>NW_024704746.1:4013895-4140372 GCF_018977255.1 Callorhinchus milii | reverse complement strand
GGCGAGACCTCCCCTCTCACCTGTTTGAAGACCACCCTGTCCCTGTGCAAGTGGTCAGGGACCTTGACCCCGAGGCCCAGGCTGCCTGAGGCTTGCAGCTGCTGGGAGAGGGCAATAAACCGGTCACAGTAATCCAACCCGATCACCTGCAATCAGAGCGGCAGGCTTAAGTGTGGAAAAGTCTTACTTTATTTACTTTAAGTGTGGAAATAGCCCCCTACCATAGCCCCCTCTTCCCTCCACCAGCCCCCATCTTTCCACTCCCTGCCCCCCCCATCCCCTGTACCCCCACTCCCCGCTCCCTGTCCCGCCACTGCCAGATCTCACCTTGTCGAAGTGTTGTGTGAGCAGGAAGGAGGTGAGGCCTGTTCCGCTGCCCAGAACCAGGGCGGAGTGATGCTGCCCCGTTCTCTGCCCCCAGGCCTCTCGGCACAGCCGGACCAGTTGACGGCAGTAGGAAGCCTGGCTCGGGTCCCCGTACTCCCAGTCCAGCTGTTCCTGAGGCCCCGCAAGACAAGTGATTCAAATTATTACAATACTCTGGGAGAAACCTGGGTCATGGGGAGGCCATTTGGCCTCATGTGTCTGATCCCAACCTCTCTGTTTTTATAAATCTCTTTTTCTTATCAAACTCACTCTCCAGTTCGCCACTCACTTTCCTCAAATCTTTCTCTACTTCCCTTCTGAACAATTGTTGACCCCCCACCTCGCGCTCTGGAACTCCCCAAGACCCCATTGCTTTGACAGCATCTTTGGCTACCTCCCTCCCCATCCCAGCTCTGACTCCCACACTCTGCTGGATATCACCGCTAACCAGCCAGACCCCACTGGACATTACTAATAACCACCCACTCCCCACTGGAGGTCACTGTAAAACAGCAGCACTGGATGGCTGAGATCCTGTACCAGCCGCAGCGTGAGTGTGACTGTCACCACTTACCTGCTCCCTGGCTTCTGTCTCGTACAGTAGCTGGATGTTGGAGCTGGGGGTCAACACCACTCGCATCGTTTCCTCAGGGACAGGGTGATCTGGTTACAACACAGAGTACTTTAGCTACAGCCAATCCCAATAGTGCTCGCGGCTCTTCCCCTGAGGTCCCGGGTTCAGTACGGAACATCAGTCAAATGCCGGATGCCATATTTTGTTGGTTCTTTTCTAAAACCCATCCTTGTTCCATATTCTCATATGGTGTTTAATCCAGAGGCATTAGAGAGCATGCACATTACATGCTAGATAGGCTGCACTGGTGCATCGCTAGATCTGCAATCAGGACCTCAGCTGGACTCCTCTGGGCACATTCAGTGAAATCACAGATTAGTTAATTCTCCAACAACCCAATGTATGGGACGTGGAACTACAAGCGGAGAGATGGACCAGTCTGAACGGAGGGGGACTGAATTTCTACCTTTCATTCCAGTGCCCGGCAAAAAGATGTCTGTGCTGACCCGTTGGACTGGGGTCTTCACAGGCCCACGGCTCTTGGCCAGTCGGAAGCCCAAATGCTGGAAGAAATGTCTCCTGAAGGCAAAGCGAGCAAAGCGCGAGGCCTCATCACCGGTTGAACACCAGGAACCACCCTGTAAACATGCGATCAGAGTCCAGTCCATTAGTAAACTCACCCCAAATGAACTCAAACCAACCCAGCTCAACCTCATCCCAGCTCAACCCGACCCTAAACCATAAACCCAATCCCAACCCAATTTAACCCAACTCAATGTGAACCCAATGTAACTCAATCCAACTGAATGTCAACTCAACTCATCCCAAACCAATCCAACCAACTAAAACCATCTCATCCCAACCAAATCTCAATCCAACCCAACCTCAACCCAATTTGACCCAACCCAATTCAACCTCAACTCAATCTAATCCAATTCATCCCAAACAAACTATAACCCAACTCAGCTCAACCCAAAACTGCCTCAACCCAAACCAGCCTCAACCCAATTCAACCTGACCGACCAGCCCTCAATCCAATCTCAGCCCCCAACCCATGTCTCAACCCAACTCCAACCCAACACTGCTAAGCACCCCAATCCAATTCAACCCAACCCAATGTGAACAAATATTGCCTAGAATTCTGTGAAGCGCTTTGAGACAGTCTCCTGATGTGAAAGGCGTTATATCAAATATACAGATTATTATTAATTAAACTCAACCTTGACCGAATCCCAAACTAACCCAACTGCATCCAAACCCAACCAGAACAAATGCTAAGCCCAGACCCATTCAATTCCGCCAACACCCCCAGTATACTGTAGCTTTACAGCAACACATGCTGAGAACATACCAGAATGACAGTGTGTTGGCTGTCGAAGCAGGGAGCAGAAAAATCGTCATACAGGTAAACAGTGTCAAACCCTGGGAGCCCATTGAAATGGTCCTCGGTCCATTCCCAGATGTTGCCAGACACGTCGTAGAAGCCAGCCTCGCTGGGCGGGAACATGTTCACTGGCTGAAGGGATGTGAGAGGGAGAGAAATAACCACTGTCGTCCTGCTCGAGTGTAACCTAACCACTCACTCATTGTATCACCCTATGCACAAGGCCCGGCCTCCATCAGGTGAGCCTCGCTCTGTCTCTACAGTGTAGAGGGAGTGTTACTCTGTCTCTAACCCGTTCAGTCGCTGACCTGGGAGCGTGGACGGACAATGTAGAGGGAGGTTTACTCTGACTCTAACCCTGACCTGGAGGTGTGGAAGGACAGTATAGAGAGAGTTTTACTCTTTCTCTACCCTGTGCTGTCACTGACCTGGGAGTGCTGAAAGTGTAGAGTAGAGGGAGCTTTACTTCACCCTGATAGAGCTGGGTGTGTTTGCTGTCACATTGATTGAAACGTACTTTGGGACGCGCTTTAAGTGGAAGTTAAAGAGGCTGTAATTCTGTGCCGCTGAGACAGAACATACCGTTGGGGATCCGAACAGCAGGTTCATGTTACATTTCTGCTCCAGGTCCTCACAGAATATAGGGTCGCAACTCACACCAACCTCAGAAGGTTTCTGCAAAGAATATTGGGGGACAGAGTCAGAGGACATTGTCCAGGGCCGGTTCTCTGTGCTGTGCTCAGCCGGCCATGCAGGCAACAACAACACATTACATTTACACAGCGCTTTTCACATCGGGAGGCGCTGGACAGTCAGGGTTCTGGATCTGAGCAGGGAATTGGGATCATGAAGGCTGGAGGGGGCAGGGAGGGTAGGGTAGGAGGGTGACCAAAGGTACCGTCGAAGAGGAGATGGATCTTGAAGAAGGCAAAGGAGGGAGCAAGGCAAACGGACTGTGAGCTGGAGTTCCAAAGGGTGGGGAGAGGCTGACCACCAATGGTGGGGCGGGCCGGGCGAGGGACATGGAGCAGGCCAGAGCCTGCTGAGCAGAGGAAACGGACATGTTGATACGGAGTTAGCAAGTCACAGAGGTAGGGAGGAGAAGGCCGTGGAGGCATCAAGCAGCCATTGGACACTGCCCCAGTCACTGCAACACGGTGGCAATGGCAGACTGTATCCCCAAAGTGATGTGTTAATTATACATTTGTGGAAATGTCAGCCTGTGGACCCAGCGATGCATCAGGCTGTCTGCGTCCCGAGAATGACAGAAATTTACAGCATAGAAGAAGCTTGTTTGGCCCATCAGGTCTGTGCAGCTTCTTTAAGAGCAATCCTTTCAGTCTCATTTACCTGCCCTTTTCCCATACTCTGAGGTTGACTGCTTTTTAGATATCTAGTTCCCTTTTGACTACAGTTTGTGGCAGAGCTGCCACTTACAGCTCCATCTAGTAGATGAGTGACTCAGTAACTCAGCACAGAATACGCACTGCCCACCCCCCAACCCCACACAAAGGGTGGAGTTCCAGAGAGTGGGGGCAGAGAGGCTGAAGGCCTGCCCGTCAATGGTGGGGTGGGCAAGGCGGGGGAATGTGAAGCAGGCCGGAGCCCACTGAGCAGAGGTTACCTGAGTGCCTCTCATCCTCTGGTGCTCGGCCTCGCTGGGCAGTCTGTACTCGGGACCTCTCCACGCACAGAACGCTTTTGCCTCGTGATAGTTGACCTCCACCGGCCAATCCCAGGGCATTGGGAGGACATCGAACATGGCTCTGTAACTGTGAGAAGCAAAGAATAGACTCCAGCATCCGTGTGGCACCACCCAAACCCCCTCCCCTTCCACACAATAGCTTCTGCCCCCGCCATCTCCCTCACACACACACACAAGGACACCTGTCTCTGCCCTTACCCCTGCCATCTCCCTCACACACACACACAACGCACAAGGACACCTGTCTCTGCCATTACCCCTGCCATCTCCCTCACACACACACACAAGGACACCTGTCTCTGCCCTTACCGCTGCATCTCCTCCACACACACATAGAGGCACCTTGGAGCCTCTGCCCCCCTCCCACCCCCCCCCACCCACTCACGCCACTCTAGAACACATGTCTGTCACCTCAGAGACCTCCCCCCAACCTTATTCACAATACGTTGCTGAGAACAAACATACACAATCTCCTCTAACAGGTTCCATTCTCTCTTTCGGATTCCTTTGCTTTAGCTGCTGATAACTTATTCATCACTCCCCATTCTCTCTGAAAAGAGGAGCCTTTTGTGCTATTTTTACATTCTCTGCTCCATCACATGCAGTGCAGCCTCTGAGGAGGGGGCAGGGATTCTTCCCACTCGGCTCCTGTTCACCTAGCAAGCCAGAAATTCCTAATGGGAAGCTTGCCAGACAGTGTTTCCAATGGTTTCAGTGGGTTAAATTTCAGCCATCACTCCTCAATGCACAGACACCCACCTGGCTGATCACAGTGAGGGGTTCGCGTGTGTGTCAGACCCGTTGACCAAAAACTATAGCCGTTTTGAGGAGATGAGAGATTTCACCTGAACTCTGAGGCTTTGTCTTGATGCAGGCTGCCCTCTTGTTGACTGCCCCGGGAGCTAGGGGTCCCAGTTCCTCCGTTAGTTATGGGGGCTATGAGCAGCTGGCAGTGAGAATAGTCAGTGAGGCCGGAGCCACAGTGAGCCTTACACCCTGGGTGAGGAAACAAAGTCGTGGGGTTTGTTAACCTGTTGTAAGCATAGGTAGAAAACCTGGTTGTTAGTCGATTGGCGGATCTCTTTCCGGGTAATAATCCCTTACTCCCAGCATGGGGGTTGGGCTGGTGGCTGGGGACCCTCATACCTTTGGCACACACCCAGAAGGTGGGGTGCTTAGCCTGCCGGAACTGCCTCCACGCCCAACCCTCCTCACTCCAGTAGCTGTGGGTCTGGTAGCCACCGGCCAGCACAAACCGTAGGAACTCAGCATTGGTCGTCAGGTATCTCGCGGCTTCAAACTCCGGCGTCCTGTGGGGCAATGGCCACAGTTGTCACACACCGGGGAGGTCACACTCACACAACCTCCGTCCCTCTATTTCTCTCCCTCTGCACTCCTCTGTCTCTGACCTTCTCTATTTCTCTATCACTCTCTCTCCCCCCTTTCTCCGACCCTCTCTATTTCTCTGCCCCTCCCTCACCCTCCCCTCTCTATTTCTCTCTCCCACTCAATCACTCTCTCTCTCTTTCTCTCTCTCTTGGTTTACTCCGGTAAGTGCTGTTGCTGATATAGTATTGTGCCCGCTCTCCATCACTGATAAACGACACAGATGTGTTCCTGACATTTAAGGCAATCCGGATGACGTACTCCACTGTCATTTCTCCGTATTCATTGTCCCAGCCGTAGGATGGGAAATCCCGGGCTTTTCCATAAGTAACTTGGGCAGCAGACACCGTGATGAGGAATTCTCCAGGCCTGGGTTCCCTGCGGGTCAACAGTTTGGACAATTATGACAATGTCTCGTACAATACACGGCGGAAACACTCTCGCCCATGTGTGCTCTCAAGTGTGAGCCTCACTGACCGGCTGTGGACGGGGCGTATTTCCATTCCCGAGGCTTTCGCACCAGGTGAACCGGCATCTGACGCACCAGCACAGACGAGGTTTCCAAGTGGATTCTCTCGTGTTCAAATCCCATCAAAAGAGGCCACTGAAAATCAGCAACAGCACGGGTTAGAGACACAGTAAAGCTCCTTTTACACTGTCCACCGACACTCCCACGTCAGGGTTAGAGACACAGTGAAGCTCTGGCTGACACCCTCTATGTTGAGCAATGATATATCGGGCTTTGTTGCACACTTACCCAGATGCTGTTGGTGGTGATGGGGAGGGTGAGCGGTGTTTGGCGTATTACTTCCCGGATCAGCAGCCGCACTCGCCTGCGGTACTCCACACACTCCTGTAACTCGGGCCAGTGGTACCTCCCTCCCATTCGACTGCTCTCCTGGAGAGACAGGTCACATACAGGCAACTGTCACCAACAGGCAACTCACACCAGCCTCTGCACGATTAGCTCGGGTCTGAAATGCTGTACACTGTCCAGTGCCTTGGGACATCCTCCCGAAGTGAAAGGCACTATACAAATGTAATCTTGTTGTTGTTAATATTAATTATTGTTATTAATTATTGTTGTTGTTATCTGTGGCTCACCACACAAGGGCAATACGTACTGTATTGTCCCAGAACATCTCGTCCACTCCCGCCTCAAAGAGCGTCTCCAGTCTGAAGTCCACACGTTTCTGCAGAAGGAAATCAACAGTCATTAAGCATTAACTTGTTGTGTTTAGTCAGCCCGACACCCACGGAAACCCATCACCGTGATCAGCCAGTGTCTGATACAACTCACAAACCTTTCTCTTTGGTTAAGAGTCCCCAAACCAGACTTAGGATTGTAATCATGTCTGTCAACCACAAATGGCAATCTCCCCATGCCTTGAATGGAAAGTGTTCTCACTCCCTGGAGGGATGCATCCTGCTTATCCAATTCTGGAGAGTGTTAGAGCCAAGGCTTGGAGACGCCAAGAATGTGTGTTGGATAACTGCTGGAGTTTAACCAGCTAAAACCGCTCAGCTAGTCATTGAATGCAATGTCTCACTGCATTGGTCAATGGTAAGCTAATGCGATTGATTGTCTATGTGGTAACAAATTCATGCTTGTCAATAACAAATAACTAATCGTGAGAAAAACTGTTAACAGTGAGCTTCTGTTGGTTAATAATGAAATACAGTTAATAGCGAGCGTATCTACAGTACAAGTTGTGAACGACAGAGTGACAGTGACCTTGATGAGACCAGCGAGCATCATCTTATTGATGTAGAAGACGGCGGGGTGGCAGTAATAGAACACCAGCGGCAGCCGCAGCCGGTCTGGGCACAGGTAGAAACTGGAATCATCTGTGAGAGAGGCGAGAGGTCAGTCAAGTAATAGATCCTTAAAAGGTGCTTCATGTCCCACCATCGTCGGGCATTCAGTCTCTCTGCCCCCGCCTCGCGCTCTGCAACTCCTTCACGGAGTACCTCTGCCCTCGCCCCTTCCCTCACCTCTTTAAAGACCTTCCTCTTTGATTGCACCTTTCAATCATCTTCCCCCCAGTCTTTATCTCCCCTCAGTCCCCCATCTCCGACCGCCAATTCGGTTGCAAACCCTGGGCTGTGCAGCACCTGTGAAAGTTCTCTCAATGCGAAATGTGTATTGTCAGCAGTGATCAGTGCGATGCGAGCCCCCAGTCCTCTGATGTTCTATCAGCTTGTCTGACAGACATCAAGGCCTGGATGAACGCAATCTTCTTGCAATTAAACATCAATAAGATGGAAGCCATACTCTTTGGCTCCCGTCGATGTCTTCTATCCTGCGGTTCAGACCTGCTCAACCTACCTGATCTGTCCTTAAGACTCTATGAATCCGTCAACCAGGACCACTTTCCTCCACCTCCGCCACATTGACCGTCTCTGACAATACCTCACTCCACAAGCTGCCGAAACCCTTGTCCACGCCTTCATCATCTCTCGGCTGAACTACTCAAACGCCACTCCTCGCCAGTCTCCCCTCCTCCATTATTTACAAAATTCAACTTACCCAAACCTCCGCCGCTCGTATTCTCACCCGCACTAAACTCCGCACCCTATCACCCCAGTCCTTGCCGAACGCCATTGGCTCCCTGTCACAGAGCTGATCAACTTCAAAATCCTCACTCTAGTGTTTAAGTCCCTCCACGCCCTGGCACCCGCCTCCCTCTCCAACCTCCTCTCTCCACACAGTACCACCCGCTGCCTCTCCGTTCTACTGGCTCCGACCTCCTCCTTGTCCCTCGAATCCTCCGCTCCATCATCAGCGGCCGTGCCTTCAGCCACTACGCCCCGAAGCTAGGGAAATCCCTCACTCAACCCCTTCGCTTCGCCCCCTCTTTCCCCATTTTCATTCTGGGTTGCGCCTGAAGACCTCCCTCTTCTACCTCGCGCGCCTATGGTCACCTTCCACCTCCCCCTGGCTCGGCATCGGGGTCCACCATTGTTAAGCGCTCTGGGACGCTGCCTGGCATGGAGAGCGCTATATTAATGCAACTTGTTGTTCCCCAGGGTAGGGGTGAGTGATCACTAATGTGTCCCGATGGGACAGTGAGTCCAGCTTATACAAACAACAAGCCCTTGGGTTGTTGGCCACTTGATTGGTTGCCGTCCTACCTCTCACTGCGGTGAACAGAGTCTCGTCCAGATCATACGTGTTCTCAAAATATCGTAAGATGTCTCTGATACAAAAAGAACATGGAACATGTCAGAGCTCAATGTGGTGGATGGGTGGGGGTTGGGTTGGGGGGCAGACCCCCGTAACACACAATAGCCATGGACAGCACGCGTGGTAACAGGGAACAGACACGGACGGCAGATATCAAAACACGGAACAGACACGGTCAGCAGAGGTGAGGCGAGACTCACTGTTTCGTGCAGGAGGTCAGGTCACAGGGTGCATGGGAGACCAGACAGAAATCTCCGGTGAGGACAGATGTCATGCTGCTGTCAGGCTGTCTCCGAAGCGATTGTGTGGGGAGGGGCTGCTGTGGCTGTGCTGGGGAAAAAGGGGAAGGGAAATGCAGTCACAGACCCCCCACCCCCCTTACTGCAGAGGCTTTCACAATGACTGAGGTCAGAAGTCTAGGATGCAGAGATAAGAAGGTACAGAACATGACAGAGGCCACTCAGCATTACACATTCTGTTAGGACAACAATCCAGGGGGTGCTGGGGGCTCGGGGGGTGGGTGGGGGGGGGAAGTATAGATAGCCTCACCTGTACTTGCCCTCTGGGAAGCGGTGGAATTGCAGGGCTGGAATTGGGGAGTCCAGTCAGTGCCTCATGTGAACCCAAACGGAGCGTTTCACTGTTCAGTGTCGTCCATGTATCTGAGAACATGCAGTTGCTGGCGTAAGTCGTACAGTGAGCGCTTTCCAGCATCCGCGTGTGTGAGGATCTTGAAATTGATCCATTCGATGATAGAGAGCCAGTGGAGCCTGACTAGAACTGGTGCGATGGGGGATCGGAAACCAGAAAAAGAGAGAGCGCGATCGAAAGCATCTCATACTAGACAAGATCAATGAGAAAACAAAAGCAGAAGTCACTGGGTAACACTCAGCAGGTCAGACAGGAGAAAGGAAAGTGAGTCAACGTTTCGGGTCCATGAACCTTCGTCAAAACTGGGGCATGTGTTTTGTTTACGAGATCAATGAAATTGGTTTGGATGAAGATGGCCCTTCGCAATGTTGGTCAAGAGAGCAGAAGAGCAATGACCCAAGTGTTCCAGGGAGAAAGGCTTTGTGATGACAGGAGCTGGGAGCTGGGGTGAGAGAGAGGCCACCGTCAGAATCTTGACACGTAGAAAACAAACATTACAATAAAGAACATCTGTGTCGCTGCACTTGGTGTAATTACGGAGCTGAGCTCGGGGACAGAGGGCACATCAGTGACATCTACAACAAATCACTGCTTTTATTAATAATAACAATCTGTGCACTCGACACGGCACCTATAATCTCAAAGCCCTTCACAGGGAATCGCTGTCAAGTGCAGTGATTATATTTGTAGGCGAACGCAGCAGCCAATTTGCACTCAGCGAGGTGCTACAAACAGCGTGAAGGGAACGAGTGGGTTATCTGGGGGATTATCAGCTAGGAAACTGGGAGAGTGAGAGACTAACTCCCTTCTTTTTTCCAATAGATCACAAGATCTTTAACATCTGCCTGAACAGGGACAGGTTTAGAGAAGGGAGAGATGAAGAGGAACAAGTCAAGACAGACTAAGGCATGGACACTTCAGTCAATCACCAAACGGCTGTTTGTGGGATGTTTCTTGTGCCTCTCTTGGCTGTCAAATACCCAGTCACTAACACTTTTTAAAAAAAAACTCTGAGACCCTTTGACATGATAAAGTGTTATATCAATTGCAAGGTTCATTGTTACTCATTATTATCATCAGAAGATCATTTGTTTTTTTTTCGGTCAGCCTAAGTCTGACACACGTGGAAATCCATGCTTAAGAGTCTCCAAATAAGATTGAGAGTTATACATATGTAAGACACCTACACATGGAAATCTCCCCATGTCTGGGAATGGCGTGGTCCCAATCCCCTCCACCCCCCGGAGGTCAGGAAAGCGTCGTGATTCCCAGAGGAGATGTGTGGTGTACACCCCGTCTCCACACACAGGGCAATGTGTCTCAGCTGCTTCCTGACCTCATCACTGTAACTCTGCCCCTATTCCCAATCCTGAAAATCAATCACTGAATTTTCATCAGCGACCCTGAGCTCGTCCCTCCCCCACACGGTATTCCTCCACTCACGATCACAGGCGGAATCGGGGGGTTAAAGCCCCACATTTCCCTTGTGTCGATAGAGCGACTGGGTCCAGCACAATGTTATTAACATGCTAGTCTCGTGGTTTTCCTTGTTCAATGATAGGAACACGCGAGTGAGTGAGTGAGCGAATGAGTAAATAAGTGAGTAACTAAGTGAGTGTGTGAGGGAACGAGTGAGTGAGTGAGTGAGTGAGTGAGTGAGTGAACGAGCGAGAAAGAACAACTTGCATTTATATAGCATCCTTCACATGGAGCAGAGCCCTTAGAGTACTTGCTCACTCACTTGCTCACTCACTCACTTGCTCACTCACTCAGTTGCTCACTCACTTAGTTGCTCACTTGCTCACTCACTCACTTGCTCTTTCACTCACTTGCTCCCTCGGTCACTCACTCAGTTGCTCACTCACTCACTCGCTCACCAGCTCAGTCGCTCATTCACTCACTTGCTCACTCACTTGCTCCCTCGCTCAATTGTTTCCTCACTCACTTGCTCATTCACTTGCTCACCCACTCACCCGTTCGCTGACGTGCTTGCTCACTCGTTGTGAGTAAGTGAACCATGAGAGTAAATCATTAACTGGGAGGGAATCGATGTGCTGATCACAAGCGTTTGATCAGCTCAGAGGTGACAGGGACGAGCTTTGGCTTTAGCACCTCCCGTCACTCTTTGGTTAGCATTTTCCTAAAATGGCCTCAACGCAAAGAGAGACAGAAATTAATGTACTTGCCATACCCCCCCACCCCCCCCCCCACCCCCGGCATTCTCTAACCCTATCCCCTGCTTTCTCCCCATCATGTCTGTGCTGGTGCTCTCTCCCCCACTGAAGCTCTCTACTCTGATCCCATTTCCCACTCTTTCCCCATCCTGTCCGTGCTGGTGTTCGCTCCCCCACTGCAGTTCTCTACTCTAATCCCGAAGGCTGAGAGATAAGGGAAAGCAGGTCTGGAGGTGGGAACTTGCTGGGAACAGAGTGGATGAAATGAATTCTGATTCAGAATGAATTTAATTTCTTTCCGTGAAACAGCAAATCTGAATTCTGACAGATGTTCTCAGAGTTTTTTTTGCTTACAAAAAGAAACAGAGTTAAAAGCAGTCTGTGTCAGCACTGATCTCCTGGTGAGCTTCAGTGAGATAAGAAAGGCATCAGTACAAAGCTTCAGCGAAACATTATTCATTATTCAGGAGATTGGAGGCCAACAGCACCAGCAGGACACTTACTGTCCAGCCCGGCAGATAATAATAATAATTTTCCTTGCATTTGGTAAAGGGCTTTATCACATCGTCTCAAAGCGCTTCACAGGATTTACTGTGAAATGAAGTGTATTTGTAGGCAAACGCGGTAGTAGAATGGCACACAGCAACGTCCCACAAACAGCCATGGAGTGAGTAACCAATTTTATTTGGAGGACACCAGGAGAGAGAAACTCCTCTCTCTTTTTGAATAGCACCGTGAGAATGTTTACCATCCACCTGAACAGGCAGATGGAACCTCGGTTTAACGCCTCATTCGAAGGATGACACCTCGAACAACGCAGGGCTCCCCCCAGCACAGAATTGGAACGTCATCTTAGACGATATGAGTTCAAGTCCCAATGTGGGGCTTGAACCCACAACCTCCTGTCTCAGAGGCAACCGTTGCGAGGGATAGGCTGACCCTCAAGATAGACAGCTGCAATCCTGAGTTACATTGCATTGGGGGGTGAATGAAGCATTAATCTCATAAAAGATTTAAACCATGCCACCCCTCCTGGCAAGGTCGGGAGCTCATGTGTTCAAATTCATTTTTATATTTAATCTGCAACCCTGCATGATTGCACAATTTTATGCTTCAAATTTGGCCCAAAGCAACCCCCATCCCCCCCCGCTCACACACACACACACACACACATCTGTCCATGGAACAACTGCCCGTCTCCTAAATATGCACTGAAAGTCAGCCAGACATCATGTGTTCTCAATGTGAAGGATTGGCCCGGCTGCCTGTCCAGGTGGATGCTAAAGATCCTGAAGTGCTATTGGTAAAGAGGAGGGAGATTCTCTCCCCATGTCCTGGTCGACAATCCTCCAAATAAAAAAATTTGACATTCACTTTGTGGCTGTTTAAATAATATTTGCATTTGATATCACGCCTTATCATGTCGTTGAGACGTCTCAAAGCGCTTCACAGAATATACTACAAAATGTAGTGACTGTGTGTTTTGTGGGCGAAACGCGGCAGTTACTTCCTCACAGCAGGTCCCACAAACAGTCGTACATTGAGGGGGCCAATTTTTTTTTGTAAGGGACTATTAGCGACAGAAAGCGATCCGCCAATCGACTAAACAAATGGGTTCCTACTTACTGCTAGGTAAATAGAGGCGTGTGGAGTAATTCACTTTACAGTCTATTCTGTGAAGCACTTTGAGACATCTCGAAGATTATTATTATTATTTAGGATCATTGTAATGTAGTTTGGAAACTTGTGACTTTCCATCACTTTGGGTGTTTCTATCGTGCCATCTAGTGGCAAGCGATTGTGCTGTTCACAACACTGCATTTCAGCAGGTACTTCTTCACTGGCCAGTGACGGGGGCAACATTCACCACGATTGATTAAACTAACCGGAGACGTTGTACATTATAATAAAACAGGCCTGTGTACTAATACTCTGACTACACATAAAATCACTCACTCGCTTCATGGCTTGCTTGCGGGACCTTGTGTGCAAACTGACTGCAAAACACAGTCTCTACACTTTACAGCAAACCCTGTGAAGCGCTTTGAGACGACTCGGTGTTGTGATGCTCAAAATAATAAAGTTTGCCTCAAAATATTCAAAAGGTAATAAGCCTGAGCACAGAATAATAATAATAATAATAAAGCTTACGTTTGATATAGCGCCTTTAGGTTGAGGGGACGTTCACAAAGAGATTCACAGGATGTATTGTAAAGTGCAGTGACTGTGTGTTTTGTGGGCGAATGTTGCCGCCAATTTGTGCACAGCAACGTGCCACAAACAGTTGTGAAGTGAATGAGTAATTTTATTTGGGGTATTGTTGGCAGGACACCGGGAGAGGGAAACTCCTTCTTTTTTCCTATAGTGCCATGGGATTGTGTGAAGGATTGAAGGCTACAGGGACAGGCAGTTAGATACAGAGGATCAAATACTCCGTTTAACAAGATTATAACAAATCATTAATCGCCCTCTTCCAACGTACGCACAAATCCCTTATTAAGAACTCCATGGAACCTGCACCCAACTCTCCCCCGGGGTTAGGGTAGTTATATCTGGAAGCTCTTGAACCTCAAAGGTAATCAAGGAAACACTCAGACCTGTCACCATCACCATATCTCACTGTATAACCAGTAGACTCCTCCACCATCATATCTCCAATGTCTACCTCATTGAACTTTTATTAGGGTTCGATGACCTCCACAATAGGGTTTAATAATTTAGCATTTAATGTTTGGTCACCCAGCTCCGGGGTCAGAGCTTTGGTTCAATAAAATACCACAGCAGACAGGAACACAGAAACAGACTCCTCAAACTTGCTCCAATATTAATCTCTCTTCACATCCAATCCTTGCCTTTTCCTCCATATCCCTCTGGGCACCGCACGCTTGCCTCAGTGTGTGACGGGAAGGGGTGGGATGGGGGGGGGTGTGTCGCCCTCAGGGTCAGGAGGTTGTGCGTATGAGATCAAATCGGGACTGGAGGGTAGTTCAAAATCCAATGAGTGACGGCAACCTTCAGACGTCGGTCTGTCTCAGTGACGTGACACACTAAAACCCATTTGTATTTAAACTCTCTCTGACGTGTAGTGACTGTGTGTTTTGCAGGTGAACGTGGCAGCCAATTTAAGCACAGCTTCGTCCCGCAAACAGCCACATTGCGAATGATTGCCACCAACGTGCTGTCGCGCCTACAAACCTACAGTGACTACAGTTTACAGTGAATTCTGTGAAGCGTCTGAGTTTGATGATGTGTTAAGGCGCTGAATCAGATGTCAGATTATTGTTGTGAAGTGAGTGGTTTACTTGGGGTTCGTCAGCCAGGAACAACCAGAGTAACTTTTGTGTCTTCTCCTACAGAGGGTCTGAGCTGGGCTGACTGTCCTATCCTGACAAAAAGCTTTACCTCACACCACGTCTGCTCCTGCTCATCCACCTCTGCCTACTGCTCCCACTCCATTCGACTTGAGATCACCCTCCTGATCCGGATCCTGCTCTGGCTCCCGCTATGACCGACTCTGGGCTTCCTCCAGCTCCCATTCCTGTGGAGTCCTGTAACGGAGTCCTGTGGATCCTCATCCTCACCTACAAGGCCATTCACGGCCTTGCCCCCTCTTACCTCTCTGACCTACTATCCCCCTACTTACCTGCCCGTACCCTCCATTCCTCTGGCTCCGGTCTGCTCCACATCCCCCGCCCCAACCGCCCTACCATCGGTGGCCGGGCCTTTAGCCTCTCAGCCTCGAGGCTCTGGAACTCTATCCCCCAGTGCCTTCGCCGCCTCCTCCCTTTCCTCCTTCAAGGCCGGTCTCAAGACCTTTCTCTTTGACCGTAGCTTCAGCTCTCCTCTCGACTCTCTACCCCCTCCTCGCTCCCTCCCCTCACCCTGACCATTTCCCCCCAATGCTCGGGTCCTGACCCAACTGTACAGCGCCTTGGGACGTCCTCCCGACGTGGAAGGCGCTCTATAAATGCAATCATGCTGTTGTTGTTGTTGTTGTTGTAGTGGTTCGAGCATTCGCCTCACGAGTGAGAGGACCAGGGTTTGATTCCACGCAGAGCGAAGCTGTGGGCAAGTTTCCTTACTCCCTATGCCTCTGTTTACCGAGCCGTAAGTAAGAATCCAGTTGAGAGTCGATCGGCAGGTCACTTTTCCGGGGGTAATAATCCTTTCCAAAAGAAATAAGTGATAATAATTGGGAAACTCAATCCACGGCTGTTTGTGGGGCACCGCTGCGCGCAATTGGCTGCCGCATTTCACCCACAAACTACACAGTCACTACACTTTTACAGTATATCCTGTGAAGCGCTTTGAGAGATGTCTCGAGGACGCAATAAGGCGCCATATATTATATTATTATTATTATTATTTGGCTCCTGCTGTAGCTGACTCTGGCTCTAGGGGGCAGCAGCTGACTCCTGGCTCCTGCTGTGGGCGGGGCTGGGGGAAATGGGCGGGGCTTGAGAGAGTGGGCGGGGCGGGAGAGAATGGGCGGGGCCGTGCGAGGAGGCGGGCGGTTCTCTGACGTCAGTGTGATTTTAGCGCCATTCTCTGTCAGGACCCCGCGACCCGCCCCCTCCTCACGCAGAGCGCGCGCGGTGTGGAGCGGCGACGCAGGCGCTGTGCGGGCAGCCGGCGCGCGGGGTCCTGGCTTCGGAAAGGGCGCCAAGCGGTGGGGCCGAGAGCTGGAGGGTGAGTGCCGTCTCCTCCACTCTCTCTCTCTCTCTCACACACACAGCGAGCGGCGGAGCTCGAAACCCCGGCGCCGCGAGTCCCCCCCACACAGTGACACAGACCCACAACACAGTCCTCCCGCTCCCTCACACACAGCGAGCGGCGGAGCCCCCCCACACCCCCACAGCCGGACACCAGCGCCGCGAGCCTCCCCCCACCCCCCCAACACACCACCTCACACATACCCTGACACACTCTCACTCCTGTCCCCCCCCACCGCGAGCCTCCCCCTCCCCCCACCCACCGCGAGCCTCCCCCCTCCCCCCACCCACCGCGAGCCTCCCCCCCCACCGCGAGCCTCCCCCCCACCGCGAGCCTCCCCCCTCCCCCACCCACCGCGAGCCTCCCCCCCCCACCGCGAGCCTCCCCTCCCCCCACCCACCGCGAGACTCCCCCCCCCCCCCACCGCGAGCCTCCCCCCCACCCACCGCGAGCCTCCCCCCACCCACCGCGAGCCTCCCCCCACCCCACCGCGAGCCTCCCCCCACCCACCGCGAGCCTCCCCTCCCCCCCACCGCGAGCCTCCCCTCCCCCCCACCGCGAGCCTCCCCTCCCCCCCCACCGCGAGCCTCCCCCCACCCACCGCGAGCCTCCCCCTCCCCCCCCCACCGCGAGCCTCCCCCCCACCCACCGTGAGACTCCCCCCACCCACCGTGAGACTCCCCCCTCCCCCCACACCGCGAGACTCCCCCCCCACACCGCGAGCCTCCCCCCCCCCCACCCGCGAGCCTCCCCCCCCCCACCGCGAGACTCCCCCCCCCCCCCACCGCGAACCTCCCCCCCCACCGCGAGCCTCCCCCCCCCCCCACCGCGAGACTCCCCCCCCCCCCCACCGCGAACCTCCCCCCCCCACCGCGAGCCTCCCCCCTCCCCCCCACCGTGAGACCTCCCCACTCCCCCACCCCCCCACCGTGAGCCTCCCCTCCCCCCCCACCGCGAGCCTCCCCCCTCCCCCCCACCGCGAGACTCCCCCCCCCCGCGAACCTCCCCCCCACCGCGAGCCTCCCCCTCCCCCCCACCGTGAGACTCCCCCCCCCCCCACCGCGAGCCTCGCCCCCCACCGTGAGACTCCCCTCCCCCCCCCCGTGAGACTCCCCCTCCCCCCCACCGTGAGACTCCCCCCCCACCCCACCGGAGCCTCCCCCCCCCCACCGCGAGCCTCCCCCCCCCACCGTGAGACTCCCCCCCCCCCCACCGCGAGTCCCCCCCCCACCGCGAGTCTCCCCCCCCACCGCGAGTCTCCCCCCCCACCGCGAGCCTCCCCCCCCCACCGCGAGCCTCCCCCCCCACCGCGAGCCTCCCCCCCCACCGCGAGCCTCCCCCCCCCCACCGCGAGCCTCCCCCCACCGCGAGCCTCTCCCCCCCACCGTGAGGCGAGCCTCCACCCCCCACCGCGAGCCTCCCCCCCCACCGTGAGACTCCCCCCCCCCCCCCCCCCCACCGCGAGCCTCCCCCCTCCCACCTCGGGGGCTATATGTGGTCTCACAGTGGGGGCAGCGGGGAGGAGAGCAGTCAGTCTCCCCCCCACACCCCCCCCCCGGGTCCCGGCCGACAGTCACCACATACAAACCCTCACTCGCTTCACTCCTGTTTGTGGGGATGTCGCTGCGCGAAAATCGCCTGCCGTGTTTGCCCCCCACATCACACAGTCACTACACTTCACAGGGAATGCCGGGAGGTGCTTTGGGACGGTTTGTTGTCAATGATACTCCTCTGAGCTTCAGTGAGTTGATAACTCGGTTGTTTGTGCACTCAATTCACTTTACAGTATATTCCGTGAAGCGCTTGGAGGCATTTCAGCGACACGATAAGGCGCTGTATCAAATAGCAAGGATTATTATCATTGTGAATTATAAAATCATAGATTATTGTGCCAAACGTGTATTCTCTTTTGTACAGTAGATTAACACAATAACATGTATTTTAGAATTTTTCTTAAACCAATTTCAGCCTCTGTTTTGCTGATCACCACGTGGAAAAGTTTGGATCTTCTCCAAATAGCTAATCAGAGCTGTCAACACAACTACATTTGTATAGCGCCTTTCACCTCAGGAGGACGTCCCAAGGCACTGGAACTGGAATGAAACAGAGCTGTATGGCTACCACGTTCCACTTTGATTCTGTTATTACCTGATCTCAACTGAGGCAGAAGTTGGGGCTTCAAATGAATTTGGGACATCATCCTGACGTGAAAGGCGCTGTACAAATGTAACTTGTTGTTTTAGTGCTCCCTGGGGAGGGGAGAAAATCAACCAGGCCAGACCCCCCACCCCCTCCTGGGCAATTGATGATAACAATAATCCTTGCATTTCCCGTAGCGCTCTTCATATTGGGAAGATATCTCAAAGCGCTTCATTACTGTAGTGGCTGTGTATTTTGTGTGAATTTGCATGCAAACAGCCACGAAGTGAGTGACGATTTCATTTTGGAAGATTGTTGGCCAGGAGACCGGGTGAGAGAAACTCCTTGTCGAGTAGGGCTTTTGAGTGAGGTTGGGTAAACTTGGAATCAGGCCTGGTTATGAACCTCTCCTGTCAAATGGCCAACAAGGTTCACTATGTGGGCTCTTAGTGAGGCATTTGTTGGCAGCTAGCGGCTCTGGAACTCTGCCCAGCATTAGCCAGCACCTGAGGGTTGGGGTGAAGAGAGAAAGTTAACTGCACAAAACTGTTTAAAATTCACAGTAATTCTAAACCTCGTGAGGTGAGATCAGGAGTTTGCATTTTGTTTACCATAACTGGGTTTATAAAGAAGCACAATCCAAAACATTCGTTTGTGCTTCTGATGAAACATGAGCAATTCTCCATTCTCTCCTCCCCCACATAAATTCTACGGGTGCCAACTGTCATATCAAATGTCTCACCTCATAATCTTTACAATATGAGCCCAGAGAGTGGTGAAATGTGCTAAATATCCTCAGTTTCACAGCTGTCCGCCGAGCCCTCAGGTGCTCTTTATTGGGGGCAAGAAGGAGAGAATATAATTTTGCCGATGTGATATTACAATGACAATGACATCCCAAAACTCTTCCAACTGACATTTCTTGTACAAAAATAATAATTTAGAATTAATTTTCAGTTGAAATCTTACTCAAGTGAGGTAGGGACTGGTCAGCTTGACTTCTACTGACCATTATAGCTGAGGACAGCTTCTCGAGTAATGACACCTCCACACAGCATAACAACAAAAAATTACATTTATGCAGCACCTTTCACTTTGGGAGGATGTCCTAAGGTGCTGGACAGTCAGGGATTTGGACCCGAGCAGGGGGTTGGTATCAGGAGAGGTGGAAGGCAGGGAGAGTGGGGTGGGGGGTATAGGAGGACGACTGAAGGCGCGGTTGAAGAGAAGGGTCTTGAGGCATGTCTTAAAGGAGGCAAGGGAGGGAACGCGTTTCAGTCTGACTCGTTCCTGTACAATTCTGTAATCTTGTTAGCTGCGTTTTATGTAATCATGTATTTTAAGCTGTATGTTGTTAAATTTAGCTTTTGATCCCATAGTGGTTAGCGTGCTCGCCTCGCAGGCGCGAGGACCCAGGTTCGATTCCTGGGTGGAATGAAATCTTAGGCAAATTTCCTTATTCCACACGTCTGTTTACCTAGCAGTAAGTAGGAAGTAAGAACCCGGTTGTTAATCGATTGTTGGAGTGGTCACTCAATCCGTGGCTACTTGTGGGACTCTGCTATGTGCAATTTGTTGTGTTTTGCCCACAAAATACAGTCAATCCACTTCACTGTATATTCTGTGAAGCACTTTAAACCTTTTCAATGATGTGATAAGACATTATATCAAATGCAAGTATTATTATTAGCTCGGGTTGCAACTGTCTATTGTCTATTTCACAGAAGGTGGATGTGTTCGGGGAGTAAATCCAGACCAGTTTTTCCGAAGTTAGCAGTATACAGCTCCTGTCTTGTCTCTGCACCAGTGCGGGATTTGTATCTATTTGTGTGAGGCATTGCCAAGGAATGCCTGGCCTGATGCAGAATGAGAACAGTGGGAGAGCGAGCCCCACCAAACGCAAACGACTCTCCCTCAAGTTCTTCCAGAAAAAAGAAGCCAAACGAGCGTTAGACTTCAACGATAAGCAAGAGAGCGAGCAAAGCGTTTCCGAACACCGAGGTCCTGACAAGTAAGTGGTGCTGGGATTGTTTAGCACTGTGTAAAATTTGATTTACAATCTGTGACGGGAGGGTCCACTGCCACTGTCATCTACTAGCACTGTTCTCACCCCGCCCTCAAAACAGCTGTCATCCTCAAAAAATCTACCCTGGACCCACCCCCACTCTTCATCTATCGCCCCATTTCCAACTTCCCATTCCTCTCTAAGGTCCTGGAACGAGTCGTTGCATCCCAACTTTCTTTTTTCCTCTCCTGCCATTCCTCCATTAAACCCGTCCAGTCGGGCCAGGCTGCCCACAGGATGGAAAAAGCGATAGTCAAAGTCACTAATGACATTCTGAACATCTGCGACCAGGGCTCTCTCTGCTTCCTTGTCCTCCTTGACCTCTCCTTCACAGGTATGAAACTGTCCTTCATACCCCACATCTGTGCCATGACCCGCTCCGCCTTTCCCCACCTCCGCAATGTTGCGCAGCTCCACCACTGTCTCACACCGCAGGCTGCCGAGATCCTCATACTTGCATTCATAACATCGACTACGCAAACTCCCTGCTTGTCGGCCTCCCCAACTCCTTCCTCCATAGGCTGCAGATCATCCAGAACTCTGCATCCTGCCACCTCTCCCTCACCAGGCTCCGCGATCCTATCACCCCCATCCTCACCCGACTCCCACTATCTTCCCAGCATGCAGAGGATACAGTTCAAGATCCTCATCCTCACTTTCAAAGCCCTCTATGGCCTTGCTCTCCCCCTTACCTCTGCGACCTCCTAATCCCCTATCAACCTACCTGCTCCCTCCGCTCAGCAGGCTCCAGCCTGCTTCATGTCCCCCGTCTCGCCCTCCCCACCATTGGCAGGCCAATCTGCCACCACCCTCTGAAACCCCATCTCGCAGTCCCTCCGTCTCGCCCCTTCCCTTGTCTACTTCAAGATCCGTCTCAACGCCCTCCTCTTCGGCCGTGCCTTCGGTCACCCTCCTCCTCCTCCCCCCCCCCCCCCCCCCGCCGCCCTCTGCGATCCCGACCCCCAGCTCGGGTCCGAAACACTGATTGTCCAGCACCGACGTGAAAGACACTATACAAATGTAATTTTTGTAATTTTTATACCTTAAGCAAAACTGCTATGCGTGTGTGATGAGCTTGTTTAGGTTATAGCTCATCAATGTTAGGAATTCCCTCCCCCATGCAAGACATTTCCGATGAGGTACAAACCACGTCTTGTCAATCGGTTATTGTGGTCTTGGTGGACAGACACACACACACAGACATTTCGACTTTATTAGTGTGTGTGTGTATATATATATATATATATATATATTTCATCCATGTGACCTGACAAGGTAGGGGGCAGGTTGGTGCTGTCTGTGTCTACTTTAGCAGAGGGCGGAGTTACTGGGAGCTAAAGCTGGAAATATTAAAATATCTAAGATTCGCAATTAAATAGGGAGCAGTAGGGTGGAAAGCGAGTGGAGACAGATGATGGACAGGGTGGCGAGTATGGACAGGAACAACTAGAGAGAAAGCAAGTGGAATTGGAGGACTGTTACTGTAGCGCACGGTGGCTCAGGTGAAATGTTTGTCCAGCACTGACTGCTGGTTTTTGGGTCAGTATTCAGGGGCAACCTGCTTTGCTGGCGAGTGGTCTATGGCAGTGGCACTGAGCAGCTGAGTGCAGAGAGTTGAAGTAGAAGGTCTCTGGAGGAGAGGAAATGGTTTTAAATGGAAAATTGTTCTTACATGGAGAACGGTTTGTTTTTCTATCCAAATAAAGTATAGGAGATCAGGGAGATCTGTAAACTTGCCCTCTTACAGTTGGGGTCTTGTAGTGGTTGGAGCACTCGCTTACCAAGTGAAGGACCTGGGTCCAATTCCTGGGGAGGGCGAAACATTGGGCAATTTTCCTTACTCTACATGCCTCCTTTTACCTAGCAGTAAATAGGAACTTGCTTGTTAGTCGATTGTCAGGTCGCTTTCCCTTAAAAAAATATAATAATCATTTGGTCACTCAGTCCACGACTGTTTGTAGGACACTGCTGTGCACTGGGTTTCGCCCATAAACTACAGTCAGTTCACTTCTGAGAAGCACTTTGAGGCATCTCAAGGACGTGATGAGGCACTATATCAAATACAAGGATTATTATTATTACAGTTCTCATTTGCTAAGAGTAACATCTTGGGAAGCGCTAACTCTCCAAGTCCGGTGGCAGCTTTGGACGAGTTGAGAGCAGCACTCAGTGGTTGGTATTGGCACTTGTAATTCTTGTATTGGCTGAGCATTCAAAGGGTGCTCTGTCCTGTCACTTTGCTGTGTTGGGCTGCTGCTTAGGCTTGCTCGACATAGAATCTTTTCAACAAGAACATTTGGCCCAACAACAACAGATTACATTTGCAGAGCGCCTTTCACATCGGGAGGACCTCCAAGGGCGCTGGACAGAAGTCCCATTCCCTGTTTCTTCCTTGTATCCTTTTATATTTTTTCTTTTTCAGCTATTTGCTCAATTCCCTATTAAAACCTCGAAAGGATTCTGCTTCCTGGGTTTTGGTTAGGCATCTTAATAACCCTCTGAGTTTTCAATTGAGATTGGTTTCTCCCTAAAACCGCTCATCGTTTTGAACACACACTCAGGTCTCCTCTTCACCTTCTCTGTTCAGGTGATAACAGTCCCGGTCTCTCTTGTCTGCTAATATCTCTCACTTGGTATTTGGTGTGCAGGTTATTTTAGGTTTTGATCACTATTGTGCTCATGTACTGTTAAAGTGTGACACTGGCTTCATTGCTGCTCTCTCCACTCCAAAAAAGATGTGACCAGATTGTTTCGGAGACTTTGTTGGCACCTGCGGTTGGATATGAAAAGAGAGAGGAGCTTCTGCCTTTCGTGGGGCTGAACAACCTGGGCAATACGTGTTACCTCAATAGCGTGCTTCAGGTAATAATTACTTTACTTATTTTGGAACAGAACCAGTCCTTAGTGTCTGAAGTGCTTACACTTTCAGTAACAGCAAAACATGCTAAATATTCTGATTGCTTCAGGGTTACATAATTCCATTAATTCCATTGAGCCGTTAGTCCGATGTATTCTGGCAGGATAGTTTTCATTCAGGGTTGCTCTTTGTATAAACATGTTGCCCTTTGTAAACAGTTAGTCTGAAGAGGAGGTTGCTGCCTGTGTAGTCAATTTGTAACTCAGCTGCCGTTGCTTGTTTTACCACCAGGTGTTGTACTATTGCCCTGCATTTAGAACTGGGATAAAATATTTGTACAACATCATCTCACGGAAACGAGAGATGCTGCAGAACGAACAGGAGCCAAAAAAAGAGCAGGTAATCGCAGTGTAACTGTGTGTGAATGTTTCACCTAATCTCCAGCTATTGTTTCCCTTGCTACTTCTGTCCGTGCATGCCTTGTGTATCGAGCCTTTCAGCATTGGTTGGAGACTGGGAACACAAGCCTCCCTCCCTCCTAATCCTCTCGTCTCTCCGTTCCTTTTCCCTCTCAAGTAATGCAAGTTACCTCTTAAATACGTTGGTACTTTCTGCTTCAACCACAGCTCCGGCAGTGAGTTCCCTCTGCGTAGAGAAGTTCCTCAAACTCCCTTTTAGATCTGCTGCTAGCTGTCCTATATTTTAAGCCCCCCACATTTTGGGCTCTCCACACCGCTTTGAATCCAGCAGGTATTTGATGGTTTGTTGTCATGTGAAAGGTGATTACACTGAAGGTCTCCGAGCGCACACAGTACCCATATTTTATTCCATAGGAGGAGTCGGAGGACCAGGAGGAGCTGCCCATCTGTTTAGAGCTGATCTGGAATCTTCACAGCCTGATTGTGTCCATGGAGCAGGTACAGGCCAGCTTCCTGCTGAACCCCGACAAGTACACCGAGGGGGAACTGGCCGCACAGCCCAAGAGACTAATGGGAACTCTGAAGTAAGACTTATTGGAGTCCTGTAACTTAGTGGTTAGAGCACGCGCCTTGCAAGCGAGAGGGCCCGGGTTTGATTTCTGGAGAGGGAGAAACGTTAGGCCAGTTTCCTTACTCCACATGTCTCTGTTTGCCTAGAAGTAAGTAGGAATCCGGTTGTCAGTCGATTGGCGGATTGCTTTTATAATCACTTTTAAAAAAAAATGTGGCTATTCAATCCACAACTGTTTGTGGGACACTGCTGTGTGCAATTGGCTGCTGTGTTTCGCCCACGAAATACAGTCACTTCACTTTATAGTATATTCTGTGAAGCTCTTTGAGATGTTTCAAAGACATTATAAGGCAATATCAAATGCAAGGATTGTTATTTGACAAGTTTTGGTTGAAGTGGTGAGGAATCTGTTGTACTTGTAATCCAGGAAGGAGCAAATGCTTGCCTCGGTTCTGTCTCCTAGCGTAAACGGGGATAGTAAATACTATTAAACCAGTTCTGTTTATATACGACGTTGCTTGTCAGGATGAACCAGGCCCTTTGTCACCATTCATCTCAAGCCTTCCACAATCCTCAATCACAGTGTTCCTCTCTCCCCCTACCTCCAGCTCTTTGTCTCACATTATTCAGTAAGTGGCCCAGTAATAATCTACTTCACATCGGGGGTGAGGAGGAAGTGGGGGGGGAGGGGAGAGAGGGAGCTGACCTTGGGGCTGAGCTGCCTTCAAAGTGACATGTTTGGCAACGCAATGTGAGAGTCAAACCCATCCTTGGTGATGGTCTCTAGTCCGGTTCCTGAGCCAGGCGGGTTTGCAGTACTCCAGTGCACTGCTGATGACAGACCAGCCCAGCCTGGCTCATTGGCAGGATTTGAAGGAGCAGGCCAGTCACTGGGGGCAGGGATTCTTCCCTCTCAGCTCCTGTTAACCCTGGTCCTAGCTGGACAAGCAAATGGAAAGCTTGTCAGATAGTGCTCTCAATGGCAAGCTATGCGGCTTTAGCTGGTTAGACCAGTTCAGTTACTTGCAGTGAAGGATAGATACCCTGTGCCTGACTCAGGATGTGTACATTGATGTGCAGCAGACAGAAAAGGGCAGTGAGGAAGAGATTGAATGACGTGGGGATGGCATGGTATATAATGTTGGTCTTTGTTGCAGGGAGCTCAATCCGATGTATGACGGGTACCTGCAGCACGATGCACAGGAAGTGTTGCAGTGCATCTTGGGATACATTCTGGAGGCCTGCCAGTTGTTGCAGAGGAGCATTCCCGCTGGAGAGGAAAAAGCGACGTCCGACACGGAGGATCCCGGTGAGCATCAGCACACAGCCACCACAGCAGAACACTCCGAGGAACAAGGAGCTGACCAAATGCCAAACCTGGAGAGGGAGCAAGAGATGCCGGCCAGGAAAAGGAGGAACGTGAAAAGAAAGGGCGACGCGCAAGCTGGGAACGCAACCAAGAAATCCAAAGTTCCCAAAGATCCGAAGAGAACCGAGGAGAAACGTCCAGAGCGAGGAAAGAGAAAACCAGCTGAGGACGCTATAGAACAGGTGGCAGAGACTGAGGCTAAACACGTGACTGACAGCATCCCTGCTCGTTCAGTTACTCAGAAGAAAACTCGACTTGGGTTGCGATGGCTTAAGCCTACAGTCAACCAACCCAGTATTCTCTCCAAATTCTGCAGCCTTGGGAAGCTCACGGCCAGCCTGGGGGCGAAGGGGCATAGAAGGGAGGAAGTAAATGGCAGCCAGGTGGGCTCCAGAAAGGAGGAGGCTTTGATTGAAGGCCTCGCTGCCCCCAACTGTAGCCCCTGTTGTATGTCCCAAAATCTGGGCAAGAAAAGTGGCCACTTGTGTACAGGTGAAGACAAGAGCACGAGTGAGACAGGTCAGTCAGCCAATCCTTAACCCACACTTGACAAACTGCTGATTTAGAGAAAGCACTGTGTAAAAGCGCCTCGAGATATCCTCCCCGCGTGAAAGTCATTTATAAATGTAAACTTCTTGTTTTGTGTGAAGAAAGTCAATGAGGAGACGTCAGAATGGCCCGAGGGTTTTAAAAAAAGCAGATGGGAAAACCAGAGGGTGTGTTTATAGGCTGAAGAATTCACAGGATCAATGGATGGAATTGTATTACTGAGTGATCTTGATCATGCATTTAGTTTCACATTTGTCTACAAAAAAGTCACTACATTCGCTATTAGCTACCTGTGACGTGTGTGTGTGTGTGTGTGTGTGTGCGAGCAGCTGCCACGTGCTGAGACACTATAGACCGTTGGAGCAAATCACTGACTCGATAATTGCTGATTGGGCTGTTTTGGCAGCTGATGGGAAATGATTCAAGCTGTTCTCATTGTCGGCCTTTACTGGGCCACTCTATATATAAGTGGCCTGGATATGCAAATAGAGGTAGCATTTTCATATTTGTGGATGACACTAATCTGGGAATTATAATGAATGGTGAAGGAGAATGGGGCAAAGTGGCAAAGCGTGGGGTAGAATGCACTTTGATTGTATAAGTGGCAGAAGGGAATAAATGAGAAGGCACAAGGTTCTTGGGGACCAGGTTATTTATGGCTCGCTCGCAAGTGTAGGATGCAATCAAAAAGGCTGGTAGGGGGCATGAGGCGTCAACCAGAAGAGGAATGGAATTTTAAGAGGGAGGAATGCAGACATAAACTGAAATTAGAGCTCAGTGACAGGGAGGACAGAAAATATTCTTCACATAAAGGCTGATGAGAATGGAACAACAACAACTTGCATTTATATAACGCCCGCCCTTCACGACGGGTAGCCTGACACCGAGCTGAGGGAGGAGGAGGTGACCGTAAGCACGGTCGAAGAGGAGAGAAGGTCTTCAGGCGTGATCTGAAAAAGGGGAAGAAGGGGGCAAGGTGGAGGAATTGAGGGAGTGTTCCAAAGTTTCAGGGCATAGTTGCTGAAAGCACAGCCACCGACAGTGGAGCGGAGGGGACAAGGGACATATGGGAAACTGGAGCCAGCTGATTGGAGGCGGCGGGTGGTGGAGTGGGGAGTTCGCAGATTGAAGAGGTTGGGAGGAACCAGGGCTAGAATGGAAGGTGTATAGCTCCACTTAAGATATTCTAGTCTCTTTATTTCTAGAAGTAATTAGGTTTATGGGATAGTAAATTAGCCAAAACAAAAGCAAATGTAAAGCTCCTGGTTCTTGCTCTAGTTGCTGTAACAGCTTCATTGTGTTGATGTAGTGCCGACTGGCTTTGACCTGATAGAGGGAATGTTCCAAGGCCAGTTAGTGCTGAGGACGCGCTGCTTGGAATGCGAGTGTTACTCAGAGCGAAGAGAGGACTTCCAGGACATCAGCGTTCCCGTGCAAGAGAACCACCCTAACAAGGAGGAGCCTGGGTCGGAGAGTAAGTCACTATTGGCTAGCTTCCTACAGTAACCCTGATACAGTCACCAACAAAACACTGTCTGTCGACAAAACCAAACTAAATGACACATTAATCACAGCTAATGGCAAAAGTTTGCAGAGCTTCTGCTGAATATGTTCAGGCTGTGAAGTCTCGAACTATAATCTCACTCCTTTACACATTATACTTAGTTCTAAGACAGATTTGAATTTTATTCTGTTTCCTTCCTCTCCCCACCACCACACTCTCACACACACATACATACATACATACATGCATGCATGCATGCATGCATACATACATACATACATACATACATGTGTGGAATCTTGTAGTATATTGGTTAGAGCACTCGCATGGACTCAATTCCCAGCAAGGCAAAATGTTGGGCAAGTTTCCTTACTCCGCATGCCTCTGTTGACCCAGCAGTAAGTAGGACCCCAGTTGTTAGTCGATTGGCAGATCACTTTCTGGGGTAATAATCCCTTCAACAACAAAAAAATTATAATCTGGTCACTCAATCCACGACTGTTTGTGGGACACTGTTGTGTGCAATTGGCTGCCACGTTTCACCCACAAAATATACAGTCAATTCACTTTACATTATATTCTATGAAGCACTTTGAGACATCTTGAAGACGTGATAAGGCGCTATATCAAATGCAAGAATTATTATAAGATAAGGCATTGTCCCAGGTCCTCACTTGCCCTCTGCTTTCCCCTCAGTTTCCCCAGAGCCTAAGCTGGAAGTGAAGACACTGAAGTGGGCCATCTCGCAGTTTGCCTCGGTCGAGCGGATCGTAGGAGAAGACAAGTACTTCTGTGAGAATTGCCATCATTACACCGAAGCAGAGCGCAGCCTGCTGTTTGACAAGATGCCCGAAGTGGTGACAATCCACCTCAAGTGCTTTGCGGCGTGCAGCTCCGAGTGAGTATGGCACCTCATAGCTTCCTACGGTGACGCACTGAGCACCAGCTGCGTTGAGTTGTGACTTCCGTGAAGCTCGCTGGGTAAAATGGTGGAGGACACTATCCTACTCCACCGCTTGTCCTCCCACCTCAACCTTCAAGGCACTGTCCTTGAGTGGTTTAGGTCGTACCTTTCTCACCGTCTTCACTTTGTCTCGACGAATGGCTTCTCTTCCACCCCCCGTACTGTCTCATGTGGTGTCCCTCAGGGCTCTGTCCTCGGTCCCCTCCTCTTCACCCTCTATATGCTCCCCCTGTGGTGACATCATCCGCAGACATGGAGTTAACTTCCACATGTATGCGGATGACACCCTACCTACCTTTCCTCCTCTACTCTCAACTCCACGACCACCGATGTCCTGACAGCTGCCTGTCCGACATCGAGTCCTGGACGAGAGACAACTTTCTTCAGCTCAACGTGCGAAAAACCGAGGCCCTCCTGATTGGCTCACGTCAGCGCCTCCGCACCTCAGGCGCTGACACCATCAGCATCCAAGGCTGCACTCTCCACCTCTCAAAGCCAGTCAGGAACCTCGGCGTTTTGTTCGACCCTGAGCTGTCCTTTCTCCCTCACATCCGCACCACAACTGGCACCGCCTTCCATCACCTCCGGAACATCGCCAGACTACGGCACTACCTCACCCCTCACGCTGCTGAAACCCTGGTTCACGCCTTTGTCACCTCAAGGCTGGACTATGGGAACTCTCTCCTCGCCGGCCTTCCCGCCACCTCCCTCCACACTGCAGGTCATTCAGAACTCTGCAGCTCGTGTACTGTCCCGCACCAGGCACCGCGACCACATCACTCCCACCCTCGCTCGCCTCCACTGGCTCCCCATCCCCCAGAGGATTGATTTCAAGATCCTCATCCTCACCTACAAGGCCATTCACGGCCTTGCTCCCTCCTACCTCTCCAACCTACTATCCCCCTACCTACCTGCCCGTACCCTCCGTTCCTCTGGCTCCGGTCTGCTCCACGTCCCCCGCCCCAACCGCCCTACCATCGGTGGTCGGGCCTTCAGCCTCTCAGCCCCGAGGCTCTGGAACTCCATCCCCCAGTGCCTTCGCCGCTTCCTCCCTTTCCTCCTTCAAGGCCGGTCTCAAAACCTTTCTCTTTGACCGAGCCTTCAGCTCCCCTCTCGACTCTCTTCCCCCTTCTCGCTCCCTCCCTTCCCTCCCCTCACCCTGACCATTTCCCCCCTGCTCGGGTCATGACCCAACTGTGCAGCGCCTTGGGACGTCCTCCTGACGTGAAAGGCGCTTTATAAATGGAATCTTGTTGTTGTTGTTGTTGCCGCTTGTAATCTCCCCTGGCACAGCTGCTCCCACAGCACAGTGGCTGATGTGGCAGTGGTTTACACCGGGCTCTGTGCCTTGGGACATCTTCCCAACGTGAAAGGCGCTGTGTAAGTGTCATCTGAGGGGGAAGGTCACTTCCTGCCTGACCGATGTGATAACTGTTACTCAGTTTGGTACAAGGTCAAAAACTCTACGTCTGCTGTTTACAGCAATAAACAAGGCAACATCTACTCCACCTAAACCTCACTGCTATCACAGAGCAGCTAATTACACCATTACCCTGCCGCTCTCCCACATTTCAGTGATTTACACAAAGTAGCCAGTTAGCGCCACATCCGCAGGTGGGATGTTGTTTGTGAATATCACTTAGGAAGCAGCGTGTGCTCCATGTGTCCGTTCCCAGCCACTCCAGGTGGAAGCACAAAGTTTCGATGTCTCCAGATCTCAGTAATAACCAGGGAAGCTGACTGTGCCTCTGACCAATAGGACAGTCTTTTCATTTGAGATGTATGGCGACCAAAATGGTGACCTGACAAATGAGGGAACAGTGGGCTGACTGTTACCTGCCCTTAACAGTGATATCAGCCCCCAGTATATCTGCTGCCCGGGATTTAATCTTTGGGATAGGAACAACTGAGGACGTTTTACCTTGTGTTTGTAGGTTGGAACCCTACGGCAATCTCTCAAAGGTCAACACTCCGCTGTTGACTCCTCTCAAGCTCTCGCTGGCAGAGTGGAGCACCAGGGAGTCCAACGACTGCTACGAGCTGTTTGCGGTTGTCATGCACAACGGGGTGAGCATCAGCAACGGCCACTACACCGCGTACGTGAGGGTGAGCCAGCTCGGGCAGTGGGAGCAGCCTACAGTGTGCAACACCAGCAAACAGGAGCCCCTCAACCAGGGGGAGACCAAGAGCTCCCTCGGCCTCCCGGAGTACGACGACGGAGAAGTCTCATTCAAGCTGAAGGGGAACGTGCCGCCGACGGCAGCAGCCGGCAAGACTACCAAGAAGCTGGCCGAGAGCGTGGGGCTGCTGGGGGGTCAGAAGTGTGTGTCCAGCTCCGAGCCAGAGAAGCCTGGAATCGGCGTGAAAGACAATGTAAGGCCAGAGTGCGTCGCCTCAGGCGACAAGCTGGCCGCCTCCGTCAAAGACCAGGCCTGCAGCGTTAACGGAGGCAAAGCCCCGGAAAGTGTCGGCAGCCTGCGGGGCTACGAGGGGAAGTGGATGTTGTTTGACGACTCGGAGGTGAGGCTGACAGACGAGCAGCATTTCCTAGGCTCACTTTCTCCCTCGTCCTCCTCCACCTCCACCCCTTACCTCCTCTTTTACAAGAGAATCGCAGCCCCGTGAGCAGTGTGCACTCACAGACACTAATGCCAGGGCAAAGCAGTAGCCTCCTTCCTGATGGCTGATTTCACAGGCCTTCATTGTTTTAGTGTAGATCATTGTTAGCAGGGAGTGCCTCTCTCTCTCGCTCGCTCGCCTGTTAGCACTACTGCTGGTACAATAATAATCGTGACAGGAGACATCATTCGGACTCCAGCTGCCCAGACCCATGTAGATCCTATTTTCTAAGTAAATATAACTGGATGTGTTTCGCCTCCTTCATAGAAAGGGGAAATGTTCTCCCACAAAATATACAGTCAACTCATTCCACAGTATATTCTGTGATTCGCTTGATAAGGTGCTATATCAAATGCAAAGATTGTTATTATTTTAAAGCACTGCCCGCGGAGAGTAGGGGAGTGGGAGGAGAGAGAGAGAGCCTCAGAATATTCCATCACCAGGATGCGAGGACGGGGAAGAGAGAGAGAGAGGGAGCACACAACTAGCAGTACCACAGAGCAATGCATTAGTTTGCACTGTAGTGGGTGTCAATTACTGTTATGTACAGCATTGGAAAAGCAAGCTGCCCACTAATCACAATTCATCCCAGAGGCCACTTGGTATTTTTGACACTTCCGCTCAGTTGCATATCATCCTAAAATTTAACCCCCTCCCCCTTCCCCCCCGAAAGCAATGTCCTCTACGGGAATGTCAGTGACCAGAGGCTAACGGCAGCAATGGCTCCAGGCGTGTGGTGTAACCTCAGCCCTAACCTACACAAGTTTCAATGACAAACGCTGGGCTGGCTTTGCCCGGCAGCTGAATGCAGAAAGGTTTCCTGCTCTTTAAGGGGCAGTAAACAGTGAGCTTTGTGAGATTTCACGTTTCAGAAATGCTTCCAAAAATTTCTTTGCTTATGTCAAGGAAATTCTATAAAATCTGGAACGTCCTCTCGAGATGCACTTGTCTTTCCTCACCCGACCATGTAATTAAAATAGTTTTTGTATAAACACTCTAATTGTATTTTAAACCTTTTTATGAGCTTTTTTCAAAGCTGATCTAGAAAACCTGTCTGTAAATTCACTCTTCCCATAAATTTGTAACAATTCTCATAAAGTGTATATAAGAGAGCGGGGAATCCTTTCAATAAATTGTGATCCGTTTGTGTTGTGTGTGGGGCTGTGTTTTTACTACGTGGGTATATGCAGATGATATCCTTAGGGTGTCAAAAGATATGGGCCAGGGGATTGGAGTCGGAGAATATTGTCCAGCCACAATTTTATAGAATGCTGGACCAGGCTTGAGAGGCTGAAAGGCCTACTCCTGTTTCTATGTTTCTAACCAACTTCTTTCTCACTGTCTATGTTAACAGAGACACAATCTTGTATTCAGTGAACGCTCTACCTCGGGTCTGTGCCCATCCCCCTACCACCTCACACGCCGTGTTGAACTCCCACTGCGGTAGTTTAGTCTTAGAGGTTCCCTCATATTTCTACAGAAACAGGTAATTACAGGTAACGTGGACTGACTGATCCCTGGAGGCAACACCAACACATCACAGAATGTTCTTTTCTTCCTTCCTCACAACCACTCTCCTACCTTATGTCACGAGTTTGCCTCCAACTCCATGTGCTTTAACTGTCGCCAGCAATCTGGGCAGCATCTTATCCATATCTGAAAAGCCATACAAACTGCCTTCACCGACAGTTGCGTCCATCACTTAAGCGCTGCCGTCAAAGAACTGCATTAGATTTGTGAGACGTGATCCATCTTTCACACCATGTTGACCCTCGATCGGGCTTGATTTTTTAACTGAAACGAAGTGGAAATCTCCCCCAAAAGGCTGTGTGTGCTGCATCCATTCATATTTTCAAGACTCAGGTGGATAGATATTTGTTAGGTCAGAGTATCAAGGGATATGGGGCAAGGGTAGGTAATTGGGAGTTCAGGTACAGATTAGCCATGATTTTATAGAATGGGGAAACAGGCTTGAGGGGCTTAGTGGCCTCCTGTTCCTATATAATATATATATATATATTTAACCCGTTGCTCTGTTCTGTCCTGTGGAGTAATTTGACCACAGCTGATGCTAAACAAGCTGGCCTGCAGTTACTCAGTTTGACCCTGTCAGCTTTTGTAACCACGGCTAAACTTAGCAGTTTCGTCAAATACAATTCCCCATCTACTCCATGTTTTATCAGACCGTTCTTTTCCACCCCCATTGAAGGAGGCAAAGGATGGAGCGATGCAAAGGGACTGGGATGTAGTACGAAAGGGTGGGGCAGAGAGGCTGAAGGTCCGATCACCAATGGGAAGTGGGGAATGTGGAGCAGGCCGGAGCTTGTTGATGGGGTTGAAAGCAAAACCAGGGCTGACAGAGATATGGTTTTGAATCAAAGTGCCTGAAGTTTGGTTACATAACAGTGAAGGAGGTGGACGCTAACGTCCTGGAATTTAAAGTGATTCGGAGGTTCATTAGACGACGAGGTAAAGTAGTTGCTACTTAGATTAAAAAAGGGCAGCAGTGGCTCCAGGCACAATGGGCTGAATGTTTACACTGAGCGAATCTTTGTGACGTGGAACGGGCAGTGAGAGGACTTCTGTCTGACACTGGTGCTGCGTTACTGTACAAAACATTTCCTGGATATAGTTTAAACTGTCTGCCATGTCCGCCTACAAATACAGAGTTTACAGGCACAATCCTGTGAAGCGCTTTGAGACATCTTGACGGTGGGACGAGGCATTGTACTAAATGCAAGACTTATTCTTCTAAAATACACTTACAGCCTTAGGTGTCCTGCCACATTTACACTGAAAACGAAAGAGGGAGAGAGGATGGGAGTACGTTAGTGCTGATCCCACAACCGCGGTGCGTTCAGACAGGCAATCCCGTGTTACTGTGGGAAAGAACAGATCGAGAAATCCTGCAATGAGGTTGTTCCAATATTTAATCGTACCTTTCACAAAATAAAAATAAACCATGTTGTAACGCCACAGGCACAACGAGCAGTTCAGAGGGAACCCTGTGCAAGGTTCTAATTCCATATAAATAGTGTAACTAACAGTAAATAACATTAAGAGCTTTTAATACAATATTGCAGATAAATAGTTGTGAACACAACTGATTAAATAGCGAATCTTAGGAGTAAATGCTTGTGAGTAAAAACAATGTTAAAGTGACACGTCTGAACACAACCACAACGCGGACTGTTTATGTAACCGTTAGTGTTTAGGTGAAGGGTGAGTACCACACGACGATTTGACACCATGATTATTATTATCCTCTTCACCTTGTGAAAAGGATTGCAATGAAATATCCCGCCCTGGCGTGAGCCAGCGTGGGGGAATGGACCACAACGGGTTTAATACTTGTTTCGGTCTTCTTTGGCCGTCAATTGAATGGGCAGCAGCTGCAGCCCCAGCCACGCGCCCACCTCTCAGACATCCACCTTGCGAAGGCTGACTCGACTGAATGAATCTCTGAAACAAAACGCGCATAAATCAGCCACCATTACAACCTCTCTCTCTCCTCCCCTGCTCCCCCCTCCCCGCCAATCATCATTAGGTCTCAGGGTTTGGGTTGAGACATTAAAATGAGCTCCGGTCTGTGCTTGTTTCTATCTCATCCTCGGTGGCCATGCTTTCAGCTACTATGCCCCGAAATTCTGGAACACTCTTCCTCTATCCCTCCGTCTTGCCTGTTCGTTCCCCATCTTCAGATCTTACCTGAAGGCTTTCGTCTTTGACCGTGTCTACGGTCACCTGCCCCCCGGCTCTGCGTCATGCTCCACCTCTGTCAAGTGCTTTGGGACGCTACCCTGTGTGAGGGGTGGTGTAGGAATGCAGTGAGGAAGGTCGGCAGGCTATCTTGTGGGTACTTAGTGACACTCAGAGGATGGTGTGGAATTACCAAACATTAAGGAGCAGGAGGGATGTAAATGACCCAGGAGCAGTGGCTGGAGACGAGGGGCTGAATGGCCTCCTACCTGTGGCAGGTGATGGGCAGGAGAGGTTTGTAGAGCTGAGGGATTTTCCTGTTGATCAGCGGCTGCAGGGCCTCCTTCAACCGGTGGTAGTTCCTCTCGAGCTCCCGCTGATACTCTCGCTGGTCGTTTCCAATTAGGTTCTTGTTCTTACGCAAAGCGTCCTCACACCTGAGTAAAACCCAGCGGCGCTCAGTACAGTGCATCAGCCATCGGCTTGTCACCCGCGCCATCCCACCCGGACCAGACAAGGTCAGACCACCCAGACAGGACTAAACAACACTGCGACGCGCCACCCGACCTGGATCTGATCCATCAACCTTACCGTTTGGTGAAGTCCTTAAAGCAGAGCCGCAGCTTGTTATGGTGTCGGAAGAGTTTAGGATCGTTGGGAATGTCAGATAGGAAAACCTGAGCAACTTCCAAGGGTCCCTGGCAGGGAGGGAGGGAGGGAGTTAGAAACAGGCATATCCACTCATTCCTTTCCAAACACAACACTACAAAATCCCGAGCATGTCTGCGATATTCTCACTAGCCACTGAATCAAGGGGCAAGTGTGTCTGGGACTGGGAGGCTTCAGGGGAGATAAGAGGAAATATTACACTGCGCTTTCTCTAACGTGTAATGGGCTGTGCGAGGGCCTGGACTTGAGCAGGGGTTGGGCGGTGGGGATGAGCTGGTCTCAGGTCTGACCTGGTTGACTGTGGTACCCACGGAGCCCTGCAGCACCATCTGGAGCATCTTGGGGTCGGCCGGGTCCTGGTGGGTGGCGAAGGCCAGCTCCTGTGTTTTCTTCTGCATGTCCTCAATCGCCACCTCGATCGGCGTCAGAATAATCTGCAGAGACGCCAGTCTCACTTAGTGCTGGTCTGACTGTTACCCTGCCCAGAGGACAGTCCAACACAGCAACAGCAGCCCCTGCGCTTTGCCCACCCACACTGCCCCCTCTGCCCACATGCCCCCTCTGCCCACCCACACTACCCCTAGATCCCCCTCCCCCCACATACACCTCTATCCACCCACCGTGCCCCCAGTGCCCCCTCTGCCCACCTGTACTCCCCCCAGCACTGCTCTGCCCACCCAAACTGCCCTCAGCACCCCTCTGCCACCCGTACTGCCCCCAGCATCCCTCTGCCCACCTGCACTGCCCCCAGCACCCCTCTGCCCACCCACCCTGCCCCCAGTGGCTCCTCTGCCCACCTGCCCTGCCCCCAGTTCCCCCTCCCCCCACATACACCTCTGTCCACAGCACCTTTGCCCACTCTGCCCTGCCCCAGCACTGCCCCTCTCACCTCCTCTTTCTGCACCACGTTGATGCGGGTTTTGACGTAGGGGAAGGCATGGGAGGTGGTGAGGATGGTCTTGCGCTTGTACTGCTCGTGGAGCTCCCCGTGCGCGCGGCCATCCAGCGTGAAGGGCGTGCAGTACATGAAGCGCCGCAGGTTGTAGTTCTTGTCGAAGTAGGTGATGCGGTCCTTCATCTCGTACGTGTCAAAGTATGGCTCCACGTAGGTGATCTGTATGTAAGCCTGCCACAGCCACAGGAGGACATTACTGCCAGCCCTGACACCCTCTCTGTACCCTGTCTCCCTCTGCCCGTGGAGTCCTGTAGCTCAGTGGTTAGAGCACTCGCTTTGCAAGCGAGAGACCTGAGTTCAATTCCAGGCAGGGCGAAACCTTGGGCAAGTTTCCTTACTCCACACAGAGCCTAATAATAATCCCTCCAAAAAAACAAAAAACAATAATAAAAAAAAAATAAAAAAAAATTGGTCATTTTCAATCTACGACTGTTTGTGGGACATTGCTGTGCGCAATTGGCTGCCTCGTTCGCCCACAAATATACAGTCAATTCACTTTACAGTGTGTTCTGTGAAGCGCTTTGGGACGTCCTCCCGACGTGAAAAGCGCTATATCAAATGCAAGGATTATTATTATTTACGGCCGTTCTCCGCTTTCCCCGCCCCGCCAGGCTTTTAATCCGTCTCTACCTTATTGGGATCCAGTTTACACTTGTCCACGGGGTTGGAATCTTTAATGACCTGGACCAGGTCCTCTCCGAAGCGCTCGCCATAAAACGCCTGTGAAGCGGGGAGAGAGAGAGAGAGAGCACAGCTGTTTATTATTCATCTAATATTATTATTATTTTAGCGCCTTGGAACGTCCTCCTGACGTGAAAGGCGCTACGCAATTGTAATTTCAGATTGTATAATAACATTAATAATTTTAATAACATTCTTATTAACTGAATTGTAAGAAGTCTAAGGTTAAAGCAATGCCCGCCCACCCCCTCTCGCTCATCCCCGCTCACCTCCAGCCGATGGGAAATCTCCGCCAGTTTGGTTATCGCCGGCTCCTTGTAAACAAATTCCTGTTCGTCCAAATCCCCGAGTCTGGAGCCGTAGAAGCCGACTCGGAAATATGTGCCGAACATTCTCTTGCCATCCTGCGAGGAGAGAGACAAAGAGAGAGCGTGACAATCAGCCAGCCTTACAAACCCGAGCTAGGATCTGAAATTACCCTTTTGCCGCAGTGGGTACATCACTCGTTCCCCCTGGCACTGCACTGGAGCTCTCACCTCCAGCCTCCCCGCTGTACCCGGCTCAGTTTGGGCACACCTCACCTCAGGGAGGATGTTTAAGGCCTGGGAATGAGCGGAGAAGTGATTTGCAATGATACAGGGATAATTATCCTTGCATTTCATACAGTGCCTTATCACGTCATTGAGTCATCTCAAAGCGCTTCACAGAATATACTGTTAAGTGTAGTGACTGTGCATTTTGTGGGCACAAAGTGATGAGAGGCTTTAGGGATGAGGAGCAGTTGGAGAACTTGGATCTGTCTTCGTTGGAACAGAGGAAGTTGAGATGGAACCTGATACAGAGGTGACACAATGAGGAAGACTGTAGTGGAAGCTCTGATAAAGGGATAGAGGCAAAGGCCACTTTGGGTGTTAAGAGGGAAATAGACAGATAGGGAGGATTGATGGGACATGTATCACTGGGATTGAATGGACAGCTTGCTCGGAGACCCGGGACAGACTCGATGAGCTAAATGGCCTCCCTCCGCATTGTAATTTTCAGTGATTCTACGCTCAGCTGCCATAAACTGAAGGGTTAAATCGCTCGATGAATGACTGCGTTGTGCATGGCACTGAGGCCCGCAAGAGGCAAACACACGGTGAGATCCCAACACAGGATGCAAAGCGACAAGCAGAGCAGCCCAGGCCAGCGGGGAAGCAGGTTAGTGCTGGGAGACCAGCGCATTGCACAGAAACCCAGCCATAGCAGCACGAAAACACCCTGTTAGCGACATTCACTCCCTCACTCACTGCCCAGGCACGGCTCAGCTGCTCACTGCAGCAGCCCGGCTGTCACTCTCCCTGGCCTCGGTGTCTGTAACATTGGGCTGTGTGAGTGTGTAACTGTGGACTGTGTGGGCGTAACTGTGGGCTGTGGTGTGTAAATGTGGGATGTGTGTGTCTAAATGTGAGCTGTGTGTGTATATGTGGGCTATGGGGTATGTAAATGTGGGCTGTGGTGCGTAAATGTGGGCTGTATGTATGTGTGTCTAAATGTGGACTGTGTGTGTGTGTAAATGTGGGCTGTGGTGCGTAAATGTGGGCTGTGGTGCGTAAATGTGGGCTGTGTGTGTATATGTGTATAACTGTGGGCTGTGTGGCTGTAATAGTGTGAGTGAGTGAGTGAGTGAGTGAGTGAGTGAGTGAGTGAGTGAGTGAGTGAGTGAGTGAGTGAGTGAGTGAGTGAGTGAGTGAGTGAGTGAGTGAGTGAGTGAGTGAGTGAGTGAGTGAGTGAGTGAGTGAGTGAGTGAGTGAGTGAGTGAGGTCAGGAGAGTGAATATCACTGGATCATTAATAACAGGTTTCTCAGGGCAGCTAAAACGACAACACAGACATCAGAACCCAAAGCCCCCGTCCCCCCGGATTAATGAACGACTGCATCAGGTAACGGAATAGAACGAAGCCAAAAACTTACCACAACACAGAGTGACAGTGGGAGGAGGGGTTCAGCACCAGGGCGAGGAGAGAGATAGGGAGAGAGAGGGAGGGGGGGAAAAGAAAGAGGTAGAGAGAGAGAATAAAGAAAAGAAATTACTTTCATCAGAACAAGGGACTTTTTTTGATTCTAAAAGCAACAGATGCAAAACAACCACCAACAACAAAAGCAAAGCAGCTTCTCTCAACTCTCCATTGTGAGACAGTGCATGCGTGAAGCAGGCAGTGTGGGGGTGGGGTGGGGTGGGGGGGGTTCAGTGGGAGTCAGGCAGCAATGTGGAGGATGGATGGAGTAGGTGAGAGAGGCAAACACCAAGAGTTAGTGGGTAAGCAATGCCATGCAAGCTAATAGTGCAGAGCGGAGACCCGGAGTCAGTCAGCCCCAGCCCCCGGACCCCGGCCGCCACCCTGGCTGACCACACGATGGCTCAACATTTAGGATCGGCAGGTTTTGCGGCAGGTTCTTAAATCCGTTCTGAATCTGGGAGAGGGATTTCCGGGCTTGGTAAATTGGAAACTGGCTTCAGACAGAGATTGGGTTTGAGCACGTGCTACGATTCGTGCCCCATGTGTCTGCTGGGCGGAGACTGTAGCTTCCGGCCTCTGGGGTGAAGAGACGGACGCAGACAGCGTGGTTCGAGGTCTCGGTACAAACACCCAATTCCCAAATGTATAGTGTAATCTGACCCCCCCATCCCCCCATTCCACACCGCAATGAGAGCGTAACTGAGGACTGTGAACCAGAGGAAACAAAGGAGGAAGCTTGTGATGGGAGTGACTCATTCACATGAGGAGACGTGTCTGTTTCACATGCAACGCCTGTGTAATCTGTTCAACCAAGAGAAAAAGCATTCCACCTACCACTCACCTTCCCCCCCGCCCACCCCATCCCACGAGTGCACACACACACACACACACTCCCGCGCTCACTCACTCTCGCACGCGCTGGCGAGCGAGCACACACCAAACCGGGACACGTGGTTAATTAGTGCTCTAAATACCAATGGAAATGGGAACCTACCTCCCAGCCAGTACTCTGTGTAACAAAAAGTAAAACGTCATGTCAAGACAGGCACGCAAACGGGCGGGCTCCTGTGTACATTCGCGACACAATAAAAAGCACGCGCACGTTACACGTTTGAAACAGTCTCCACCTCACCAGCGATTCCTGGCCCACTGACACGGACACCAACCCCACCCCCGCCCTCTGGCCCTGAACCCCCTTGAGCCCCGGGGGAGGTTGGCTGCTCACCTGGTGCACGATCTTGCTGAAGGCGTCCTGCAGTTTGCCGTGAATGGCCGCCAGCTTCTTGGCGTCGCGGTTGGCCTCGTGGATCGGGATCAGAACCTTGTAAACCTCGTTGACGGCCTCATACATCCCCGCCTGCCGCACACACACACAAACGGAGGGCACATTACCCAACAACACGGGCAAAACACACACATGCTCAGTGTGACCACAGTCCCCAACCGACACCCAACAACAACAACTTGCATTTACAACAAGAGCGCCCCTCACACAGGGCAGCGTCCCAGAGCGCTTGACAGTAGTGGAGTATGATGCTGAGCTAGGGGGAAGGAGGAGGTGACCATAGGCACGGTGGAAGATGAAGGTCTAGCTGAAAGAGCGGACAACGATGGTACCAACCGAGAGATTGTGAGCATGAAGCACGGGAAAGCCTGGAATGCGGCTGCGCGGGAGCTGTTACGAAGGGAAAGGGGAGGGGAATAGTCAAGGCAGAGGATGGAGATGTTCTCACCAGGGAGAAGAGCTCCGCGGCCTGCTCCAGAAGCCCCACCAGCCCCGTCTCCGTGAAATACTTCCCCGAGCAGATTCCTTCCTCATCGGGCGACAGAACATCATCAGACACAGCCGACTCCTCCAGCACATTGAAGGATATGTTCTGGAGAGAGAGCAACAGAGAGAGCGACAGAGAGAGGCATTTTACACAAACTAATTCATTATCAATGAACTCAAGTCAGTCAGACAGCAACAGCTACACAGAGAGAGATACACACACAGCCAGACACAGAGACACATGTAGCCAGATATAGACACTCACAGACAGACAGAGAGACCCACACAGAAAGACACTGACAGACAGACAGACAGACAGACAGACAGATACTATTAGCCAGTCAGAAACACACAGACAGTGACAGTTAGACAGTGACAATCACACACACACACACACAGAGCGGCACCTGGAAGGTGACACAGCCCACAGGCAGGTGTTTGCGATCCTCCAACATGCTGAGATACTCGGCCACGAGGGCAGCAGCGTGGACCTGGCACTGAGCGGCCTCGGCGCGGTTACTATTCTCCATGTGTTTTCCCGCCATGTTCTGTAGCCAGGTCAGCCGCAGGTCCGGGGACGTCTGGTAACCTTTAGCAATCCTTCAGGGCGGGGGATTAACCAGCGGAGATCAGCAATGAGAGAGACAGGGGAGACTGGAGGGGGCGGGGGCTGATGGGGCAGGGCAGTGTGGGTGCGGCTGGGGGCAAGGCGGTGGGGGCGGGCCAAGTGGGGGCAGGGCTGGTGGGGCTGAGGGCCAGTCAGTGTGGGGGTATGGGGCTACAGTGGTGGAGGAGCTGAAGGTGAGGGTGGGACAATGGGTGGGGCTGGGGTTATGGACAAGGCTGTCGGGTGGGGGGGGGTTGGGGTGGGGGAGAGGCTGGCAGGAGACCTACCTGTACATGAGGTCGATGAGCATCTCGGGATCCTCCTGGTGCTCCTTCATCTTCACAGTGTCCGACAGGATCATGTGCAGGTTAAACACCAGGTCCTGGACCTGAACACAGACATTCCTCAACACCTGAAGAGAGGCAGCTTCCACCACCCTCGCTCCCCCACCCCGTCACCCACCTCCCTCTTCCCACCCACTCACTCCTTCAACCCCCACCTTCTCCTCTCCCCCTTGCCCTCCCCCTCTCCTCCCCCATTACTGTAACCTTTCCCCCCACCTCCTCCTGTCCATCTCTCTCCCTTCCCCATCTCCCCCCTTACCCTCCCGCTCCCCTCCATCTCCCCCCTCACCCTGTGCCTTCTTTCCCCCACCCCCGTGGGGCTGACCTGCTCAGGGAAGGTGCTGTCTCGGAGCTCCAGCTCCTCCTCAGCGTAGGTGAGGATGGTTTTGAGCGAGCGCCGCAGGAAGTCCTCGTTGAAGTTGTGGGAGGTTCCGACCAGCGAGGACAGTGACATGGTCACCTGCATCTTCACCCTCGCAAAGCTCTGCACACAGACAATGTCAGGCTCTGGCCAATGGGGGAGGGGGTGTGGGTGGGGGGGTGGGGGCGAGATGGTTGGGGGGACGGGGAGTGAGGCTGGGGCAGCGAGGCCAAGTGGGGGAGAAGGAGAGAGAGCGAGGCTGATGGGGGGAGAGAGAGCGAAGGCGGGCGGGGGGGGGGGCGGGAGGTGTAGAGCAAGGCCGGGGGAGGGGGGTTGAGGTAGGGCTTACGTTGCCGATCTCGAAGTTCTGTCTCATGAGCAGGTACAGCGAGGCGCTGGCATGGGCACGGATGCTGCCGATGCTGCTGCTGCAGTGTCTCAGGAGCCTGAGACACAGGTCAGCACACTGCTCCGTCTCCTCCTCAAACAACAGCTCCGGGAACTACAACACATACACACACACACACTCCCGTTACACTCCACATTCAGGTATTACACTCCACTAATGCATCTCGGGTTAGAGTCACAGTAAAGCTCCCTCTACAACGTCCGTCCACACTCCTAGGTCAGGGTGAGAGACAAGTGTAAAGCTCCTTCTATACTGACCGTCCACACTCCCAGATCAGTGACAGCATTCGGTTTCAGACAGAATCAGAGCCCCCCGTCCCCTTTCCCTTCGCTCTCTCCTCTTCTACACAGATTCCCAGCACTGTAGCAGGCTTTGTGATGCTCTCTCTGTATCAGTGTTGCATTCTCACCTTGGAAACTAATGCTCTCTGAGTAGCGAAGCAGTGCTGCAGGTACAGGGCGCTCTGGTTACAAGCCATGGTGTGGAGAAGCACTTTGAGGACACCGCCCAGCACGCTCTCCTTGGCCTCCGTCAACGACACCGTCTGCAGAAGAAGCGTCAATCACACCTGGCTGGTCCTCACAGTCCAACTCACAGCCCAGCCCACAGATCATCACACTAACCACCACACAACTCACAGCCCAACTGACCGCCCAGCACACGCCACAGCCCACTGCACTAACCACCAAACAACCCACTCCATTGCCCAAACCACAGCTCTGATAGCCCACCATACAGCTCCCTGACAGACCCCACCTGCCCGCGCCCCCCCCCACACGACACTCCACGCATCACAGGCTCTCAGCTTCTCACCTGAACGACGATCTCCAGGGTGTCCAGGACTATGAGGTTGGCCTCTGTGGCCAGGTTGCCGTCAATCAGAGCTTCGTGCTCCAGCTCAGCCCTGGACCTGGTTACAGCACAAACAGGCAGAATGAGGCGGGGGTGGAGTGACAAGGGAGGGCTTGCTGGCAGGCCAGAGATCTCCATGACAATATTTACAGGGGATGTGATCCAAGTTCACAATTCGGGACAGGACATGATGTGAGGGGAGCAGGTCCTCAGAGAGTAGAACTGCCACAAATTCCAAAGTAAAACCTCAGCGGAACGAGGGATTTGAGGAATTCTCCCTCTCACCCCCACACTGCAGTCCACAAGTGCAGTGATTTCAGTGCTGGCGGTGGTGGGGGGAATGGTGAGGGGGTCACATAATAAGTCTGAATGTCATGGTTAATTTATGAAGCATAAACTCTGAGTTGTCTTATAATAAGAATAATCTTCGCATTTGATATCGCACCTTATCGCGTCTTCGAGACGTCTCAAAGCGCTTCACAGGTTATACTGGAAAGCATAGTGACTGTATCTTTTGTGGGCGAAACGTGGCAGCCAATTGCGCACAGCAGTGTCTCACAAACAGCCTTGACCTGTGGTCACACCAGTGTGACCGAGCCGCCGCACAACCAGCCCTGACTGAGAACCCTCAGCCTGGCTCGGTGAGGGCTGTGAGCACAGAGAGACTGAACACTGAGCAGCCGCAGAGCAGGTTTCGGGAATGCATTGTGTGCGCGGAGAACACAGACCTTGCCTTAGCCACTGGCACCCGTCAATGTAAGCAAGCCGCCCGGGGAAGACATTCAGCTGGTTTGAGGAATCAGGTCAATGAGATGAATTAATTACAGAACAGAGCTTCAAACATAACGATAGCATTTCATCATCACTATGATCAGGCTGTAAAAGGCATTTACTGCACTTAAATCGCCAAGCTGCATGCATGTCACACACACACAGCACAGGAGAGCTCCCTGGGGATCTACTGCTGAGAGTTACAGGCTGCTCTGCACAGCCAGGCTCTCACACACACTATATATAATAATAATAATAATTAACCTTGCATCTGATACAGCACTTTATCACGTCTTTGGAACGCCTCAAAGCGCTGCACAGGATATACTGGAAAGTGAATTGACTGTGAGCGAAATGCTGCAGACAATCGCACACAGAAGTGTCCCACAAATAGTCATGGATTGAGTGTCACACAGTATATACACCCTATTACGATATATATATACCGTCAAACCTAAACACAAGTGCAGTGATCAGACAGCCCCAGATTCCTCACACACCCTCTTGTCTTTTCACACTTAAAATGCTGTACGACTTTTACTTCACGCTAATCTGGCAGATTATAATTCTTATTGCTTCCGGCTCCATATTAAGGCTGAGATGAACAGACTGACAGATCTGCTAGCCGTCAGGTTTAAATAACCAGACACTGGGTGTCTGCACAGCACAGCTCAGCAAAGCACAGCACACAGTGAGAACCACTGGGTGGCCACGACCAGGAGGAGGCCATTCAGCCCATGAAGCCTGTACCACCGTGTTATAAAATCCTGAATCTTTTTGTAACATCCCATTCCGATCTTTCCCTCCCTTAACACCATCAATGCCAAGTGTCGATCCGTCTCTCTCTGCCTTTTATACGTGACGATAGGTTTTGCCTTGACATCTGTCGTGGTGGTGGTGGGGTGGGGAGAGGGGGTTTGGGCTGCCTGTGCTCACCTCCCTCCCCCGTCCCCATGTGCAGGAATATTTCCTGATTATAGCCCACACTGGGAATCCTGGGCACTGGGCACTGTCAGCACTGGCCATTCCTGGCACAAGGCAATGCCGACAGATACCCGATCACACCGCGTTGATTCTTCTCTCAGGTGTCACACAGAGGGAAGGACAGGGCAAGGGCAGGAGGGTTAAGCACAAGCGGGGGTGGGGGGGGGTGGGGTGTTGCGCAGTCAGTGTTACAGTATCTGTGGGATTTCTGGCTCCTTTAACAAACAGCATATGTGAAGTGACAATTAACAGCTGTGGATTAGCATATAGAGAGAGACAGAGCAGACAGTACATACTAAAAAAGTAGCTACCCCCCCCCCACCTCTATACAGAGACATACGTGTAAGATCAACAACAACAACTTGCATTTATATAGCCCCCTTCACACTGGGTAGCGTCCTGGAGCGCTCGACTGGGTGGAGTCTGACCCTGAGCCAGGGGGAGAGGGAGGGGGGAGGTGACCGTAAGCACAATCAAAAGGCAAGTGGGGTGGGAGGGGGAAAGAGGGAGGGATTGAGGGAGAGAGTTCCAGAGTTTCGGGGCGAAGGGCTGAGGCCAGGCAGAAGTTTGCAACCCACAAACATGGAAGGGCAGAATAGTCACAGGGGCAGGGAGTCATCCCATTCAGCTCCAGCAAGCTAAGTTGGGAGGGGGAGGGGGGAAGGGGGGGGTTATCGAGCACTGAGTTGTCCTCAGTCAATACTCACTTGTCGAGTTTCTCGCTATTTTGTCGCCAGTGCGTCATGTCCTTCCTCCAGCGCAGATTTTCCTGGCTCCCGAACGCATTGCCGGACGGGCTCCGCTCTATGTGACCAACACAGGGAAGGTGTGATAGTTAACACAGCGAACAACACAGCTGACAACAGTCACAGTCAGAAACTGGTGAGAGGCCTTTACCAGCCACCAGCCATTTTGCCCGCCTTCTTGGCACAGACCTACCGAGCTGGGCTCTGCTGCGTCGCACCATCTCCTGCCGAGCGCCTGCCCCTCCCAGAATGGCCTCCTCTAGCTTGGCCTTCATGTCCTTGGATTTCTTGAAGGTCAGACTGTTCATCCGCTCAAATGCCTTTTTCCCCTGTGACAGAAACCACACACTCACTGGTCAGTGCTCACACCCCCAAACCCAGGACTCCCAGTCTGCACCCCTTAGCGGCTGAGATCAGTGACAGGGAGACTGAGTGGGCGCTCAGTCACGCACTGTAACCAGGGAACCATCAGCCGGACCTCATACCAATGACCCGCGAACATGGAAGGACAGACCAGTCACTGGGGGCAGAAAATCCTCCCACTCAGCTCCTGTTAACCCTGCAGGCCAAAACCCTAATGGGTAGGGTGGTCCTAGCTGGACAAGCAGCGGGAAAGCTTTGCCAGACAGCGCTCTCAATAGCCAAGCTATGTGGGTTTAGCTGGTTACATTCCAGCCATTATCCCAACACACACTCTGGGCTCCCCACCCAAGCCTTGGCTCTCACCAACCTGCGCCTAATACTCTCCGGAATTAGGTAAGCAGAATGTCTCCCTCCAGGGAGAGAGAGTATGCGCATGTTCCATTCCAACAATCAGTGACCCCCATACCTTGTACTCGAAGCAGGAGACACACAGGTCGAGCAGCTCCAGCACACGGTTGAGCTGGGGGACACTCAGCTCCCCCACCCACCTGTGCAGCACCCCCACGTCAGCGTTCCTCAGCACCCACAGCAGGCAGATCAGCAAACTCCGGCTTGATTCCGCAGTGAAGCTAGTGCAGGGGCGGCCAGCCTGTAACACACTCCGGCACGTCACTGACCTCACACACACTCACACACTTTCACACCCACACTCAGCACACATCACACACAAACAAACGCACTGCACTCACACACACACCCACACTTGCACTCAAACACATGGACTCACACACACGGACTCATTCACACACTGACACACAGCTCACAGCCCAGCCTGTAACACACCCCACCCCACGTGAGGTATTGACTTACCGCTGTTGGTAGCAGGAAGCTGCTGGGCCGCGAATGCTGGGGAACTGAGGCTCCCGCGATGGCCATGGCCACCGTCTGGTTAATCACAGCCCCGCTCTCCAGCTCTCCATCGTCAGCCAACCCCAGGTTCGGCCGGCAACGCTGAGAGTGTGGCTCTGCCAGGGCGGGTGGGAGGAGGGGGGTGGGAGCATGGGGGATAGAGGGGGGAGCATGAAGGGGAAGAGAGGGCGTGAATGGGTAGAGTGGGGAGAGTGAGAGAGTAAATAAATCATCTAGTCACACAGAATATGTTTTAGCTTTGACCCAGCACTCGACAAAGACAGATCAACACCCAGGGGCGGTGGTGGGGGGGGAGTGACACCTGGGGGAGGAGAGCAGATGGCGTGTTTCAAGGTACTCCTCAAGACCCTCCTCTTTGACCGTGCCGTGGACCACCCTCCTACCCTCTCTGCCCTCCACCCTCCCTGAGGGGTGTTTCAAAGACACTTTACGAATGTCATTTTGTATTATATTGTATCATATTGTATTGTACGAGACTGTGAGCGTGTGTGTGTGTATATAAGTATGTGAATGTGTGTGTGTGTGTCTGGGTCTGTGTGAGCAAGTGTGTGTGGCGTGTGAGCGTGTGTGTCGGTGTGTGTGTGTGAGATGTGTGTGGTGTGTGAGGTGTGTGTGTTGGGGTGAACATTGACAGTGGTCCGTGATGCACACACTGAGTCGATGTGGTGCTGCGCTGACGGGAGGAATTTACTGTGCTGGGGGCAGACGGGGAGACGGTACCTGTGAAATCGTACAGCTGAGGCACAGCCTCCATGATGATGCCGATGAGGGGCAGGTAGAGCAGAGCCACGCGGGCCTTGACCTCTGGCTCAGCGTAGCGAGGGTCTGAGTCGTGGCTGGACAGCAGGTTGTGCACTACGTTCACTACCTTCTTGTGTAAGCCAAACAAACTGTAACATGGGGGGAGCATCAGCCACGGCACACCGTACATCACCCTCACACACATGCCAAAACCACCACCACACACACACACACACACACACACCACCACCGTCCCCCCCACCCACACACGCCAAAACCACCGCAACTACCACCACACACACACCCCAACACTACCACCACACACACACACCAACACCAGCACCAGCACCGTCCCCCACTTGTCCACACACACCAACACCACCACCGCCCCAACCCTCCACGCAACACACACACACATAGACCAGTGGTCTCACTTACCCCTCGGACTCGGGATCCAGGATGAGAGCCAGTTGTGTGAGCACCAGCCCCGCCAGGTAATGCTGCTGCCGGAATGGCAACGACAGCTCAAACATGTTGGTGATGGTCTGGTCCTGCACCACCGTGGAGAAGCCGGAGCTCTGCCAGAGACACGCTACCGTCACCTGAGACACGCCATTTTGACAAGACAGAAGCCATACTCATTGGCTACCGTCAACGTTTTCTATCCTGCGGCTCTGATCTCCCCACCTCCCCGGCCTATCCCTCAGATGTAATGAACCAGTGATCAATCTAGGCGTCAGGGTCGACCCACAGCTGTCCTTCCTTCCCCACATCTGGTTGTACCTGACCAGGACCGCCTTGCTCCACCTCTGCCACATTGCCTCTGACCGTACCTTACCCCAGACACAGCCAAAACACTCGGCCAATGCGTTCGTCACTTACTGACTCGACTTTTTGAAAGCCCTCTTTGCCTCTCCTCAGCTCCACCATACACAGGATCCAGCTGATCCAAAACTCCGCCGCCCACATACTCACCTCTGCTAAACTCGGTGCCCCCATCACACCAATTCTTGCCAGGCTACAGTGACTCCCTATCACCGAATGGATCGATCTCAAGATCCTCACACTTATTTTCAAATCCATTCAAACCCTGGTACCTCTCTATCTTTCCGAGTTGCTTACCCCAGCAACCCATAACTCGCTGCCTCCGCTCGACTGGCTCTAGCCTTCTGCATGTGCCCTCCATTCCACCATTGGTGGCCGCACATTCAGCTACTACACCCCGAATCTCTGGAACACTCTTCCTGTATATCAGATCGTGCCTGAAGACCTTCCTATTTGACCGTGCCCACGGTCACCTCCCCACTCCCCGAGGCTCGGCGTTGTGCTCCGCCACTGTCAAGCGCTCTGGGCCGTTACCCTGCGTGAGGGGCGCTATACAATACATATTGTTGTTGTTCTCATGTGAGACATGCCAAGATCATGTGAGACACGCCACAGTCACCAGAGACACGCCAGAGTGACAAGCCAACTTGTCAGAGATGGACTTAATCTCTCTATAGGCATGATTTTCAACATAGCGCAATATACAGTTGAGTTTACACGTGGTTTGCACACGGTGCCCAGCAGATGGAACCCAACTTGGTAAAAGACCGAGCAGAAATCTGGCTGCGGAAACGCCGTTTCCAGCCCAGATGTTGGGGTCCCAGGCGAGGGTCCTACCTGGCTGGTGGCGGAGGAGACGGAGGGAGACGGGGAGGCCGGGGGGGTCAGCAGGCTGTAGGGCAGGTTCAGGGTAACGTAGTGCTCGTGGCTGCAGATGATGCGCAGGAAGTCCAGGCGGAGGGACACGAGTGTGCTGGGGCTCTGTAACCCGTATAGCTTGGCCGACACCTACACAGGAGACAAGATGTGGGGAGTCACACAGATCAGCAGCAAACAGCTCAGCTCAACCCAAATCACAGCTTCTCCGCAACCATCTACTCTAAGAAGTTCAGTCAAATGTTTTTTGTTTGGTCAGCAAGTCCCTATGCCTCGCACTCTCCGTTGCCTCCTTCAAGGCCCGTCTCAAGACCCTTCTCTGTGACCGCGCCTTCAGTCCCCTCTACCCTCTGCCCATCTTGATTCCAACTGCCAGCCCAAGGGTGCAAACTCTCAATTGTCCAGCGCCTTAGGACGGCTTCCCGACGTGTAAGGTTGCTATATCAATGCAATTGTTGTTGTTGTCTGACACACACACACAGAAACCTATCACTGTATTAGCCGGGTGTCTGACACACACGAAAACCATTCACTGTGATCAGTTGGGTGTCTGACACACATGGAAACCCATCGCAATGCTTAGGAGGTACCAAACGTGACTAAGAGTTCCATGTATGACACCTACAGGTGGAAATTCCCGTGTGTTGGAATGGAATGTGCTCGCTCCCTGGAGGGACGCATTCTGCTCACCTAATCCCAGAGAGTGGCAACCTGCTCAGTGACAGGTGAGTCAGTCATGACACCCCTAACCTCTGGAGCTTCCTATCTCTGCCTCACCCCCTTTACCTTTATAGCCTGCCTTCCTGACTATGTCTATGGTCACCTCTCACTTCCCTTTCCCCCTCATTCAGTGTCATTCACACTGTGACTCTGGACTCCCAAGGATTGCCTCCTGTCAATCTCTTACACCTTCTTATGCTGGCTGACCGCGCACCCCCCACCCCCACCGGGGCCTGTCTAAGTGGCTGACGTCCGTCACCTGCTTCCAGTAGCTTTTGATGAGGCTGAAGACAAAGCCTCGGTCCATCACTGAGAGCAGGTCATTGATGAAGAAAGCCAGGCTCACGTTCAGCCGCTCGATCAGTTCCAGGTCCTGCAACACAGCAAAGAGGTCAACAGAGGGGGCCTCGAGCCCCGGCAACAGACCCCAGCGACAGTCACCGGCAATGACCCCGGTCCCAGGCTACTATTCTCCATGATCTCCTCACTGAAGCCCTTCACACTGAAGGTCCTCCTTGGGTCCCCACTAGCCCCACAGGCCAGCCCAGGTCATCTCCTCACTATCACATCCCGGTGGCTTATCTGACAATAGGAAGCCTTACCTTCTGGTATCTGGTCACAATATCCACCGCGATGGTGCTGATCAGGGCCGCAATGTCATCCATGAACCTCTCGGGGAAGCGGCTTTTCCTGGGCACGTCCAGCTTGTCCGAGAAGTACAGGTGATGTACCATACTCTTCACCTGTTACAGGGGCAGTGTTAGATACTACAACATCAATTCAGCCTCCCTCACTATGCAGGGGTAGGGTTACACACAACACCAACCAAGCCTGACTGTCTCTACACAGGGACAGGAACTGAGCAACACAAGAAATAAGAGAGACAGGAAGGAGCCATAGGGACAGTGATTACACACACCATTGTCCATTCACCTCCAGCACCCAGTGATGATCCCCAGCCCTCTCTCTCTATCTCTAACTCTGACCTGGGAGTGTGGACGGACAGTGTAGAGGGAGCTTTACTGTGTCTTTAACCCTGACCTGGGAGTGTAGAAGGACAGTATAGAGGGAGCTTTACTGTGTCTTTAACCCTGATCTGGGAGTGTGGACAGTGTAAAGGGAGTGTTACTTTATCTCTAACCCCGTTCATGCTTCAGTATTTGCACACTTTTACTCACCATCAGTTCGAAGAAGAACCATGCCTGTTGCAGAGCGGATTCCCGCACACTGCCACTGCTCACCACCCACTGCAGGGCCAGCTCCTCGTGCAATAGCTGGGATATAGGGACACAAATCACCGTTACACAAGGACAGACCCCCTTACCCCCCCGTCTCACAGCTGCCCAGCGCTGAGTAACCAGCTCTATAAGCATTTCCTGATATTTGTAAATCAAGCACCTTTGACACAAAACTAGTCTACAACATGGCGCAGGTTACGTTACGTTTCCAACCTCGATATTCACTCCGGGCACCCAAACACTGGGTATGGATATAATTCCCCCCACACCACACCCCTCCCCCCCTCGGGTACTGGCGCTAACTCCCCCCATCCCTGGGGACTGGTGTGCGCTCTCCCTCCCATCCAGGACTGGTGCTCCATCTCCCCCACTCCATTGTAGTTCGTTCTCACTCTCTTCCCCCACCCCACCCCCACTCCACACACTCACATGGAGCACTTTATTCTACACTCACTCCCTTGCTCACATACATGAGGGTGACATAAATGGAAGGTATTGAGTTAGGGATGAGGAGGGGGAATGGGCTCGTGTGGAGAATAAACTCTGGTACAGACTGGTTGGGCCAATGGCCTGTTTCCAAGTTGTAATGCTCTATGTAAATTCACGATCTTCTCTGAACCCTGTAACATTGCTTTCCTCTGTATTTATCCAATATTGCTTTAAACGTTGCAATGGCCTCACCTTCACCAGCAGTGTGTGGTGAGATACCCCGCTCCACTCTCCACATTAAAAAAATGCTCTAACCTCCTGCTTTTAGCTTCTGTCGATATTGCTGTATCTCTGCTTCTCGCCACTGTCTTTCCGATTCCCTGGCAATCGTCTCTCTCTTTCTATCAACCTCTTCGCAACCAGTCAGTGTTTGTGAGGAACCTCTATCAACTCTCTCAGCTTTCCATGTCTCTCTGCTGAACTAATAATAATAATCCTTGCATTTGATGTAGCGCCAAAGAGCTTCACAGAATATGTTGTAAAGTAAATTGTCTGCATATTTTCTGCACGAAACATCCCAAAAATGTGGCAGCCAATTGCGCACAGCAGTGTCCTGCAAACTGTTGTGGATTGAATGACCAAATTATTATTGTTTATTTGTTTTGAAGGGATTATTAACCTCCCGGAAAGCGATCCTCCAATCGACTAACAACCAGGTTCTTACTTACTGCAATGTAATCAGAGACAAACTAGCCTAAGGTTTTGCCCTGTCTGGGGATTGAACCCAGGTCCTCTGGCTTGCGAGGTGAGCACGCTAACCTAACCACTACGCTACAGGACTCCACTCCAATAACACGGCAGAGAGGCGACTCCCCTGTGCTACTGTCCTCTCGACATGGAGGGTGAGTAGCGCAGTGCCCTGAGCGTGGCGGCCTGTGTTCACACCCCCAGTGAGCTACCTTCTTGGTCGGCAAGCGTCCAGCGAGCGCCTGTAGGAAGCTGGAGCCCTCGGTGTGCGATGACATGCGGTTGCTCCGATCCATGGCCTATGGAGGGAGATGAACGAATGGAGATGAATGATCAATGGAAGACAAACAGGAGGCATGTGAATCTACTGCTTCTAACGTATGGGGGGAATGGTGGGAGCACAGGGCCAGCAAGCTCTGGCCTTCCCACTCCTGTGTGATCCTGGGGGGGAGGGGGTGGAGGGAGAAGGGGTGGTAATGGGAGAGGGGGGGTAGAGAAATGATATATAATTCTGGATCCTGAGACATGTCAGCCACATTATTGATGAATGAGCATGTAAATACACGCTGTGTGGTTTAATATTGCTCCCATTTAGATCTCCCGCCTGATCTCCTGACTACATGGCATTAACGGCCGTCAGTGGAGAGGAACGGTGCTCTTGCAATTGTATTTCAGCCTGTAGAGGGCGAGCAGTGTTCAAGTCACCACACAGAGGAACTTCCAATTTAGCATGTGAGAAACAGAAGCTGCTGAATAAGAGAAAACAAGAGAGAGACATACACCCACACACGTACATAGATAGACATAGAGAGAGAGAGAGAGACGCGCACATACACAGTCAGACGTAGAGAGAGAGAGACACATATAGACACACACACACACAGATAGAAACACATATACACACATAGAGATAGAGACACACGTACAGAAGTGTGTACGAAGATCACACATCTTCATATGCAGAGAGAAACACACACATACAAATTTATATATAGAGCAACACACACAGAGAGAGAGAGTGAGAGAGCGACAGAGAAATATAGAACAAGTGAAGTCCGACTGCAGTTTCTGAGGAATTGTCACATGTCAGTCCCCTGCCATGTACAGACAGCATCGTGGACCTTACATGTGTAAAAATATATGTAAACTGTAAACCAAGTGTGCAGAGAGAGCCACAGCTGGACAGGGGTATGTGGGGGTACGGGGGGGTGGGTGGGTATGAGTGATGGTAAGAAGCGAGACACTTTCAATGGGGTGGGCTAGGAGTGGCCAGGAGCAACCTCACAGGTAAACCTACACATCCACAAGGATACCGTCCACCCCTCCCAACTCCATCCCTCCGCCAATCTGCTCTCTCCACCCGTGCCCACCCACAACCGTACCCCCCACCCACACCACTGTGTCCTCCTACCATCCCACCACCGCCCATTCAATCTGCCTAAGGTCACCTCATAATCGGTAACGTGTGAAAACATGCACTGGTGCCTGGACCCCACGCAGCTCTGTACCCGCATAACATGCCCCTGAGCTGCCACAAACCACGTCTGCTCCTCGTACATTGCGAGCAAGCGAGTGAACGAGTGAGAGACAGTGCGGCTTGATGAGGGGGCAAGGGGGGAGGGGGTGGGGGTAGTGACTAGAAAGCGAGATGGAAAATGTGAATAAAAAATAAAGATGTGAGTGAGACGGGCATGACCGGGACCACCCGTCAGCACCGGCTAAACCACCTGCAGGACGTCGGTGCCGGACGTGGGGGGGCTTCTCCACGGTAACGCCGCCGGACCCCCAGCGTTGACCCAAGAATTGGAGCGATCTAGTCCCTGGTTAGGCAGAGGCAGAGACAGCAGAGAGGGAAGGAGAAACGGCCGTTTAGACACCCGTCACAGTCACCAAGAGAGAAATGGTTTCGGCGTCCCATCAACACATACTCAAGAGTGGCGCTCCATTCACGCAAACGCCCTCTTTAATCCTGATCTCCTCTCCCCCACCCCCAACCCTGTGTGTCACAACAACGCTGCCCTTTGCAGCATTTCAGCCCATCACATTCTGCCTTCCCCCGAGCCCAACTTCCTCCCCGCACACGTATAACCTCCGATACTCCCCTGGAAGACAATACAATTGGTCTACTCTTGTTGGTGAATCTGTTACAGGACAAAGAGAGATAGAGAGAGACAGACAGAGAGAGAGAGATTCAGAGACAGAGAGAGCGATTCAGATCGAGAGAGAGAGACAGAGAGACAGCGACAGAGAGACAGAGAAACAGAGAGCGAGACAGAGAGAGATAGAGGGAGACAGAAAGAGCAATAGAGTAGCAAACAGCAGAAGCATGAAATTCCTCGCTGTCTGGCTCATTAACGTCTTGGATTGTGCCAGGTTGTGTGATGTTCTCAATGGGAAACCTGGGGTAAGAGGCTTCAAAGAAGGGATGATCCCAGCCCCCCCTCAGTGTCAGTGTGTTGGCCGAGCGGCCTTACCTTACTCCCGAGAATGCTCCTCACTTCGTCGTCGGGTGAGGTGGGGGTGCCGGAGATGTCAGGGTTACTGTTACTCAGGCTCCGCGAGCGGCTAATGTTGAGGCCGGCTGGCCTGGTGGCTGAACGCGCCATCGTAGCGTAGTGCATGGAGCCCCCGGGACCTGCAGTGATACACACACACACACTGGCTCAGCGAACAGCCACAACGCAGCTGTGACAAGATACCGAGAAACCTGCCCGAGGCCAGGGCTTGATGGGGAGACGTAACAATCATCGCCATAATAATACTCCCAGCATTTGATACAGTGACACATCATCGCCTCTTTCCAGGCCTGTCTCAAGACCCTCCTTTTTGACCGTGCTTTCTGTCACCCTCCTACCCCCATCTGCCCTGCCCTCCACCCTCCTGATCCCAACCCCCAGCTCGGGAGCAAATCCCTGACTGTCCACCTCACCGGGATGTCCACCTCACCGGGAAGTCCTCCTAACATGAAAGAAGCTGCAGTGGGTAGGGGCGAGAGATTAAGAGGAATAAACCTCCAATGACAATTCACTACACCAACACCTTTGATGATGAGGTTTAGCTTTGAGGAAAGACGTGGATTGAATGACTAAACAATCATTATTTTTGTAATTATTTTTTTTGGAGGGATTTTACCCCTGGGAAGAGATCTACCAATCGACTAATAACTGGGGTCCTACTTCCTGCTAAGTAAACAGAGGCACGTGGAGTAAGGAAGGTTTCGCCTCGCCCGGGAATCGAACCCGAGTCCTCTCGGTTGCAAGGCGAGCGCTATAACCACTGAGCTGCAGGACTCCCCTGAGGCTGCTCTTGTCCAGTGTGAACGATCAGATGAGTCCTAACCTGGAGACGAGGGGTTGGAGCTGGTGGAGGGCAGCCGAAAGACATAGTAGATGTACGACGCCAGAAGGCTGTTCCTGCCATGCTGGTCCTGGCTTCCCTCCAGGTTCCTGTGTAGCCTGTTCACAATCGATGTCATTGCCTCGAACGACACTTGTCCCAGGTTTACTGCAAGACATAATTCCAGTGCTCACTGCTCGGCCCCGTTCACTCCCAGCTCCACCACCGCACACCCTCAGCTTCGCCCTTGTGTGCTCATGGATCTGAGTCATGAGGGGCTGGTTAATCACGTGAATGATTGACCAACGGCAACTGAGTGACTCACCAATCTGGCCACAGATGAGCGGGGCTCTGACGATCAGCAGGACGAGTTTGTCGAGCAGGTGATGGAGGAAGCGGACGACAGGCTCGAGCTGAGCGGCGCTGAGGGCGGGGATACTGCTCCGCAGCTCAGTCTCCAGGTCACTCTCCAGAATACGCAGGTCCCCAATCCTCACAGGGAAGCTGTGCTCCTCCAGCGCGTGCACCAGAGCAAAGAATTTATCCAGGTACGGGTCCTGTGCCAGCAGGGACAGGGAGGATACACTCCATATAATTGTTCACTCCATATAAAACGTGGCAGCCAATTGCTGGCCGTATCTGACTGCCACGTTTTTGCCCACAAAATAATAACAATCCTTGCATTTGATTTATCGCCTTAATATGTCTTTGAGACGTCTCAAAGCGCTTCACAGGATATAGTGTAAAGTCAATTGACTGTGTATTTTTTGAGCGAAATTGCGCACAGCTATGTCACACAAACAGTCGTGAATTGGGTGACCAAATTATTATCCGGGTCTGGCCTCCTCCTCATCCCGAGGCCTCCGCTCCACCCGCAGTGGCCGTGCCTTCAGCTACTATGCCCCGAGGCTCTAGAACTGCCTTCCTCACTCCCTTCTTCTCGTCCCCTCCCTTCCCATTTTCAAGTCTCTGCTCAAGACCTTTCTTTTTGACCGCGCCTTTGGTCACCTTCCCCCCCACTCGGTCCCGGGATCTGTTACTGTAAAGCGCTCTGAGACGCCGTCCGGTGTGGAGGGCGTTATATAAATCCAAGTTGTTGTTGTTATTTATTTTATGATTTTGAAGGTATTATTAACCCCCAGGAAAAAATACCAATCGACTAACAACCGGATTCCTACTTGGATAAAACGCAAAATACTGTAGATGCTGCCTGACCTGCTGAGTGTTCCCAGCAATCTCTGTTTTTGTTTCAGGGTTCTTCCTTAGGTCAGGGTACGAAGGGATATGGGGCAAAGGCAGGTAATTGGAATTGAGGTGCACATCAGCCATGATCTTATAGAATGGCGGAACAGGTTTGGGGCTGAATGGCCTCCTCCTGTTGTGTTCCTATGTTCCTGAGTCAAGCCATCGAGCAGCCTGGCAGCTTCCACCAACATTGAGAAGCAAGGAAGTGATGCTGGATTCACTGAGTGACAGGCCTGGCTACAAGGTAAGGCAGGTATGGCTTATGTTTCTGACCTGCGTGTGGATGGCCGAGACAGCAAGCACCTCCACGCTGAACACCCCCTTGTGATTATCCACCCACTTCATTCCAGGCAGCGGCACCTGTAACAACAGCACAACAGGTAAGGATACAATAACAGCCGCATCCCCGCCACACCTCACACTGTGCACCCCCCCCCCAAACAGACACACACCTGCACCCCCCAACACACACACACATGCCCCCTCCCAACACACACATGCACACACCCCCCCCCCCAAACGCACACACATATGCACCCCAAATACAAGGTCAAATACACACATGGACGTACACACAGGCTCACATGCACACCTCCCCAAACATAAATACACACACACACACACACACAAGCGCTCATGCACACCTCTTTAAACACATGCATCCACACATGCACTCAAATACACACACACATATCCCACACAATCTCCTCCCCCCAACCCCACACACAGACATACGCGCAAATACAGACATCCACACACAAATATACAGTCAAAATCAAACGCACACACAGCGACCCGTGTTCACTATCACAGATGGGGGAGAGGGCAGTCGGGAGCACGGTGGGGGCTTACCTCTGGAGACAATACAGAGTAGGACTGGGGAGGTTTCTCCAGGGAGACGGGGAGACAGAATTGTCCTGTCTTGAGGCGCCCATTCTGCAGCATTGGGATCCACTGTCACAGGAGGGAGGAAGGTGCTTGAGAACATAGGCCTGATCTGCCAGTTATTAATCACCCCCCCCACCCCCTCCACACACACACACACACAAACAATTCCACCCCACACACATGCACCCGCCCACAACACGTCTGCCCCTCCCCTCAACACAGACCTGATCTGTCAGTTATTATCCCGGATGATCTGTCAATTTCACTTCCCCTCCACAACCCTCAAGTCTTGTTCATGCAAGTACAACTCAGCCACTCAAACAGCCCCTGTGGTGTGTGTCCACATACCAGATGCCTACATGTGACTGTGGTTGTGTCCGCCTGTGTGTACGCACTGGGACAGTATGCGCAAGGGAGAGCGTGCGAGAGCGAGCGAGCATTCAGGCCGCTTCAAACAATTAAAAGGTACAGCAGAGGAGCTCAGCGCCTTGGGACATCCTCCTGATGTGAAAGCGCTATACAGTGCAACTTACCGCTGTTGATTCCCATTCCCAGTTATCCACCTCTTCCCCCTCTGCCAACTCCCATTCTGGACTCTCTCCTGCCCACTGCCACCCACTCCCCCTCTATAACCAATTCACCACCCCGCGTTATACAGTGACAACACGAGTTACACACACAGTGTTAAATGGCGTGTTAGAGGCCCGGCGGTGTTAATCATTAGCAGCCAGTGTTTTAGCAGTGTTCTAGCAGGGCGTGGCAATGCCGCCGGTTCGCTATCGGAGACGGGAGCTCACCGTGTAGCCCACGGGCGTCTCCAATAGCGTGTTCTGCTTCTGCTGGCAGCTCACGTGGTAGAAGGTGAAGAGCACGTGGTGATGGTCGGTCAGGGATGCCGGTAGCCGCATCTTTATCTCCTCGTGGAAGTCAGGGGACCTGCAGGAAAGAGGGTCCCGTTTACACACACTCACCACACACACACAAACTTAACACACACACACCTAACATACACACACACACACACACACACATACACCAACACAACACACACTGACACAATACACACACACATCCCACACACGCGTACTGACAGAATATATACCCCCCCACACACAAACACAATCACACACACACCCAACACACACACACATACTGACACAACACACATGCCGACACAACATACACACCACCCCCTACACCGGTACAACACACCCCCTATACACTACAAACACTCACACACCCCACCGCCCCCACAACCACCCAAAACATACATCCACACCCACAGACACTCCACGCCCTCACCCACACACAAAGACACAGAAACCCTCAGCACAGCAGGAGGCTGCTCGCCCGATGTGCTGGCCAACACCTTCCTCCCCTCCACACCCCCACCCATGCCCTCAAAAATCACTTAGTCACTTAACTGCTATTTGTGAGCCGCTGCTGCACGTAAATTGGCCGCCGTGTTTGCGAGAAACAAACCTCAGTCACTACACTTTACTGTATATCCTGTGAAGCGCTTGGCGACGTGATAAGGCGCTGTGTCAAAGGCCTGGACATCGCTATCGGGCTTTTCATTGCACCAGAGAAGGTTAAGAGACGATTAATTAACATTCTTCTGGTTGAAAAGGTTCATAGAATGTCAGAGATGACACCCACCGCTTAATGTGTGCTGATAAGGGAAATTAGAGCCTTTTTCCACAGCACAGGGTTACTACTAGACGGAACTCTTTGTCTCAAGAGGCTGAGACCATAATAACATTCCATAGGGAAATGAATCGGTATTTGAATAGCGAACGGGGCTAGAGTAGAGAGCTCCAGTGAGGAAGCGAGCAACAGCTCAGACACACCGGTCCAAATGACCTCTTCCTGTGTTGTGAGCATTATGATTCTTTGTTCTTGACTAAGTAATGAAAATAATTTAATAATTTGTTAAGCTTTGATTTAATAAAAATCAGCCTCTTGTTGAAGACACAGAGGCATCAGACTCACCAGACTGCCAGGGCAGAGCATGGGAGGGAGGTTGCGTACAAATATTGCAACACATCACAAGCTCCTGGCGTGATCTGGTCACTGACCGGGCTTTAGTGACCTCTCTCATCAGTGTTACAGTTTGCTTTTTTTTTGCCAATATAGTATCTGACACATGAGGAAACCCATCCCATGCATCCAACCTACACGTGGAAATCCTTGAGATAGATTATTGGAACGGATAGCGCACTCTCTGTCTCTCTCTCTCTCCCTGAGGAACGTATCCTGCTTACCTAATTCCAGAGGGTACTAGGCGCAGGTTGGCAAGAGCCAAGGCTTGGGGACACCAGAGTGTGCTTTGGGGTACCTGCTAGATTCTAGATTCTGTTTGTCCAGCTAAGACCACCCTACCCTTTAGGGCTTTGTACGCAGAGTTAACAGGAGTTGAATGAGATGATTCCGGCCCCCAGTGATTGGTCTGCCCTTCCAGGTCTTGTGAAGCACTTTGAGACATCTCAACGACGTTATATGGCATTCTTTCAAATTCAAAATTTATTATGCTGTATATTTTTTGAAAGAGATATATTTCATTTAAAGAAACAAAAATCAAGCCAGTGTTTGAGATAAATGCACAATGTGCCTGAGGGGCACCGTAATCTCTTTTTCTCCTCTTGTTTCTGCCTCTCCTGAAGGTGTTTGATTTTACTTTCCTTCCCCTGGAGAACATCATCTGGGGAAAACTCCCACTCTCTCCCCAAATTCCCGCCCTCTCCCAAAACTCCCACCCTCTCCCATGGGATCTTTAACATCCACCCGAACAGGACACAAACAGGAGGCCTGATTTAACATCTCATCCAAAATATGTCATCTCTGACAATGCAGTGCTCCTCTAGCAGTGCACTGGAGCATCAACTTAGACTGTGAGCTCAAATTTCATTGTTTGGGGCTGGAGCCCACAATCTTCCGACTTGGAAGACCCTATTACACTGGAATGGTTAGCACACTGACCATTCCAGTATAGGCTGTTAGTGGGAGAGGGCTGGAGACGGGACCCCCGGCATCTCTTACCTGTTGTGGTATATGACTGCTGTGTACGCCTCCTTGGTGAACTCTGGGCAACTTGACTTCCCAAAGATTACCTAAACAGAGAACAACGTCAAAGTGAAGATCTTTCTGGGAGTGGGGCTAGCTAGTCTGGCTAGTGAGCAGTGCAATGCAGGGAAAGGGGTTCTGTCAGTCTGCACCTTACATCCTAGCTGTGAGTGAGGAGGGACACAGGCAAGGGAATAAATTATATAATATTATAGATCTAATATGTAGGGGGCCGGCTGACATTAACAGAAATAGAGAATAAATTAGAAAGAGAATGAAAGTGAATGAGCGAGCGGGGGAGGGAAATGACACTCACAACAGCCGGACAAACCTCCCGAGATGAAGTTATGCCTGTCTAATATAAATGACTGTAGGCAGGGCTGTGTTACAAAAACAGATAATAATATAGCGCCTCATCACGTCTTCGAGACGTCTCAAAGCGCTTCACAGAATATACTGTAAAATGAATTGACTGTATATTTTGTGAGCGAAACACAGCAGCCAATTGCGCACAGCAGTGTCCTCACAAACAGTCGTAATGAGATACCTGCATGGCGTGGCTCTGATCTTCCCCCGACATGAACTGCACTTTCACCGTGATGTTCCTCGCTGAACCTTGGCGATTTGCAAAATTCAGGCTTTGTGGGTAGACGTAGAGCAAGTTCCTACAGGAAGGAAACCCGGGGTTTGGAGGTGAAAGACACCTGGCAGCAACAGAATCATTTTGCGGCTCCCTGGCACCCACACCCACACATACACACACATCACCAACCGTACGTCTCAGCCACTTAGCAACACACGGGCAGCCAGGAGCTTGGCTTATTTGTGAGAGAATTTTCCTGTGACCGTGTCATCAGAGCCCACACTCACTCACACACAGAAAAATAATAATAATAACTCTTGCATTTGATATCGGGCCTTTCAGGTCGGAAGGACATCACAAAACGCTTCACAGGATTTACTGTAAAGTGTAGTGACTGTGTATTTGTTGGTGAACGCCCAATCGTGCACAACACATGTCAGACAGATATACATCTACATACACACACACACACACACTGTGCTTTGTCCAATGTCATCTCTCCTTACACAAACCAGTTTATTTTGTTAAACTTTGCATTTTAAACCGTGATCGGGATTTTGAAGATTGTGATTTCAGGAAGAATGGAAGGGAAGAGAACGGGAGCTATGGAAAATGGTCTTTTAAATTAAAACTGAGTTGAAGAATTTTCCATAATTCCATAATTCTGTGCAATCTAAAATGCTCAGTTTGAACAGTCTGACAGGCTGAGACTGGGTGGAATACAGGTCTCAGGGACACAAAAGCCAATAAGTCACTTTGTTTGGGGGTTACTCCAGCTTCACCACGCTTTGAACCTTCTAGTTCGGACATGCGGGACTGCAATACAACCAGGCAGTACCGGAGCTGGACACAAAGGAATCTGCGACCACGGAATTCTCTTCTTTATTAAACCGCTCGGCACCTCACAGTTCACCGATCGGGGGCAGCTTTCTCTCCACACGGAGAAACAAGGATGGTCAAGTGTAATCTGTCATGTTGGCAATCCTGGATTCAGTGCGCAGTTACACAGTCCAGTTTACAATAATAATAATCCTTGCATTAGATACAGAATCTTATCACGTCGTTGAGACGTCTCAAAGCGCTTCACAAAATACACTGTAAAGTGAATGACTGAATACTTTGTGGGCAAAATTCAGCAGCCATTTGCTCACAGCAGTGTCCCTCAAACAGTCGTGGGTTGAGTGACCAATCTTTTTTTGAGGGATGATTAGCTCCGGAATCCAATCCGCCAATCATCTAGCAACCGTGTTCCTACTTCCTGCCAGGTAAACAGAGGAATATGGAGTAAGGAAACTTGCCAAACATTTCACTCTGCCTGGGAATTGAACCTCTGGCTTGCGAGACGATTGCTCTAACCATTGAGCTACAGGACTCCACGAGGACATAAGGTGGATGTCCAAAAGCTCTTCACAGGATTTACTGCAAAGTGCAGTGTCTGTGAGTTCTCTGGGTGACGTTTGTGGCTATCAGAAGCAGCTTAATCTGTGGGATTCCCCAAACCTGGATAAATTGTCAAACGTGAAGCCTGGTACAGTTCGCCAAAAGGCTGGATGCAATGTGGTCGACTGGCCTGTCCGGCTCCTTCCACCAAGAGAGAAAAATAATAGCGGGATCTTCCTCCCTGCGCCCAAAGTAAAGTCTCAGTTGTTAAACTGAGCTGCTGACGAGGGAGGTCCCGGGCTCCATTGCCGCTCTGTACTAAGTTATTCCTCATTTTAAGGGGGGGAATCAGCTTGGGTTCTGCTCGCTGTCCCTGTAAAGGCCCCTCACTGGCTTGTATGCTGGGAGCAGGATCGGCTGTGATACCCCCTCCCCATCTTCAACAACAAGTTACATTTACACAGCGTCTTTCACGTTGGGAGGACATCCCAAGATACTGGACAGTCAGAGAGATGGACCCGAGCTGGGAGTTGGGATCAGGAGGGGTGGAGGGCAGGGAGGGGAGGGTGTAGGAGAGTGGTAGAAGGTGTGGTTGAAGACGTCTTGAGACGTGCCTTGTAGGAGGCAAGAGAGGGGGAGAGGCGAAAGGGCTGTGGGATGCAATTCCAGAGGGTGGGGGTTCTTCGGGAGTGAAAGGGAAAACTAGGGGGGTGGTGGATAGCGGGAGGGGTAAGGAGGGAAATGCATATCCAGATGTGTTGGTTAGATTAGTAGATTAAGCAGTCAGACGTGACAGAGAAAATAAACTGTTGCATAAGACAGAGGATAAGATAGCAGCGGCATACAAACACAGAGTTTAGGGTTCCAGATAAGGAAGCAAGCAGTACATTTCCAGAGCTGCGTGCAAAGTGTTCCCAGCCAGATACCAGACAGACGGGGTGGGGAGGTAGGGGAGCCAATGAAGCTGTGGGTGCGAACTACGACAATAACAACAAATTACATGTGTATGGAGCTCTTGAGCAACAAAATGAATACACTGTAAGAAAGAGCACGGGGGTGGGAGGGGGGAAAGAGATGGAGAGGGTAATGGGGAAGACAAAGTATCAAGTGACTCCCCAACTCAATGTGAACACACTACTAGATCCTGGGAAGCATAAAGAGCTTTCATACTGAAAGCTGAAGATCAGTGACAGCGTTGAGCTCTTCAGATAGTTCACGTCAGGGTGTTTTCCATTCCTCCCTCCCCGTATCCCCAGCACTGCCGTTTCCTGTCCGGCTTTAATCCTATTCCAGTTCAGGGTAATCTGGAATCAAGAATAAACCTGGTTAATCATCAACTGGTAGGTTTGTGTAAGCAGCGAGGCAACTCTGGTATATATATATATACATAGAGCAGCATGCTGGAGATTACTGAGCTGCACATAGCCAGGGGTGAGGCGAGAGGAAGGAGGATGAAGGCAGAGAGGATCTTATTTGCGTTGCTCCTGTTCCAGCTATTGTCCACCCCTGAAGCCCTAATGCCTAACAGTGACCCCGGTGCCCGGCCCTACCTCCCCGAGAACTCGCGTTTCGCCATGTTGGACGACGTGAGGATCCTGGCCAATGGCCTTCTCCAGCTTGGCCACGGCCTGAAGGACTTTGTCCAGAAAACCAAGAACCAAATCAACCAAATCTTCGAGAAGATCAACATCTTCGACCGCTCCTTCTTCGAGCTCTCCCAGCAGACCCAGGCCATCCAGAGCGACGAGGAGGAGCTGAAGAAGACCACGGTGTTCCTACGGGGCACCAACGAGGAGCTGAAGACCATCTCCCAGGATATCAAAGCCAAACTGGACAGCATCCTAGAGAACAGGACCGTTCTGGAGACCAAGGTGGAGGGGCTGGAGGAGAAGCTGGACAAGCTGAGCCAGACCAAGCAGGAGCTCGCAGAGCTAAAGGAGATCGCTGGGCTAAAGGTAGGTGCACTTCATGCTCATCTAGCTCAAGAGCCTTGTTCGCACCTTTTCGCCCACAAAATACACAGTCACTACACTTTACAGTATATTTTTTAGTGAAGCACTTTGAGATGACTAGAAGACATGATAAGGCGCTATATCAAATGCAAAGACTATTATTAAATCACTCCAAATTCTTGCCCCACCCTAATAGTAATCCTTACATTTGATATGGCAGCTATTCACGTCATTGAGGCATCTCAAAGCGCTTCACAGAATATACTGTTAAGTGTATATGTAGTGGGCAAAACGCAGCAGCCAATTGCGCACAGCAGTATCCCACAAAGAGTCGTGCATCACGTGACAGCAAAAAGTGGATCAAAAAGTTATTATTTTTTTTTAGAGGGATTATTACCCCTAGAAAAGCAATCTGCAACTAACAACCGGGTTCCTACATACTGCTGGGTAAAAAGAGGCACGTGGAGTAAGGAAACTTGCCTACGGTCTCAACCCACCCAGGAATCGAACCCGGGTCCTCTCGCTTACGAGGCGAGTGCTCTAACACTACAGGACTCCAAACTCACCAACCAATCTGCTGCAGGACTCCCTAACAATGTGACCCCCTCAAGGCCCACCGACATGGTCGCTCCCTTCGCTCAGAGAGCACCGCCAGCTTCACGGTTGGGCATCCAGGCTTCCTGCCACCACCCTCCTGGAGTCCCTCTGACTCGTTCTCTCTTTCTCCCCTCGTTCACAGTCTGTCTCGATACTTGATTTTTTGACCGTGTTTTTGTTTCTCTTTCCCCTCCCCGGCCTCTCAGCTCCTTCCCCCAGCTCGGGTGCCCAGCTCTCACGGTTAAACTTCTTGGAGGGTCCCAGTGTACAAGGCTCTGTGTAAATATAGATTGGTGGCCTGTAATTGGCGTGTTCCATGTTAAAGTGGTGCAGGGGCAAGACACATTGTTAACCAAGCTGCGGTGGTCATGGAGACTGCTGGAGACTTAGCAATATCCAGGCGTGTGATTGCTCTGATTGTAGAATCAAACGACACCAGTTATCTCCCCTGTATCTCTGTGTTGTGTTGTGTTGTACACTATGGGATAACAGCTGCTGTATCTCTATCACAGGTATCCTGTGTGTGTCACAGTCCGTGTGTACGCTGTACCCTGTGAGTGTGACAGTCGCTGTGCGTGTGTGACAGTCGCTGTGCATGTGAGTGTGACAGTCGCTATGCGTGTGAGTGTGACAGTCGCTGTGCGTGTGAGTGTGACAGTCACTGTGCGTGTGAGTGTGAGAATCACTGTGCGTGTGAGTGTAACAGTCGCTGTGCGTGTGAGTGTGACAGTCGCTGTGCGTGTGAGTGTGACAGTCGCTGTGAGTGTGAGTGTGACAGTCGCTGTGCATGTGAGTGTGACAGTCGCTGTGTGTGTGAGTGTGACAGTCGCTGTGTATGTTTTGTACTCAGGTCCTTGTTGAAGAACAGGATAAAAACCTAAAAAGTCTGATCAACATCATCCGGGAGCAGGAACATCAGCTGGAGCAACAGAGAACGCAGATACACAGACTGGAACACAAGGTGGCTAAACATCAGCTTAGTGTGGCACTCCCCCCACCACCTCCCCAGCCCCCCCCCCCCCCCCCCACACACACACACACATACCCAGATCAGCTTAGTATGGCGCTCCTGCTGGTACATCCTGTCAAGTGTAGTGACTACAATAACAACTTGCATTTATATAGCGAGCTTCACGCGAGGTAGAGTCACGGAGGAACTATGTTAAAGGAGCAGCCATTGGGCTCACAGCAAAGCCTTCCATACTACATCGCACCGCTGGCGAAATGATCTGGAGGCTTATTAGCCAGGACACCAGGAGAGACTTACTGCGCTTTTTCATACAGGAGCTCAGTTTAACACCTCATGCCAGGGACGCCCTCCCACCCAGTTCTGTACTGAGGTTTACCTCAACACTGTGATCTCAAAGCTCCAAAGAGAGGGGCTGTAACCCACAATCCTCAGACCTGGAGACGAGAGCGCTACCGACTGGGCTAAGCTAAGGCCAGTCTCTAATAACACGGGCTATGTTCTTATAGACACAAACATATTAAACACTGCCCTCTCTGACAGCTAGATACCACCATCGACCAGGGGAGCCTGAATGACCCTGAGCATCAATCACAGCCCCCATACCCCCAGCACTTCCACCAGCTTCCAGGAGACAGCACAGCCCTATTGGCAGATTACACCGGTAGGAAATAGCTGTGTGTGTGTCTTTGTGAGTGAATGCGTGTGAGTGAGTGCGTGAGCATGTTCGTCTGTGTATGTAAATTTGCCCCAAAATGTTCCACCGGAAATCAATTGTTCTACTAACGTCACATCAAATCACCCTTTGTCACATGTCAGACTGAAACCTGGGCAACTAAATGCAAATTAAACACATATTTGAAGAAAAAGAATATAAAACAATACAGGGATTGAACAGGGAAACGGTAATGGAATAGAGAGCCCAAGCGGGCAAGTGAGCAACAGCACAGATACGATGGGGAGAGAGCAGGGAATGAGATTAGAGTAGAGTGCTCTAGTGGGGGAGCGAGCACCAGCACAGGTTTGAAGCGAATGGCCTCATTCTGCATTGTAATTTTTGTTATGTGAATCTCCACAGGCGTACCAAGTAACTGTGATGAGATCTACAGCAATGGCAAGAACGGGAGCGGAGTGACTCTGGTGAAACCCAACGGATATGGAGCGTCCTATGTGTACTGTCACATCACAGCAGGTAATTCATCCCCATCTTCACACTTCCTTCACCAGCACAGACACAATAGGGAGAGAGCAGAGTATGGGGTTAAAGTAGGGAGCTCCAGGGGAGGAGTGAGCACCAGCGCAGACACGATGGGGAGAGAGCAGGGAATGGGATTAGAGTAGAGAGTGGGAGTGCTAGAAGGCGTAGCCCTAGAATGTTGACCACAGAATATGTTATACACATAACACAGTGCTTCACAGAAGCTGGGTATCTAGGTAATGTAGACTAACCCCAGCACCACTTCCCGTGTTTGCCTCTCGTCTTTACAGAGGGTGGATGGACAGTCATCCAGCAGCGTATTGACGGCTCGGTGGATTTTGACCAGCCTTGGGAAAACTATGAGCGAGGATTTGGTGCCCTGGAAGGTAAGGCCGACACTGGGACTCGCACCCGGGCAGTGATGTGTGAGAGCTACATGCATGCCCCCAAATCCACAACAATGTGTGCTGCAAGTGTTACTTTCACTGACTGTGAATTTGTAGGAAGCACATCAATGTCCCACACACAAAGCCATGGTATGATCAGACTGGAGGGTTGCCGACCAGGACACCAGCCCAGACCACCAAACTCTTATGTTTCCCTACAGTGTCAGACGGGCAGGACTAGGATTAACATCCTACTTGAAGGACAGCCAATGCACCAATGCTGTGCTCCCCCCAACCGCCACCCCCTCCGCCCCCAACACCAACAGATCATTAAGAGCAACACGGAATGGAAACAGGTCATTCGGTTCAACTAGTCCATGCCAGTGTCCTCTCCTTCTTATTCCCTTCTTGCTCATGAACGTAGGAATAAAGGGAAGAGAAGCCGGGCTGGGGTTGTCACCTCTGGTCACCAGCCAGAGTGTCTTCCTAGAGAGTGTGTGTTCGGAGAGGAGAAGCGTGCTCACTGTGCGGTTATAAAATCCTGACTTGTCTCTCACATGTCACCTTATGAGAAGACACAATCATGTTGACCTGAGTCTGTCTGACCACAACATCCACTCAAGGTTAATGTTTCACCAGCAACCTTCGCCGCAGATAACATGAGTAAACAAATCACGTTTACAAGGTTTGTGCAACCAGATGCAAAACCCAACCACAAACTTTTACACCCGCACAGAGACATGAGCAGACATGGGAAAGACCATCACACATATGCAAAACACCCCACTGCCAGCACACAGCAGCCATTAACCAGTGACAGAGAGGCCATTCAGCCCACCACAGCCCAATCCACTTTCCTGCCTTCTCAATCCATCCTTTCGTTCATCTTTCTCTTCGATACAGACATGATAGGGGAGAGCGGGGGAATGAGATTAGAGCAGGGAGCTCCAATCCATTTCTCTCGAGTCCCGAATCCATCCCTTCCTTCAATTCTCAGTCCATCTCTCTCTTCAATTCCCAGTGCTTCTCTCTCTTCAATCCCTCTCAGTACCCACCAACAACAAGATTACATTTGTACAGCGCCTTTCACGTTAGCGCCTTTCACCCTCTAAATTGAGCCTTACCTCAGTCTCAGCACCCTTTTGTCCTAATTTAAAGTTGAGGTCCTGTAGTAACTGAGAGACTCACTCAAACCTCACAACCCCTCGGCTAAAAGCAAATACAGGCATCTAACCCAGTAACCCAAACATGCTGACTGACTATTTTGCAGGCGAGTTCTGGCTGGGGCTGGAGACGGTTCATCGCCTGACACAGGCAGGAGGTCACACACTGCGGGTGGAGGTGGAGGTTGTAAAAAACGAGAGCCGCTTTGTCGAGTACGCGTTCAGCCTCGGGGGCAAAGAAACCGGCTATGCGCTGCGCCTTTCCGGCCTTCTCCGGGGAAACCTGACGGATGCCATGAGGGAGCAAGCTGGCAGCCGCTTCTCCACCAGGGATAGAGACAACGACTTGCTGGACGACATTAACTGCGCAGAGGATTATTCAGGTAATGTGCCGAAAACCCCCTCTTGTAATAATAATTCTTGCATTTGATATAGAGCCTTATCATGTGTTCGAGACGTCTCAAATAGCTTTACAGAATATATTGTAAAATTAATTGACTGAATTTTTTGTGGGCGAAATGCGGCAGCCAATTGCATACAGCAGTAGATTGAGTGACCAAATGATTATTATTATTATTATTTTTGAAGGGATTATTACCTCCGGAAAAGCAATCTACAAATCGACTAACAACCGGGTTCCTACTTACTGTTAGGTAAACAGAAGCGTGTGGAATAAGGAGACTTGCCCAACGTTTCGCCCTGCCCGGGATTCGAACCCAAGTCCTCTCGCTTGCCAGGCGAGTGCTCTAAGATACAGGGCTTCACAGAATGTCAACAATAGTGGAACAAGCTGCCCAAATTCTGCCCCCCTCATCTAGCTCGAGGAAGTTGGGTAGATTTGAGAGTCGGGCTGACAAGTGGCAAATGTTGTTTCACGTGGACAAAGGCAAAGTGATGAGATTGGGGTCGGAGTACAAACAGTGGGAACAGAAAGTGAATGGTATTAACCTTTAAAGCACCACCCAGGGAGAAAGTTTGGGGGAATTAGTAGCGAGATCTCTGAAACCATCATCACAGTGTAACAGCAGGACAGAGCAGGTAAGAGTGAACAGGATGACGAGTACAAGGTAGACCTCAGACCTCTGCTCCCACCCCAGCTGGTGCACTGCGGACAGTTCTAGTCGCAGCAAAGGGAGACCAGAGTGATGCCTGGGATTCAGCATTCCCAGAGTTCCAAGGAGAGGGTATGGAAGCCGAGAGTATTGACGCTGCAGAAGGGAAAGCCAGGGCTGATGGGGAAAGTGTTCAGAATCTTGAGGGCACGGATTGACTGAACTCTTCAACTGAACCCCTCAAACCCAGTCCCTTCGCCTTGCTCCCTCCTTTACCTCCTTCAAGGCCTGAATCAAGACCCTCATTTTGACTGTGCCTTCGGGGACACTCCCACCCCTACCCTCCCTGCCCTCCACCCACCCTTATCCCAACCGCCTGCTCGGGTCCAAATCCCTGACTGGCCAGTGCCTTGGGATTTCCTCCCAACTTGAAAGGTGCTATGTAAATGTGATGTGTTAATAATAATAATAATCCTTGCATTTGATATAGCGCTTTTCATGTCTTCTGGACATCCCAAAGTGCTTCACAGAATATACTGTAAAGTGAATTAATTGTATATTTTGTGGGCAAAACACAGCAGCCAACTGCACACAGCAGTTTCTCACAAACAGTCGTGGACTGAGTGACCAAACCACTAGTGTCTTTTTTTCTTGAGGGATTATATCCCAGCAGAGCAAAAACTTGGGCGGGTTTCCTTACATGTGGAGTAAGGAAACCCGCCCAAGGTTTTGTTCTGATGGGAATCGAATCCAGGTCTCTCACTTGTGAGGCGTGTGCTCCAACCGCTGAGCTATAGGACTCCTAAACTACTGACCATTAAACACACAACAAACTGCTGGCAATAAAACAACAGTCCCAGAACATTCTGCTGGTAGCAAACAGTTAAACATCTATATAAACCAGCACATACACCCCAAACTGGTAGGTAATAAACCATTACACACCCCATTCTGTTGGTAGTGAACCAGGAAGCACACCCCATTCTGCTGGTAATAAACCTTGGGAGAAGGTCCTCTTTTGACCTAAACCTATGATTTGAGCTGTAACAGTGAAGCCACGATTCATGTCAGTGAGGACATACTGGCTCTCATTTCTCACCGTGCAATTGTGTTATACTCTCCAGCAGTCACATACCTTAATGATAGCCTCACATGTGCACAACAGTGTGTAAGGTACTGCAGGAGATGGTAGTACTCCTGCAGTGGTCAGGAGAGAAGGGGATAACGTGTTATATTGGTGTCTTAACTGAGTAACTGGTGTTGGATCAAACGGATGTAGGTAATGTGCATCAAAATATACCGCTACTTCCTTCATCTCAAAGCAGCCTCTCATATGGGTTGTGAACAGTATCGTTGTGTTGTTGTTGGAGGCACTGACTGAGACAGAGCAGGTGGTGTGTTTCACCGCAACCTGTATCTGTGACTTGACTTGCACCGAATCTAAAGTCAACCCTGCTGTCTTTACCAGGAGGCTGGTGGTTCAGTAACTGTGGAGACGCCAACCTGAACGGCAGATACAGCAAAACCAGGTTAAAGGGGAAAGTGGAACGGAGGAAAGGCTTGTTCTGGAGCAACTGGAAGGGACGGTTCCACGTTGTGAAGTCAACGAGAATGATGGTGCGAGCAGCTGGCACAGGCAGCCTGGCTGAAGCGGAGGAATCGGAGTAGTGCCAGCCACCAGACTGCGCAGACACGCGCATCTTCCACCCATGTTGCACTCGGCCAACAGAGATCACAACAGTTTATCACAAGCAGCACGTCAGCTGCAGATAAACGTCCTCGACCGCCTTCAACAATGTCCCCCAGTAACTAGTTCAACTCAGAGAAATGGCAGCACAGGATGAAACCATCAGATCATCTTGTCCATGTGCTCGCTCCGCCCCCACTGGAGCTCTCCATTCTAACCCCATTCCCTGCTCTCTCTCTCCCTACCGTGTCTGTGCTGGTGCTCGATCCCCCACTGAAGCGCTCTACTCTAATCCCATTCCCTGCTCTTCCCTACTACAATATTTCTCGTCGTACAAAATCCAATCCCCAGTATTATAATCAGCGTAGGAAGGGAAGCAGCCAATGTGAATGTAAAACATCTCTTTGGTGCTGCACCGACCATTAACACAGCACAGGTGAGGTTAAAGTAATTATATATTTTGCATTTATATAATAATCCTTACATTTGATACAGCGCATTATCACATCATTGAGGCGTCTCAAAGCGCTTCCCAGAGTATATTGTAAAGTGGATTGTCTGTGTATTTGTGGGCAAAACGCAGCAGCCAATTGTGCACAGCAGTGTCCAACAAACAATTGTTGATTGAGTGACCAAATTATTATTTTTTTAAATAAAATTTATTTAGGATGAATGAAGGATTTACCTCCATTATTCCATATACCAAATATAAAATGACTTTTCCCCAATCATTTTTGTGATAGTGTGAGCTTTCTTTTTGTAAAAAAGGAGAAAAACATGTATTTTTTTAGTTTCCAGCAAAAGCTTCACAGTAAAATTAGATTAATTTACACCTCTTCTCATTTAGTATTACTGTCAAATATAATAATAATTGCTTGCATTTGATATAGCGCATTATCACATCAAGACGTCTCAAAGCGCTTTATACTGTAGTGACTGTGTATTTTGTGGGCGATGCCACAGAGACGAGCGCCGTGCTAAATAACTTACTGGCAGTTTCACACTGACAGCTCCACTACTCAACCGGTGCAGGGAATCACATCAGCCACAGCTCAGCCACAGGGCGTCAGCCACAGAGCATGTCAACCGCAGCTCAACTAGATAGGGGAGAGGAAGAGTCTGCCTTGCTCATGTGCAGGAAACACTTGATCTCATCAACTTCTACTCACTCTCTGGTTAAAGTTAACCACCGACTACGCCCATCACGATGTTGGCCACAACGTCCCACACAAGGGTGGACAGCCACCCCCTCCCCACCCCCCTCCTCCCTGCCCTGTGGCCAAACTGTCTGATACACTCTCTGTCTAAGAGCGGTGCAGTGTGAAGCCTCTCAGTCAGTAGCCTGCCTCAGCCACACGCAGCACATAGTGTATACGTGCCTCAATAACACGTGGGGCACAGGTACATGCCTCAGCCACATGCAGCACAGAGCGTGAACGTGGCTCAGCCACAAGTGGCACAGTCTGTGTATGTGCCTCAGCCACACATGGCACAGTTTGTGTATGTGCCTCAGCCACACGCGAGGCACAGTATATGTACATGTCTCAGCCACACATGGCACATAGTGTATACCTGCCTCAATAACACGTGGGGCACAGGTACATGTCTCAGGCACACGCAGCACAGTGTGTGTACATGCCTCAGCCACCACAGCACAGTGTGTGTACATGCCTCAGCCACACACAGCAGTGTGTGTACATGTATGCACTCGGTTCAGAGAAATGAACAATCTTCTCACAACTTCTGTGACTTATTTCACCTGAGTGGCAGGGGATGGCATAGTGAGCGATCGGGCAGCGAGGCCGGTTCAGTGACAACACAGCAATGTGACATGCTTGCACAGTCCTGGTGTCTGCAGCAACTATGCAGTAAGGGTATCAAGGGATACAGGAAAAGGGGAGTAATTGGAGTTGAGGTACAGATCAGCCATGATCTAAAAGAATGGCAGGACAGGTTCCTATGTTCCCCACCTCCCGCGCCCAGCGACTGGTACCTGTAGGTGGTGTAGGGCACATACACGTCCCTGGATGGGAACTCCAGGATCTCCCGTGTGGGCCTCACTCTGGTGTCTGGGTACGGCCTGACCTGGAGCAGCTCTGGGGTCAGACAGTAATGGGGATTTTCTGGTGCTGGAGAAATGTCGAGCTTCAGCTGTGCTGTACGTAGATAACAGACAGTGCGGGTAAGTCGACATGCATACTCGCTCACGGAAAACTTGCTTCACACTCGTATACAAACAGATGTTCACACACACTTCTGCTTGTTGAGAATAAACTTGTCTCATGCATCTATAACTGATACTAAATTTATACTTCAACTCAATATACAGATCATGAATAGATTGCATTTAACCATGCAGAAATTATAGGAACAAGATAATTATATTAACTGTGGCCTTTGGTAAGAAAGGTTTCTTTTTTCTGCTGTCATTACAAGTTGCAGCTTTATGTTTTGTTTCCAAATTCCCAATAGCTTCAGTTTATATATTGACCACGGGAAGTCCTGCTCTATTGCTGCCAGCCACACGTTAGGAACAACTTCAGTGTGTGACTTCAGGTATTTTTCCTCTCTTTGCCTAGCAGTAGGAACTAGGTTGTTAGTCAATTGGCAGATCGCTTTCTGGGGTGTAATAATCCCTTAAAAAAAAATGAATTCATAACACTTTACAGAATATTCTGTGAACTTTGAGACGTTCTGAAAATGTGATAAGGCATTATATCAATTGTGAGGATTATTATTATTACTATTATTATTATTAGTATAATACAGTACAAGGCTGTCAGCCCAACCTTATCCTTCCAGAACCCCAACCCCACCGGCTTCCAAATTACAGCACAGCGCAGTTTCTTAGATGTATGCCTGCTCCACGTCCTCCGTCCATCCCACCCCACCGATGGGTGGTCGGGAACTTCAGCCCCTCTGCCCCCACCCTCTGGAACTCCATCCCACAGTCACTTCACCTTGCTCCCTCCCTAGCCTCCTTCAAGGGACGTCTCAAGACCCTCCCCTTTGGCCACCCTCCTACCCTCACCCTCTCTGCCCTCCACGACTGCTGCTCCCGACCCCCAGCTCGGGTCCAAACCCAACTGTCCAGCGCCTTGGGACATCCTCCCAACGTGAAAGGCGTTGTTAAATGTAATGTTGCTGTTACACACAATGAATTGTACTGGACCAGACTAGGGGAGGGAAGGGAGTCCAGGGGAGGTTGTTACTACAGCTCTGAACATCTGCTCTTTCAACTATTCTGCCTCCGCTCTCTGGAACTCCATCCCAGAGTCCCTCCCCGCTCCCTCCCAATGCCCATGTGTGCGCTCTAGTTATCTTGCCCCCACCCCACTCACACCACCTCCTCACCCTCTTCAGTGCTGAATTTTCACCAAACTAGAATAATGAAAGGTTCCACTTGCCGGTGATGGGTCGGAGTCTCCGCAGCACTGAGGAAGGTCGTCTCATGTCAGCAAGGAACTTGTACAGATCTTCATCACTCAATCGATCGCCCTCCTACAGCGAGCGGGCAGCAAGGGAGGGAGCAAAAGAGGGGGGGGTGGGGGGGGGCGGGTTAGATAGTAAAAGACAGGAAGACATTTTGATTGCAGTCTTATGTCACAGCATTATATAAACCTAATGTATCAACTGACGAAGTGAGTGGGGAAGAATGAACAGCGGGAATCTACTGAGCACAGCGAATGGCAGACAGTCACTCAAGACCATCAGCACTGCATTTGGTGACGGCAACAAAGAGAGAGAAAAAGGTCTTGGGATGGAGCACAGGACACACGTGGTGTGGTTTAGTCACTGACTGTGTGTGTGTGCTTTTGTGTGTGTGCGTGTGGCTCAGTCACTGACCTGTTTGAAGAAATTGGTGACTGTCAGTGTGGCCGGCCTGAAGCTGCTCAGGTTACAGGGTTCGTCTCCGGTGCTGGGTCTCTCCAGCGAGCGCCTCCCCACGAGCCCTGAGTTCCTCCTCTCACACCAGGAGCCCTTTCGTTCTGCCAAGAAAAGACCACAGCCCAACAATAATCATCCATGTCTCTGATACCATCCCCCCATCATCCAACTCGCTTTATTTGTGGTGCTCGTTGGAATGAGGGAGGAACATTGGTCAGAATACATTACATATAAGGAAAGGGAGAGAGATAAGAAAGGGGAAGAAAAAAAGAAGAGGAGAGGCAGAGAGGTGGAAAGAGAGAAAAGAGGGGATGAGAGGGAAGGAGAGAGGAGCCGAGAGAAAGGAGGGGGAAGGGGAGAAAGAGGGAAGGGGGGGTCAGAGACACCGGGGGTGGGAGATGAGGAGAGGCAGAAGAGAGGGGGAGGGGAGGCAGAGAGAGAGAGAGAGAGAGAGAGAGAGAGACAGGGGTTGAAAGAGGAGAGAGAGAGGAACGAAGAGAGAGAAAGAGGGAGGGGAGAGTGAGAAAGAGGGAGGGGAGTGGGAGAGAGAAGCAAGTGGGAGGGAGAAAGAGAGAGTGAGCGAGAGGCGGGGGTGGAAGGGAGAGAGAGAGAGTGCGGTGCAGTGTTGGCACTGACCTGCGGCCGCCATGTCGGAGTCGGTGTGCTCGCGCTCCAGGCTGCCCGCACTGTTGACGATGTTCATCAGGTGGATGGCGGTCCAGGCGAAGGGCATGCGATACTTGCCCAACCGCTGGCAAAACTGCTCCGCCTGCGACTTCAGCTTCTCCAGCTTCTCCTTGTTCTGTAACCGAGAGGCGAGAGAGCATCACTCTTGAGCCGTGAGTAAACCCAACCAGCGGCGGCTGGCGATCAGACAGCAAGGCCTTTGTGACGGCTCTTACCTTGTTGGTGTCAGACTCCTTGAAGATCATGTAAGGCTCCGCACACTCGCCCACGTCACCTTGCTGCAGCACCTTCTCCAGCTGCGCAGAGCAGACAGTTACTCCCCATCCGCAACACTGACAACGACAACCTGAACAAATAGCCAGAGCGGCAGCGCAGAGAGCGAGGGTGGGGGGTGGGGGGGTTGGGGCTCCCAGTGCTCGAAACCTGAGCCCTGAGGGGGCGAGAGCGGTGTGATTTATAATAATAATCTTTGCATTTGATACAGGGACTTATCACATCATTGAGACGTCTCAAAGCGCTTCACAGGATATATTGTAAATTGGATTGACTGTTGGATTTTGCTGTTGGAAAAAACGCAGCAGCCGATTGTGCAAACAGTTGTGGATTGAGTGACCAACATTTCTTTTTGAATGGATTATTATCCCCGGAAAGCGATCCGCCAATTGACTAACAACCGGGTTCCTACGTACCGGGTCCTTTCGCTTCTGAGGCGAGTGCTCTAACCACTACACTACAGAATACACGATCAACCAGCGGGGGATGTTCTCATTTTCTCCTTCCCCTGCTGTTTGATTGTATTGTGTTTACTGGGGGGTGGGAGGGAGTCTAGGGGAGGTTGTTAATACAGCTCTGAACATCTGTCAGTCAGAGTGCTTTGCCTCTGGGCGCTCGTGGGAAGATCTCCCTGTACAAGAGCGTGACTTCAGGAGAGGAGGAGGGTGGTGGGGGCGAGTGGAAGAGGGAACAAGATGTTGTAGAAACGTACACAGTGAATCTCTGCCCACTGACCTTAATGACCAGGAAGACGTCCTGGCAGGGGAAGGTGATGGAGAAGATGGCGGAGCGCGCCAGGGTGGAGATGGCGGCCGGCGGCACATGCGGACGGAGAAGTCCTTTCATCTGCTCCGAATTCAAGTCGAAGAAAAAATTCTCTGAAATCTGTTCAGACACAACAGTTATTATTAATATTAATATTATTAACAATAATGGTAATAATGATTTGGTATCAACTTGCATTTACGTATCGCCCTTCACGCGAGATAGCGTCCCAGGGTGCTCGACAGTGGCGGAGTCTGACCCCAAGCCAGGGGGAGAGGGAGGGGGGAAGGTGATTGTAAGCACTATCAAAAGGGAAGGTCTTCAGGCGGGATTTGAAGATGGGGAGGGAAAGGGCAAGGTAGAGGGATTGAAGAAGAGATTTCCAGAGTTTCGGGGCATGGTGGCTGAATGTACGGCCACCGATGGTGGAGCGGAGGGGACTAGGGATAAACGGGAGATCAGAGATTCACCTCAAACTCCAGTCACCGTTTCCATTCACGTAGGACAATGCAAGGCTCAATCACAGGAGCACAAGCCAGGGGCATACTCTGCTGTTACACGTGCCCCACCCCAACACAGCTCCCCCCTCCACAACACCCACCGCCGAACATGGAATGCTGTGAGAAACGAGCAATACACTGAAGTTATGGCTGGAGAGCAGGGCTGTGCTCACACACAAAACATCCAATAACAATCCTTTAAGATCTTGTGCCTTTGCCACAGCGTCAGGAGGGCGTCTCGAAGCTCTTCACAGGGACTGACTGTGAGGTGTAGTGACAGAGCTGGTGTATGTTGTACACAGCAGCTGGTTTGCGGATGTGAAAGGTTTACAGCGGAGATGTGCAACCAACCTTCCTCTTCTCCCTCACGTCGTACAGCGACAGACTGGCAAAGATCGGCTCAATTTCAATTTCAAATCTGCAAAACAAGACAATCAGTGAGGTGCCACTGATGTTTTTAATTCTAATAATCCTTCGATTTGATATAGCGCCTTATCATGTCTTTGAGACGTCTCAAAGCGCTTCCCAGGATATACTGTACGGTGAATTGACTGTATATTTTGTGGGCGAAACGCGACAGCCAATTGCGAGCAGCAGTGTTGCACAAACAGTCGTGGATTGAGTAACCACATTATAGTTATTATTATTTATTTTGAAGTAATTATTAACCCCAGAAAAGTGATCCGCCAATCGACAAACAACTGGGTTCCTACTTACTGCTAGGTAAACAGAGACACGTGGAGTAAGGAAACTTGCCTAACGTTTCGGCCTGCCGGGGAATCGAACCCAGGTCCTCTCACTTGCGAGGTAAGTGTGCTAACCATTATGCTACAGGTCTCCATTTCGGCGGTGTGTATGTGTGAGTGTGTGTGTGTGGGGGGGGAAGATTATTGTGTAAATCGCAGATTAACGTACTTTAACGACAGGCACTTGACCAGGAGACGTTGCCCGAAGTGTTCGTGGGGAAGCTCCGGAGTGCTGTGCCTCTCGATGGGTTCCTCCTGTCGTCAGATAGAAACAAGGCCCGAGTCAGCTACTGGCTCACCGCTGCACAGACGGCCATGCTGTCCTTAACGTGAGGGACAGGAGCGAGCCCAACCCCCACACTGTGTGTGTGTCCGTCAGCTTGTGTGTATGTTTCTGTTTGGTCGCGAACCTGGGTACAACTGGATGTCATTGAGTGTTGGACCACCAGGACCCCGGGGGGTCGTACCTTTGGTGGATGGGAGGGGTGGAGAGACGTGGCCCAAGGGGTTGGGGTGGGGGGGGAGTGGGGTCATGCCTGGTGTGGTTGTGTTTATGGATGGGGGAGGGGTGGCGTTGTGCCCGGGTGTGGGGGTGGGGGCGGATGGGGGGGAGAGGGGGGAGGGATTCATGCTCACCTCGTCCGGCCCCTGGTAGAGGGCGAAGAGCTCCTTGTGCCGCGCTGCTTTCCTCTGTTCCTCGTTCTGCTGATCGATGTCCTCGATGGGCAGCCGGTCCAGGAGGTTGGGGAGGACGGCGTCCGGGAGAGAGTTCTTCAGGTCAAAGATGCTGCAGGCCCAGCTGCCCCGGGGCGTGTCGTCAATGGAGACCGAGCGGCGCTTCAGCTCATCCTGCGTCACAGCAAAGCCAGTGTAGTTGACACCCAGCATCTCACTGTCCACAAACACAGCCCCAGCCTGCACACAGCATCTCACTGTCCACAAACACAGCCCCCAGCCTGCACACAGCATCTCAATGTCCACATACGCAGAGTCCCCAGCACCGACACACAGTCTCACACCTCCCATCCTTTGGGTTACACCTCAGCCAGTCACTCCCAGCACCCTTGTATAGTATAACCCAAATCTCTCGATGGCAATCCAGCCTGTAATAATAATAATCCTTGCATTTGATGTAGTCCCTTATCATGTCTTTGAGACGTCTCAAGACACTTCACAGAATATACTGTGAAGTGAATTGACTGTATATTTTGTGGGCGAAACGCAGCAGCCAATTGCGCACAGCAGTGTCCCACAAACAATCATGGATTGAGTGACCGCATTATTATTATTATTTTTNGAAGGGACTATTACCACCGGAAAGTAATCCGCCAATTGATTAACAACTGGGTTCCTATCTACTGCTAGGTAACAGAGGGGTACAGTATAAACCTCCGTAATCTAGGGGATTATGATGGCCCACTCCCCTAGATTAGATGCAAGCCTGTGCCCCTCCTGACCTAGATCTGGGCCGTGCTTTCTGTAGTACCTGATCATCTTGGTAGCTGCTGTTGTCTGGGAGCTCGTCCGATTCGAAGACCTGGCGAGGCAGCCCCTTCTGCCGCTCCTTCTGCTTGTCCAGTGTGTTGGGGTTGAAGCCGGTACTGAGCTTGTGATATCTGCTCATACAGGGAAAGTCATCAGCACACCAAGCACACAGGTGATCACCACAGGCAGTAACAGGGAGCTCAGAGACATATTCTTTACACAGAGCGCAGGGAGGGAGCGAGGGAGGTGGGGGAAACGAGCGGGAGAGAGAGAAAACAGGAGAGGGGATACCGCAGCGAGGTGGGGAAGGAGTAAACAGGGGTGGGGGCTGTGTGGGAAAGAGGGAGGGATGCGAGCGAAGGGTGGGGGGAAGAGGAGGGAGGGTGTGAGCGAGCAGGAGAGCGGGCTGACGGATGCTCTCTGTGCTGGAAAGCTCTGTGCTCCGGTCCAGTGAAGAAAACCTCTTACTTTCGGTTCACGATGGCCCAGTCCTCAGTGTAGGTCTTCACACAGTCTCTGACGTGAGGATCCAGCTCACTGAAAATAAGAGCCAAGGACACAATGTTATATTATTGGAATAACTGTCTTACAAAGACAAACACTTATGTGTGTATATTCCACACACACACACACAGGTACAATATTATTAAATGAAGCCTGGCACTCCCTCATTGAATTGGGGGGGGGTGTAACCTGGTGTGTTAATTCAGTTCCAACTGAACTCTCTCTGTACGGTCTTACAGAAAAGTCATTCAACAAGCAGAGAGCACAATGGGAACTTCAGGGTTTTTCAATTGAAATGATCTTCAGATGTCAGTAACAAGGCTACGCTATACTTGTAATCAGTATATCATTAATTAATGTAATGTAATGATTAATGTAATTTCAATTCAGCACCACATAGCCGGAACTGAAAATGTAACAAAACAAGCCTGACCCACAGAGACAGGAACTTCCCTCGACATGTCAGCATGCTAAGCACTGACCGGTCCCTTCACACAAAACAGCAACTCACAGTCATAGAATCATAGAAGCACAGAAAGAGGCCATTCGGCCTATCATGTCTGTGCTGGCTCTTTGAAAGAGCTACCAACTTGTCCCACTCCCCTGTTCTTACCCCATAGCCCTGCACATTTTTTCCTTTTTTTTAAGCATCTATCAATTCCCTTTTGAAAGCTATTAGTGAATCTGCTTCCACCAGCCTTTCAAGCAGTAACAACTCTATTCACGTAGAGCGGCGTAAGGAGCGCTTAAGCTTAAAGAGAGAGTGGGGGGGGAATGCGGAGAGAAAGAGAGATGGGGGAAAGAACAAGAGATAGGGGGAGTGAGAGAGAGAGAGAGAGTGAGCTGGGGGGAACGAGAGAGAAGCAGGGGGAGGAGAGAAGACAGAGAGAGGTAGAGAGAGGAGGGGGAGAGAGAGACAGGGAGGGAGAGAGCGAGGGAGGAAGAGAGAGAAGATGGTTGGGAGGAGTTGCTTACGCCTCTTCAGGCATGGCCTGCCCCAGGGTGCGGCACTCTCTGGGGCTGTAGATAACCTCCAAGTCATCGCGGGGGAACTCCAGCAGGTCCCGCAGGGGCCCTGGCTCCACCGCAGGGGGGTGAGTGCACAGATACTCCTCATAGTCCACAGGCTCCACCGCCTCCGTCAGGGGAACCTGCAACACAGACCCGCAGAGTGATACAGACCCCCACACAATGATACACACACCCACACAGTGACACAGACCCCCACACAGTGACACAGACCTCCACACAGTGACACAGACCCCCACACCGTGACACAGACCCCCTTTCCACAGTGACACAGACCTCCACACAGTGATACAGACCCCCCCGAAGAGTGACAAGACCCCCACACAGTGACACAGGCTTTATCGTGTAACGCATTAACTTTACACTCCCAGGCGCTGTATTAATGCTGTTGATGCAATCTCCGAGAACGTTCTTTAATAATTTTTTATAAAAGTGATTCCTGTGCTGTTTGTGAAGTGAAATACCTGAGTACTGTGAGAGGGGCAAGGAGACCAGGGTGCTACGAGGCGAGGGGCTCGGCAAGGTCAGGAGCTTAGGGGTGAAGCGCTGCGGGGACGAGGGTCACTAACTGTGACTTACCGAGTGGTGGGAAGCTCCCGCCCCCACAGCCAGGTTTTTGAGCAGCTGAGGTGAGCTCCCATATTGGCTCGAGATCTGCTTTCGAACCTCGGCTGCTACCGTCCTGCCGAGAGAGGGAACAACGTTTAAACATTGATAGAGTGAGAGATACCCGTGGGGCCCTAACCGCTAACCTAGCTTAGTGGTTAGGGATCTGGGTTTGATTCCCGGTCTGGGCGAATCGTTGGGCAAATTTACTCACTCCACACGCCTCTGTTTACCTTGCAGTAACTGGGAACCCAGAGGTTAGTCAATTGGTATATCACTTTTCTGGGGGTAATAATCGCTTAAAAAAAAATGATAATCATGTCACTCAATCCACGACTGTTTGTGGGACACTGCTGTGCGCAATTGACCTCCGCGATTTGCCCACAAAATATACAGTCAATTCACTTTATCGCAAAAATTCCAGTTTCTCTCCCTCAGTGTCCCGGCAGACAATCGCCCGGATAAAATCACTCACTCACTTCATGGCTGTTTGTGGGACTCCACTGTCCACAGTTTGGCTGTCATATTTGCCCACCAACACATAATCACTACTTTTTACAGTATATCCTGTAAAGCACTTAAGAGGAGTCCAGCTGACATGATAAGGCGCTGCATCAAATGCAAAGGTTATTACAATAATAAACTGGATGAATTGCCAGCGATAAATGCAGAAACCAAATGATATAAATCAAATCAATACAATAAAAAGAGTTTGGGAACAGCCTCGTTTCCAGGAGGCGTGGGGAGGCGACAGCACAAAACACCTCATTTCCAGCAGTGAATGGGACGACCTTGCTCACAGGAGATTGCACCAGCAGAGGCTGGCTGGGTTAAGTAGCTTCATTCTGTGTGTGATCCTGTGCAAGACGGTCTTCCGGCTCTGAGGTTTGCCTCAGACACCACACAGGATACGAAGCGACCGCAATCTGACAATGTGATTGCTTCCAGAACCCAGGCAGCCAGGTACCTGTGCAAATCAGCACTAAACCCGTGGTGACAGCTTTCCCCGGGTAACACAGAGTGTGAAACCACCACCCACCCCCAGCTCAGTCCCGACGCTCGGCGTGCTTTCAAGTGTAGTGACTGTTGCGTGTGCAAACGCCGAAGCGGATCTGTACCAGCAACATCTCGCCATGAGCAATCATCAACAGAACGATAGTAATCCTTGCATTTGATATAGCGCCTTATCACGTCATTGAGACGTCTGAAAGCGCTTCGCAGAAAATGCTGTCAAGCGTAGTGACTGTCTATTTTGTGGGCGAAATACCCAGCCAATTGCGCGCAGCAGTGCCCTATGTACAGTCGTGGATTGAGCGACCAAATTTTTTTGGTGGGTGGGTGGTGGGGGGGGGGGGGTGCGATACGCGGCAGACGGTTTGCGAGCAGCGATGTCCCCGCAAACAGGCGTGAAGCGGGCGAGGGGATGTCGTGGGGATTGTCGGCCGGGACCCGGGACAGACAGACAGACAGAGACAGAGCGGGAGAGAGAGACACTGCCTTCTCCTTTCCCCGGTGGCAGCGCGGCCCACGGGAGCTTTACCGTCCGCCCCAACGTGGGCACAGACGACTCCGCGGGGAGTGAGGGTTAAGGACGGCGCCTCCGACACTGCGGGGCTCTCCCCCCACCTCCCCACCCGCGCCCCCACCCCCACCGCCGCCCAGCGTCGCTGCGCAATGTAATGTGCTGCTGTTACAACAGCTTACATTCGTACAGCGCCCGGCGTCTCGGAGCGCTCGCGTCGCTGTGCAAACACCCCGTGGGGTGCAGTGTAATGCATTGGTGCCGTGTAATGCATTGATGTCACAGCTTCCCCCACCTCCACACCCCCCCACACCCCCCCACACACACACCCCCACACACACACCCCACCCACAACTCCCCACACACACCCCCCCACCCCCCCCACACACACACATCCCCCACACACACACCCCCACACACACCCCCCACCCACAACTCCCCACACACACACCCCCACCCCAACCCCCCCCCACACACACACACCCCCACACACACACACACCCCCACACCCACCCCCCCACACACACACACCCCCACACACACCCCCACACACACACACCCCCACACACACACCCCTCCCCCACACCCCCCCCCCCCACAACCTCCCACCCCCTCCCCACACACACACCCCCACACCCCCCCCTCCTGCACCGCACAGGGGCCTCAGCCCCGATGGTGGGCTCACGCGCGGCCCCCGCCGCCCGAGCCCGGGTGAGGGTCAGTGTGGCTCCGGCCTCTCCCCGGGCGCGGCCGCGGCCTATCACCTGCTGATTTTCTGGGCGAAAGCTCTCCGCTCCGCCATTGGGAGGCGGTCGGGCGGTCGGGCGGCCCCGGTGGGAGCGACGGAGGAACTCGAAGCCGAGGCGGCGGCGGCGAAGCCTGAGGAGGTAGGCCCGGAATTACCGTAATCCTCAGAGAGAGAGAGAGAGAGAGAGAGCGCGAGAGAGACCGTAATACACTGACAGGTACCGTAATACCCCCAGAGGGCGAACCCCCCCCTAATGACACCAACGATGAGCCCTCTGCATTGGGTACAGCGCCTGATCACGTCGTTGAGACGTCTCAAAGCGCTTCACAGGAGACGCTGTGAAAATGTAGCGCCTGTGATATTTTCGCGCAGAGCCGCAAACCACTGAGTGATTTCAGGGCGGGACGGGTTTTTAATGCGAAGATGGTCACCCGATGCGGTGCCTTATCCACGGTGGACGAAACCTCTCGAAGCGATTGCGTGTCTCATCTGAAGGACGGAGTCGCTCAACGACGCAGCGCTGGCGCAGCACTGCGCCGGAGCAGCAGCCGGGACTGTGAACTACAGTCCACACACCGCGCATAAATACAAGGGAATATACAATACATGCAAATACACACGGTGTAGATTGCACTATATTATTACTGGATACAATGCATGGCTGCGTGCTGCAGTGTAATGCACTGGGTACAATGCAGCGCTTGCCCACAACTGTACTGGAGCGTCGGCCTGGACTGCGAGCTACAGTACACACACTGTGCACGTATACACGCAAAAAGCACAATGCACTGTGGAGACTGCACGGCTCCTGTATTACGCACTGTGCAGATTGCACAGTATTGTTAGCGTGTACAATGCAGGGCTCCTGGCTGCAGTATTATTACTGTGTCGATGGCACAGTACTATTACTGTATACAATGTAGGGCTCCTGGCTGCAGTATTATAATAATCTTTGCATTTGATATAGCATTTTTCACGTCTTCTAGACATCTCAAAGCGCTTCACAGAATATGCTGTAAAGTGAATTGACTGTATATTTGTGGGCAAAACCCAGAAGCCAATTGCACACAGCAGTGTCCCACAGTCGCGGATTAAAAATTACCAATTTATTAGTTTTGTTTTTGAGGGATTATTATTAGACGTGCGGAGTTAGGAAACTTGCCCAAGGTTTCACCCTGCCTGGAATTGACCCCAGATGCCTCGCTTGCAAGGCGAGTGCTCTAACCACTGAGCTACAGGTCTCCACAGTATTATTAGTGTGTACAAAGCTGGGCTTCCTGGCTACAGTATTTTTAGTGTGTGCAATGCAGGGCTCCTGGCTCAGCACCTTGGGACATCCTCCCGACATGAAAGGCGCTATACAAATGCAATCTTGTTGTTGTATTACTGTTAGATTGCACAGTATTATTACTATGTGCAATGCAGTGCTCCTGGTTGCAGTATTATTACTGTGTAGATTGCACAGTATTATTACTGTTTGCAGTGCAGGGCTCCTGGCTGCAGTATCATTGCTGTGTGCAATGCAGGGCTCCTGGCTGCAGTATCATTGCTGTGTGCAATGCAGGGCAGTATCATTGCTGTGTGCAATGCAGGGCTCCTGGCTGCAGTATCATTGCTCTGTGCGATGCAGGGCAGCATCATTGCTGTGTGCGATGCAGGGCAGCATCATTGCTGTGTGCGATGCAGGGCAGCATCATTGCTGTGTGCGATGCAGGGCAGCATCATTGCTGTGTGCGATGCAGGGCAGTATCATTGCTGTGTGTGATGCAGGGCAGCATCATTGCTGTGTGCGATGCAGGGCAGCATCATTGCTGTGTGCGATGCAGGGCAGTATCATTGCTGTGTGTGATGCAGGGCAGTATCATTGCTGTGTGCGATGCAGGGCAGAATCATTGCCGTGTGCGATGCAGGGCGGCATCATTGCTGTGTGCGATGCAGGGCAGTATCATTGCCGTGTGCGATGCAGGGCAGCATCATTGCTGTGTGTGATGCAGGGCAGCATCATTGCTGTGTGTGATGCAGGGCAGTATCATTGCTGTGTGCGATGCAGGGCAGTATCATTGCTGTGTGTGATGCAGGGCAGTATCATTGCTGTGTGTGATGCAGGGCAGTATCATTGCTGTGTGTGATGCAGGGCAGTATCATTGCTGTGTGTGATGCAGGGCAGTATCATTGCTGTGTGCAATGCAGGGCAGCATCATTGCTGTGTGTGATGCAGGGCTCCTGGCTGCAGTATCATTGCTCTGTGCGATGCAGGGCAGCATCATTGCTGTGTGCGATGCAGGGCAGTATCATTGCTGTGTGTGATGCAGGGCAGCATCATTGCTGTGTGTGATGCAGGGCAGTATCATTGCCGTGTGCGATGCAGGGCAGCATCATTGCCGTGTGTGATGCAGGGCAGCATCATTGCTGTGTGTGATGCAGGGCAGTATCATTGCTGTGTGTGATGCAGGGCAGTATCATTGCTGTGTGTGATGCAGGGCAGTATCATTGCTGTGTGCGATGCAGGGCAGTATCATTGCCGTGTGCGATGCAGGGCAGCATCATTGCCGTGTGCGATGCAGGGCAGCATCATTGCTGTGTGGGATGCAGGGCAGCATCATTGCTGTGTGCGATGCAGGGCAGCATCATTGCTGTGTGTGATGCAGGGCAGCATCATTGCTGTGTGTGATGCAGGGCAGCATCATTGCTGTGTGCGATGCAGGGCAGCATCATTGCCGTGTGCGATGCAGGGCAGCATCATTGCCGTGTGCGATGCAGGGCAGCATCATTGCCGTGTGTGATGCAGGGCAGCATCATTGCCGTGTGTGATGCAGGGCAGCATCATTGCCGTGTGTGATGCAGGGCAGCATCATTGCCGTGTGCGATGCAGGGCAGCATCATTGCTGTGTGCGATGCAGGGCAGCATCATTGCTGTGTGCGATGCAGGGCAGCATCATTGCTGTGTGCGATGCAGGGCTCCTGTTGCTCCTCTGCAGCAGAGCTGTGAGACGGCACCGCGCGTGCGCGCACACCTGACCCGCGCCCCTTGACCTCCCGGGGACACGGGGGGGAGGGGGCGCCGCTCCCGGAAGTGGCCGCCGCCGCCGCGCACTGTCAGTGGGTTTGTTTGAGTTCACGCAAATCCGTGCAATAAAGTCCGAAAGGCGCGGCGGGAAATATCAGCGCTGCGGTACTCTCTGAGTGCAGAGCATAACCTGTGTTTAGTTTGTACTGAGGGGAGGGGGCGCGGCCTGACCTGGGGAGGGGGGCGGCCTGACCTGGGGAGGCCTGACCTGGGGAGGGGGTCGGCTCTGGGGAGGGGGTGGCTCTGGGGAGGGGGTGGCCCTGGGGAGGAGGGTGGCCCTGGCCTGGGGAGAGGGGCGGCCCTGGGGAGGGGGTGGCCCCTGGGGCGGCCCTTGGTCTGGGATGGCCTGACCTGACCTGGGGAGGGGGGTGGCCTGACCTGACCTGGGGAGGCCTGGGGAGAGGGGCGGCCTGACCTGGGGAGGGGGGCGGCCTGACCTGGGGAGGGGGTGGCCCTGGGGAGGGGGGAGGCCTGACCTGGGGAGAGGGGCGGCCTGACCTGGGGAGGGGGGCGGCTCTGGGGAGGGGGTGGCCCTGGGGAGGAGGGTGGCATGGCCTGGGGAGAGGGGCGGCCCTGGGAGGGGGTCGCCATGGGGAGGGGGTGGCCCCTGGGGCGGCCCTTGGTCTGGGATAATAATAATAATAATAATAATAATCCTCGCATTTGATATAGTGCTTTTCACGTCGGGAGGACGTCCCAAAGCGCTTCACACAACACACTGTAAAGTGAATTGACTGTATATTTGTGGGCGAACGCGGCAGCCAATTGCGCACAGCAATGTCCCACAAACAGTCGTAGATTGAAAATGACCAATTTATTATTGTTTTTGGTTTTGGAGGGATTATTATTAGGCTCTGTGTGGAGTAAGGAAACTTGCCCAAGGTTTCGCCCTCTGCCTGGAATTGAACTCAGGTCTCTCGCTTGCAAAGCGAGTGCTCTAACCACTGAGCTACAGGACTCCACATGATGGAGTCGACCTGACCTGGGGAGGGGGGTGGCCTGACCTGACCTGGGGAGGGGGTGGCCCTGGGGAGGGGGGCTGCCTGACCTGACCTGGGGAGGGGGCAGGCAGCACCTTACTCTGCGCTGAGCGGCGACGCTTGGGAGAGCGCGTTTTCCCCCAACGTCGAGAGACCCCGTTCCTTCAGAGGAGCCGTTTAAAAACCTTCCCTTCCCCGGGGGAGTCTGTGCCCTGTTCAGGCAGATGGTAAAGCTCCCGCGGGCGGCGGTGTCTGCGGGGAAAGGATAAGCCGGTTTCTCTCCGTATTTCTCTCTCCTGGGTCCTGGACGACAATTCTCATATACGATCCATCGCTTGGTCGCTTCAGAGCTGAGCATGAATGTGTACAAATATACAGTCACTACACGTGACCGTTGAGCGCTGCGAGGCATTTTGGAATGTAAGAAAACCAGCCCAGGTTCGGGGGTGGGGGCTGGAGCAGGGCACAGGTTGGGTTGGGGGCGGGTGTTGCTGGAGTCAGTGCGCAGGAGGGGGCTTCGTTTATCTCTAATGAAAGATATTTGTTGTTTGAAATCTTTTTTTCCCTGGCAGAATTCCCACTGAGGCCGGAGCGAGGCCCAGGAGGAGGGTGCAAGGCCAAAGTGGGATGGAAATCTCTGTCTGGAGGTGAAGATGGAGGATGGGGAGCTGGACGAAGTGGACAAGCTGAAAACCAAGATCCTGACAGCCTGGCACAATGTGAAATACAGTCAGTGAGACTCAACGGTGGTGGTGGGGAGGATGGGGAGGTTGGGGACAGGGTTACAATGACGCTGCGTGTTCTAATACATAATAATTTGCTCAGCGAAAGAAGACAAAGGCCTTTGAAAGAACACAAAGGTCTATCTAGTTCTCCTTCCACCATCCTGGCTTGACATGCTGTGTCCCAAACTATATACTGTGTCCCCAGATATTGGAGTCCTGTAGCTCAGCGGTTAGAGCACTCGCTTTGCAAGCGAGAGACCTGAGTTCAATTCCAGGCAGAGGGTGAAACCTTGGGCAAGTTTGCTTACTCGACACAGAGCCTAATAATAATCCCTCCAAAACCAAAAACAATAATAAATTGGTCATTTTCAATCTACGACTGTTTGTGGGACATTGCTGTGCGCAATTGGCCGCCGCGTTCGCCCACAAATATGCAGTCAATTCACTTTACAGTGTGTTCTGTGAAGCGCTTTGGGACGTCCTCCCGACGTGAAAAGCGCTATATCAAATGCAAGGATTATTATTATATTATTTTCCAGCCGAAATCTATCTAATTTGTTCTTGAAACAAACGACGCTTTCTGCTTCCACTGTTTCCCTAGGGAGCCTGTTCCATACGTTCACTACTCGCTCACTGAAGTAGTGTCTCTGCAGATTTGTTCTGAAATTACCCCCTTCAATTGTTCTCAGTGATGTCTAAGGTGAAGCTCTGTTCTCAGTTTCTCAGGATGTTAAGCACTCCGAGACACTATCACGCGTGAAAGATGCTATATAGATGCAAGTTGTTGCTGAGTGTTTGTAGCCGTGTCTGAGAAATTCTCGTCTCCTCCCCTCAGGTTGGCACGTCAAAACCAAAACCTCTTTCAGTAGAAACTCGCCCGTCTTCCTGCTTGGGAAATGCTATCACTTCAAATCCGATGGTGAGTCAGAGTTTGATGGTCCCCACAGGTGATTCTTGTGTGGAGTCCTGTAGCTCAGTGGTTACAGCATTCGCCTCGCAAGCGAGAGGACCTGGGCTCGATTTCCGGGCAGGGCAAAACCTTAGACAAATTTCCTTACTCCACACAACTCTGTTTACCTCTGTTTGTGGAACTGCTGTGTGCAGTTGGTTGCCACATTTTGTCCACAAAATAGTCAATTCACTTTACAGTATATTCTGTGAAGCACTTTGAGACGTCTTGAAGATGTGATAAAGCTTTATATCAATTGCAAGGATTGTTATCAATAATTTATTAGTTGTGGTATGTTGTTCTCACCACTAGATGTCACTAGTAGTATTGCAGTGCAGCCCTGTGCTGGCACTGGACGAAGGGTGTCATCAATGACCCCATAGCGCCAACCTGTGGTTTTTAGCCAAAACTGCACCACCAAAGTTTTCACCAGTAACATCACATTCAGGTCAGAGACTGAAAAGTTTGTGAGTCACTAGATTATGTTTTAGCTTCTTTCCTCCGCCCCAAAGTGCTAGGGGTTTAACCCAGAGTGAGTAATAGTTCTCACTGTGTGAGAGTGAGCGTGTGAGTCCGAGAGAGTGACTCTGAGTTAGTGTTGTCATTTTTCTTTTTTGCCGAGCGGCTAATTTTTCAGCGCCTTCGGACGTCCCCCCGACGTGAAAGGTGCCACACAGATGTAACACGGATGTTGTTGTTCCTGTTTATCAGCTGGGGGTGTCTGACACGTGATGGATATCAAGAATAGAGGGGAACCCAGAAGACAATGTTAGCGAGCAACTTGGGGGAATTAATATTAGTAAAGAAATGGTTTTAGGTAAATTGTCAGGTCTTAAAACTGATAAATTTCCTGGACCTGATGGCCTACGTTCTAGGGTTTTAAAAGAGGTGGCTACTGAGATAGTGGAGGGCTTGTCTTTGATCTTCCAACATTCTCTGGATTCTTGAATGGTTCCCATTGATTGGAAGATTGCAAACATAACACCACTATTTAAGAAGGGTGGGAGAGAAAAGATAGGGAACTATAGACCAGTTAGTCTGACATCAGTGGTAGGGAAAATTTGTGAGTCCTTAATTAAAGATGTTATGGGATTCCTGGAAGACAACAACAACAACAAGATTCCATTTATAGAGCGCCTTTCACGTCGGGAGGACGTCCATAACAAGATTAGACAGAGTCAACATGGCTTTACAAAAGGGAAGTCATGCTTAGAGTTTTTTGAAGATGTATCTAGCAGGTAGAAAACAGAGAGTAGGGATCATTCTCGAATTGGCAGGATGTGACTAGTGGAGTGCCACAAGGATCAGTGCTTGGACCTCAGCTGTTTACAATTTACATCAATGATCTGGACGAGGACATTGAATGTAACGTATCTAAATTCTCGGATGACACTAAACTCGGTGGGAGAGTAAGCTCTGAGGATAATGCAAAAAGATTGCAACGGGATCTAGATAGGCGAGGGGAGTGGGCGAGTAGGTGGCAGATGGAATTTAATGTGGGGAAGTGTGAAGTTATTCACCTAGGCAGGTAGCAAAAATAGAAAAACAGATTATTTTCTAGAAGGGGAGAGATTAGATAGTGTTAGTGTTCAGAGGGATTTGTGTGTCCTTGTACACCAGTCTCAAAAAGTTAGTTTGCAGGTGCAGCACCAACTAAGAAGGCGAACCCATGTTAACGTTCATTGCAAAAGGTTTAGAGTACAAGCGTAGGGAAGTCTTGCTGCAACTGTATAGGGCCTTGGTGAGACCGCACTGAGAGTATTGTGTGCAGTTTGGGTCTCCTTATTTAAAAGGACATACTTGCCCTCGAGGGGGTGCAGCGTAGATTCACTCGGTTAGTTCCTGGGATGAGGGGACTGACCTATGAGGATAGGCTGAATAAACTAGGGCTGTATTCTCTAGAGTACAGAAGAATTAGGGGAGATCTTATTGAAACATATAAGATTCTTAAAGGGCTGATAAAGTAGACACTGAGGGACTGTTTCCCCGGGAGGAGAATCTATAACCAGGGGTCACAGTCTGAAAATTAAGGGTCAGCCTTTTAGAACAGAGTTGAGGAAACATTTCTTCACTCAGAGGGTAGTGAATTTATGGAATTTATGGAATTCACTACTCCAGAAGGCTGTAGATGCTCAGTACTTGAACATCTTCAAGGCTGAGACTGATAGATTTTTTAAAAATAGAGGGATTAGGGGATATAGAGATAGGGCAGGTAATTAGAGTTAGGTCTGAAGATCAGCCATGATCTTATCGAATGGCGGATCAGGCTCGAGGGGCCGAATGGCCTACCCCTGCTCCTAATTCTTATGTTCTTATGATACCCATCACCATGCTTAAGGGTCTCCAAATTGCTAGTGTTGTGGGAATGGGAAGAGGGGTGACTGGGACAGGAGAGTTAATGTGCTCCTCATCCGTCTCTGTGTTTGTGCTCAGTGCTGGGCGGAGTGGCGCCCGGCGGAGAGGCGTCGGACGGAGTGGCCCCGGGCGGAGTGGCCCCGGGCGGAGTGGCGCCAGACAGGCCGAGCGCGGCGTGTGTGCCCTGTAACGTGGAGCAGTTCCGCAGGGACTTTGGGAGCAGAGTCTGGCTGACGTACCGCCGAGCCTTCCCGCCCATAGGAGCCACGGGGCTTACCACAGACTGTGGCTGGGGCTGCACGTTGCGCTCCGGGCAAATGCTGCTCGCTCAGAGCCTCCTCCTGCACTTCCTCGGGCGGCGTGAGTACCTCAGTCCCATTCCCCCGCCGTCGCCTTCACTCATCCCATCCCACCCCCACCCACTCCCGGCACTGATCCCATCACCCGCCCTCCTGTCCCCGTCACTGATTCTCATCCCCTGCTCTGTGCCGAGTGGCTGATCTTAGCCCCACTTTGTGACAAGTGGCTGACGTCGCTCTCTATCCTGTACAGACTGGGTCTGGGCTGATGTACTGGACATGGATAATCAGGATTCCCAGGGGCTGAAAACTGTGAAACAAGGAACGCTGGAGCGGTCTGAGGGACTGTACAGGAGCCTGGTGGAATTTTCGGGCTCACTGAAGCTCTCCAGGAAAACGAACGATGATCCAGTCCCGGTGGGCAGTGAGCAGCAAGGCCACGTCCCAAGCCCAACGCTCAGCCAGGATGAGATTTGTCACCGGAAAATAATCTCCTGGTTTGCAGACCTACCACACCCTCCATTTGGAATGCACCGTCTGACAGAGGTTGGGAAGAGCTTAGGGAAGAAAGCGGGAGACTGGTACGGTCCAGCAGTGGTCGCCCATATCATCCGGTGAGAAATTCCCCGGCTCCAATCCTGACCTGGGAGTGTGGCTGGTCAGTGTAGAGGGAGCTTTACTGTGTCTCTAACCCTTACGTTGAAGTGTGGACGGACAGTATAGAGGGAGCTTTTCTTTCTAACCCTGAGCTGGGAGTGTGGACGGACAGGGTAGAGGGAGCTTTACTCTCTAACCCTGACCTGGGAGTGTGGACAGACAGGGTAGAGGGAGCTTTACTCTCTAACTATGACCTGGGAGTGTGGACAGACAGGGCAGAGGGAGCTTTACTCTCTAATCCTGACCTGGGAGTGTGGACGGACAGGGTAGAGGGAGGTTTACTGTGTCTCTAACTCTGACCTGGGAGTGTGAATGAGTGGGCAGTGTGGAGGTTACTGGGGGCAGCGAGGCTCAGTCTCTGTGTTTTGTTGCTCAGGAAGGCGCTGCAGGAAGCGCAGGAGCCGGAGCTGCAGGGGCTGGCGGTTTATGTGGCCCAGGATTGTACAGGTATCATCACGGCAACCAACACCCCCATCCCACCCTCTCACAGGTGACATGTTCCTGGTACTCACTCCCCCACTGGAGCTCTCTACTCTAACCCCATTCCCTGCTCACTCCCCATCATGTCTATGCTGGTTGGGGGGTGGAGGGGGGATTGTTCTGGGTATTAAGCTGCTCTGAGTGGGTGTATCTCTGGCTGCAGTATACGTGGCAGACTTGATGGAGACACATTCTGGCGGCGCTGTCATCCTACTGATCCCCGTCCGGCTCGGGGGAGAGAAGGTCAACTCCCAGTACCAGGACATCATCAAGGTAATTGCGGTGTAGAGAAGGGGCCGGGAGCTGAGCTGTGGGGTGGAGCCGGGAGGGATGGCACTGCGAGGTGAGGTGAGGGGCCAAGAGAAGAGGGGAGGGTCTGTGTGGGAGCAGTCGCTGTGCGTGGTAAGCAGTTTGTCTCACACTCTGTGTGAAATCTCCGTGCTCCTACCATGCTGTCAGAATGAGATGGGAGTTTTTCTCTCTCTCTCTCTCTCTCTCTCCCCTGGGGTCGTGGCCGGCAATTCCCCAGGTTAATCTCTCGCTTGCTCACTTATCGGCCGTACGCGCACCTTACCTTGCACATTGGCCGCCATGTTTGCCTAAAAAAATACAGTCACTACACCCTGTGGAGCGAATAAGTGAGCGCTCTGAGATGTGTCTCTGTTATCGTCTCTGTCAAATGTAACATATGGGATAACACAGATAATTTGGTCAGTATATTATTCTGTCTCTCTGTGTGTCTCTCTCTGTCTCTGTCTCTCTCTGTCTCACTCTGGGTGTATGTCTCTCTGTGTCCCTGTTCCGCTGTGTGTGTCTCTCTCTGTCTCTGTCCCACTCTGTGTGTGTGTCTGTCTCTGTATCAGGGGATGCTGAGCCTGGAGTTCTGCATTGGGATTATGGGAGGGAAACCCAAGCAATCGCTCTATTTTGTTGGATTTCAAGGTTCGTAAACTTTCCTTCATATCCCACTCACAGTCTACTCACACTTGCGTCGCATAACCCCACTCACAGTCGCCGCGCGCACACACACGCTAACACCCACACTCAGACCTCTAATCCCCTCACCCCCCCAATCACCTCCTCACACATGCTTACACACCCTCACCCCCCATTCACACACTTGCTCACATACTGTCCTCTCGCTGTTGTTCGCAGACGACAGCCTGATCTACCTGGACCCTCACTGCTGTCAGCCCTTTGTAGATGTCACACACTCCGACTTCCCCATCCAGGTCAGTGTCACTCACAGCGTTCAGCTTAATGGTCATCATCACAGATCAGACTCGTCACTGCCTGAGCACAGGTTAGATAGACACTGTAAATCTCCCTCTACACTATCCGTCCACACTCCCAGGTCTGTTAGAGACACAGTAAAGCTCTCTCTACATTGTCCTTCCACACTCCCAGGTCAGGTTTAGAGAAACAATAAAGATTGCTCTACACTGTCCGTCCACACTCCCAGGTCAGTGACAGTATGTGCGTGTGGGGTGGTGGAGGGGCGGAGAGATGTGTCTGGTGTGTCTGGGCATGGAGTGGGTGACGGATTCTGACCTGTGTCTCTCTATCCTCAGTCTTTCCACTGTTCATCACCTAAAAAAATGCCTTTTAGTAAAATGGACCCGAGCTGCACCATCGGGTTTTACTGCGGCTCCAACACTGAGCTCGGCAAGATCCTGGAGGAGATCAGGAAGGTCAGCAGGGGTGGGGAGAGGGGACTTGGAGCGATGTGTGTGTATGTCTCTCTCTCTCTCTCTGTGTCACTGTATGTGTGTGTGTTCGTGTGTCTCTCTGTACCCTGGGACGACCTTCCGACGTGAAAGGTGCTATACAAATGCAATTTTGTATTGTGTCACTGTGTGTGTGTGTCCCTCTCTGTATCACTGTGTGTGTGTGTGTCTCTCTCTGTATCACTGTGTGTGTGTGTCTCTCTGCATCACTGTGTGTGTGTGTCTCTCTGTATCACTGTGTGTGTGTCTGTATCACTGTGTGTGCGTCTGTGTGTGTCTCTCTGTACTACTGTGTGTATCGTGTGTGTGTCTCTCTCTCTGTGTCACTGTGTGTCTGTTTCTCTGCTATGATTTGGAACAGCCTCAGTGGGTTGAATGGCCTCTTCCTTCCTATCTCTGTTTCTCTGAGAGGACTTGCGAGCGAGCAGTTGTTAATCTGTGCGACCAGCAGGTGGTAGTGCTGGAAGCAAAATTGTGCAGTTTGGAATTGAGGGAGCGAGAGAGATGCTGTGTTAGAGAGACGGAGAGGGAGAGATATGTGTGAGGATGAGGGTGGGAGCGCTGGGTGGGGGTGGAGGGGGTTGAGGGAGCGCTGGGTGGGGGGGGGTTGAGGGAGCGCTGGGTGGGGGGGGTTGAGGGAGCGCTGGGTGGGGGGGTTGAGGGAGCGCTGGGTGGGGGGGTTGAGGGAGCGCTGGGTGGGGGGGTTGAGGGAGCGCTGGGTGGGGGGGGTTGAGGGAGCGCTGGGTGGGGGTGGAGGGGGTTGAGGGAGCGCTGGGTGGGGGTGGAGCGCCGTGTGAGGAGACGATGTGACATTGACCCTCTTTCCCCCCTCCAGGTGCTGAACTCTCCAGCCTCCCCAGACAAGTACCCGCTGTTCAGCTTCTCCCCGGGTCACGCCCATGAGCAGCAGGTGGCAGCGCTGGGCACCTGGGGCCTGGACTCCGGGCCCCAAAGCCCGGTCCCCCAGCAACACAGCGGCAGCCAGGAGTTTGTCTTTTTGTGAGAGAATATCCCTGGGTGACTGTGTCACCAGCGCCAGCGTGGAGCTCACACTCACTCGCACACACACTCACTCTCATACACTCACACACACACAATCACTCATAAACTCACATTCACTCACACACAAAAACTCACACATTCACTCACACATACACTCACACACACTCACAAACTCATACACACCAATGCACACGTACACACACACACACACACGCATTCACACACTCGAACACACACACACACTCACATACTCGCGCACACACACGCAGTGCACACGGCACAGATCAGGAACTCAGCAGGGAGTGGGCCTTTTTTTCGACAGCGATACGGAATCTCCGAACAGAGCCCGAACGGGAGCTCTGTTTAATGTCTCATCCGAAGGATGGCGCCTCCGACAACGCAATGCTCCCCCAGTACTGCACTGGGCGTCAGCCTGGCTTATGATCTAGTGAAGCGCTCTCTCTCTTACACTTTGTCTCTGAATCTCTTACACTTCCTCTCTACCTTTCTCCCTGTCTCTCTTTCTCTTGTGCTCTCTCACACTTTCTCTCATACTTTCTCTTTCTTGCACTTTTTCTCTCTCTCTCGCTCCCGCCCGGAGTATCGGTGAGCTTTTGGGGGAGAATTCTGACCGTGAATAACGGGAATCAGCTGCTGGGAATAAAGTGTTTTATCTGGGGGTTCACTCCGGCTGCAGTCGCCGTGGTTACTGCAGAGAGTGGGGTTACACTATGGCCACTGTACCCCCACCACCACTCCTTAACCCTCCTTACACCCCCCCCCCCCCACTCTTGGCCTTGATGTGTCTAATTATTGCAGGATTATTGTACAATAATAAAAATAAATAAACCGATTTATTCTGCGTAACCGACTCCTGAATGAGAGGAGTGTCAATGTTAAGGTGCGTGTGCCTGTGTGAGCGCGCATATGTGTGAACACTGGGTGTCCCGGCGCTGTAAGCGCGCGCGTGCGTGCGTGCATGCATGCGCACTGGGTGTGCGGTGCTGTGAGCTCGCAGGTGCGCGGGTGCACACCTGCCTCCGCGTTTCCAAGGGGTTGTTGGTAAACGACGAAGGCTGACATTGTGGTGAGCTGTAGACCAGCCGAACCTGGTGGCGGTGACGGACACGGTGAAACTCGAGCGCACAGCAAAACGCTGGAGCCGGTTAGCTCCGCGCCCGGTGTGACAGGGTACGCGTTCAGCCAGCGAGCGGCTCAGGGCTGTATGAATGGCCTCTTGTCCGCGCGCTGTGCTGCTCTGAGGCCATCTCTGTCGGGTAAGTCGTCAGCGGTAATTGTGGATGTTTGATTAATGAGTCACGGTCCACGGAATGTTTTAAGACCGAGCGAGTGAGCGAGCGGGACTCTGAGCGCAGCTGGCCCGAACCAGGGCCACACTGACCGCTTCACACGAATAGTTTCCCTGGAGAACATTCCTGCCGCACAAAGGGTGACGTTATTTGGACGATTTGGAAATCTCATCGGCTCAATTGGTAAACTCGCTCTTTATTGTGGAGCGGAAATGAGTCAATGCTGGGAATGAGAGAGGCCTTTCATTGTTTCCCCCCCCCCCCCCACCCCCGTTCCCTTCCCCCCACCCTCCCCCATCAGCATAACTGCCCATCACATCACAACCCCAATAACAGTCCCCATGTTTGATTCACTGTAAAGTGTAGTGACTGTGTATTCTGTAGGCGAACGCAACGTCCAATTTGTTCAGAGCGACATCCCACAAACAACCGTGAAGTGAGTGAGGGATTTTATCTGGGGATCGTCAGCCAGGACACCGGGAGAGAGAGAGAGAGAAATTCCCTGCTCCTTTCCCGACAGTGCTGTGGAATCTTTGCAGTCCGCCTGAACAGGGCACAGATGGGGCCTCGGTTTAACGTCTCATCCGAAAGACCGCCCACCCCCCATGTCAGTGTAGAGCGTGAGCTCAGTGTCCCAATTTGTGGCTCGAACCCATAACTTTTGACCCGGGGTGAGGCTGAGAGTGACTGGCTCAAGGTGACAGACACTGTTTTCTGCCCACGTCTCTCTGGCAGTAAATTGTCACGAGGCTGTTATAGTGAGTTGTGGTGAGTCCAGTGTCAATGAGCAGTGAGTGTGACAGTGAATCAGCACAATTAACACTGCCAGTGAGAGGCAATCAAATCAACAGCTTAATTAACGCCCCGGCTCAGCACAGCCACACTCACCAATACCATACAATTAGCCTCTTCATATAAACATTGCAATTCACACCATTACGTGGGAACCCACTCAACCGAGCGCTTGTGCTTGCTTCCCACTCTAATCCCGTTCCCTGCTCTCTCCCCTTCTTCCACCTCGGCCACATTGCCCACCTCTGACCATACCTTACCTCAAATGTGCATGCATTTGTCACCTCCCGCTTGGATCACTCCAACGCACCCCTTGCCGGTCTCCCCAGCTCCACCATTCAAAAGACCCAGCTCACGCAGAACTCTGCCGTCCGCATTACTGACCCGGACCAAACTCCGTGCCAACATCTCACCAGTTCTGGGCAGTCTCCACTGGCTCCTCATCACTGAATGATCGACTTCAAGATCCTCACACTTGTGTCCAAATCCATTTACTCCCTGGCACCTCCCTACCTCTCCGGCCTCACTCCCCAATCCACCACCCAGCACTTCTGCTCGATTGGCATCGGCCTCCTGCTCGTCCCTCGCACCCTCCACCCCACCATTGGAGGTCAGGCTTTCAGCCACTATGCCCTGAAACTCTGGAACACTCTCCCTCAATCCCATTGCCTTGCTCCCTCGCTCCCCTCTTTCAAGTCCTGCTTGAAAACTTTCCTCTTCGACCGTGCTTTTGGCCACCTGGCTCGGAATCAGCCACTGCCACTGTTAATTGCTCTGAGATGCTACCTGCGTAGAGGGCAATATATAAGTACAAGTTGTTGTTGTTGTCTGTGCTGGTGCTTGCTCCCCCCACTGGAGTTCTCTACTCTAATCCCCATTCCCTGCTTGTACTCTATAGCCCCTGATCTTATTTTCCCCAAACTATTTACCTATTTCCCTTTTAAAGGTTGTCATGTGTCTTGACTTTCTTCAGCTGTTTATGTTCCGAAATCGCTAGACTCGTTCCGTGAGACTGAGAGTGAATTCAGATAAGGAGGACAATCAGAAATTCTTCCCCACGTCCGGATTTACAGCCCAGAGGGTGAAAGTGACATGTGGTGTCACAGGCTGAGCTGTGGGGACTGTGTGGAATAAGGGGTAACGGAGTGTGACAGACGAGGGGCATGGAGATGGGGGTGGGTGGGGGTTGAAATTGTTAATTAAATGCAATGGATAATGTCATTCTGTGATTTGGAATATGTCAATAGTGTAAGAGACATAAATTAACAACCAGGCTACAGGGGCCCAAGGGCTAGGAGTAGGATTGAGCTCCAGGCCTGGCCAGCAGGAAGCTGGATCACCAGGCAAGAAGCTGGATCACCAGGCAGGAAGTGAGGGGGAAATTGGTATGCGTTGTGAAGAGACAGGCATTTTCCTCTATTATTAGTTTTCCTCAATCATTTGTCCAATTCCCTTTCAAACCTTCTTGTTGACCCAACGACCAACAAAGTGGTAAAAATACTCCCGCGTTCTCCCCCGATCCCCACTCCCTCTCCTCCAGTGGCACATCAGGTGTGACCTGCTAGAGCTGGGCATGGTGAGGGGAGTGGGGGGAGATGGGGCTGAGGCCCATTGTGTGAGGGTCGGGGGTGTGGGGGGTGTGAATGGGGGCGGGCGGGGGTGAGAGCAGGTGGAGATGGGGGTAGGGGGGGGTGAGGTGGTGATTGTGTTGAGTGAGGGGTAAGGTGGTGTGGGTTGAGCGAGGGGTTAGTGAAGGGGTGAGGGTGCGGTTGGTCTGACACACAGCCTGCAAAGATGCCGCATTTTTTGCTGCGTGGCTCGGAGAGCGGGGCACGAAGTCGAAGGCTCGGGATATCCGGGAACACGGTGAGGAGGAGCAACAAAGCCCTGCAGTAGTAATTCACCAGCTCCCCAGGCTGTGCGGTCCGTGCCGGACCGGGCTGTGTGAGTGAGCCCTGGGCAGATGGAGTTCTGACAGGACTGCAGCTGGTGCTGTAATTGTCTGCTAAGTGTTGTATTGATCGGCTGAATCTAAGTACATGTGTCTTTCACCGGGAGAGCTCATGTACAGTGACAGGAGCAGCGCAGGCTGCATGACAGACCGAGGGCTGCTCTGAGCCGCGAGCTGTCACTCTCAATCCAGTCTGAGAGGCCGGGCTGGACCCTAGGGCAAGGGCTGCTGTGTTTTCACGCGTTTTTTTTTCTAAATCCGTTTAAAGCTAACAGAAGGATTTGTGGAGTCCCGTTGCGTTAGCGGTCAGCACGCTCACCTCGCAAGCGAGCGAGAGGAACTGTGTTCGATTCCCCGGGCAGGGCGAAACCTTCGGCAAGTTTCTTTACTCCCCGCACACGCCTCTGTTAGCCTAGCGGTACCTAGGAACCCGGTTGCTAATCAATTGGCGGATCGCTTTCTGGGGGTGATACTCCCTCCCAAAAAAATGTGGTCGCTCAATCCACGACTGTTTGTGGGACACTAGGACACTGCTGTGCGCAATTATCTGTGGTGGGGAGGTGGGGGTGAACACAGAACTAGACCAATACATAGAGGAGACGAGGGGGTATATGGGGGGTTAGGTCTCACACATACACACACACTTTTCCCCGACCCCCCTAACCCACACAGAGACCCACACAGAGTTGAGCCCACACCCGTGATTCATTCTCACGAGCCGGAGAGAGAGGGAGTGGGAATAAAGGGGCGATTTTGGGGAGCGGTGGGCAGACAGGACGGGAGGAACGATCCCTGCGTAGAAACCCATTCTTTGTTAAAATGGGAAAATCTGCAAAGGAGAAGCGTGAACGAGGAGCACACTGTGTGGCTGAGAGCAAGAGTGTTTACTAACACATCAGGCTCCACACTTCATATCAGAGAGGTTAGCCAACAGGGTTGGCGCAGTGTGAGCGCAGACCTTAACCCAGCGCGGGTTCTCAGCGAAGCGGGCTAAATGGCTCTAATTACTTGTGTGAAACAGACATGTCGACTCTTTGGCCTCTCCTCCATTTCCAGTGCAAAGCGTTTAGCATTTTGTTAATCCAAGCGTTTTATCTGAAGGTATTTATATGAGTGACACAAGTGATGTTTCAGGTAACGGACCTGTGAAATGGTCTGTAAACACAGGGAATTGATTCTGGGCAGAAAGCGGGCCTGTTAAAGCCACAGGCGCCCAGAGACAACAGCTCACTGTGACGGGCAGACAGATTGGAACAGACGGGAGCTGGCGGAGGCTGAGATTAAGCCGGGTGGGGGGGCGCGCGGGAGACAGACACCCCTCACCCCCTCCGCAGGCCCCATCGCTCTTCCTGTTTAGCAGAAAAATCTACGTGTTATGATCTACTCTTCAATCCAGCCCCTGCCTCTCCGCTCTCACCATTTGCTCCCGGTTGACAATCACCCAAACAAAACCGCTCGTTCACTGGCTTCACGGCTGTTTGTGGGACAGTCACTATGCGCAAATTGGCTGTCGCCTTTGTCCACAAAACACACAGTCACTTTACAGTGAAATCCTGGGAATTGCTTTGATACATTCCTCTCTCTTCAATGTGAAAGGCACTGGGTCAAATATAAAATTATTATTATTATTAAAAGCCATGCATCTGGTCAATATCCTAAAATAATTCCCCCCCCCCCACAAACACACACCTACCCCCCTCCACACACACAATTACCCCCCCAACCTTCTTACACGCGCTCAGTGACCCACACTTTTTAAATGTCTCTTCCCCCTTTTCTCTCCCCCTTCACCCCCTCTCCCCTGCCTCCGTTGTCCAGCACATTGACCTGTTATCAGGACCTCATTGACAGGTGGTTAGAGTGGGAGGGAGAGCGCGTGAGAGAGAGAGAGAGAGAGAGTGTGGGGTGGGGGGGGGGGAGAGAAGATACGAATAAAATCAATATCCCTTAAATACTGTTTATAAGTGATTAACGGTTAATATCCTTCACAAATTATTTAATATAATAAGGTCATTTGTCTCTGGTGCGGGTTTGGTATCTCGCAAAGAATAATAGAATAATATATGAGGGAGAGCATGGGGGGGCAAGTCCGTTTCAGATGGTTTTTCTGAGGCCGGCTTTATTAGGCGAATCACTTTTACTGTTACAAAGCTGCACGCCAGTTATTTTATTCCAGTCATAAAATTAAGCTGAGATGGAATTAGCAGATCCCAACCTCTTTATAGGTCAAGACGGTGCTTTATAGCGTCGCCGTTCGCTCTCACTATTGTCAGGAGGCTACTTATCGTGCTCTTTAAGCTTGATTTAATATGTCCATGCTTCAAAAAATAGTTAAATAGGGTAATTAAATGGAGGGCTTAATTTGCATATTAATTGACCTTCCCCTGTAGTGTTGGTGTGTGTTGTTACCTGGCGCTGGATGCCTCTCCTCACACTTGATTTAGGTTTAATATTAGTAATAATAATACTCGCGTTTATAGTGCACGTCCTCGAGATGTCTCAAAGCGCTTCACGGGATACACTGTAAAGTGAAACAACTGTCTGTATTGTGGGTGAAACGCGGCAGCCAATTGCGCACAGCAATTTGGGGGAAAACTGGGTTGCAACTTTCTCTGTGTTCCTCATCAACTTTGTCTGTGCTGTGGCTTAGCCTGACCCTGGCTCTGTGTGTGTGTGTGTGTGAGTGAGCAGCGATTGATCCCCAGATAGGTGCCCATGTCAGCCTGCTGTTAATTACAATCATCACTCCATCTCAGTCTGGTTGGGGGTGGTGGTGGGGGGGGGAATAGGAGGGCGGACAGCCCACAGTGAGGGGATAGGGGGCCCCTGTGTGGACATCAGCCGTTCCAACATAAAGAGAGAACCTGAGAGCATTGCTCCTCATGCCGGGGAGAGAGAGGGGCTGTATGTATGTGTGTGTGTGTGTGCCAGACGGAGAATGCATTCAGTATCTGTGAGCAGGTGTACGGTATGTGTATATGTGTGTATATAAATACACTATGTCTATATGTACAATGTGTTTGTAATATACAGTCACTACACCTTACAGTATATTCTGTGAAGCGCTTTGAGACGTCTCAATGACATGATCGGGCGCTACATCAATTCAAATGCAACGATTATTATTATGTGCAGTGAGTGTATGTATAGTATGTGTGTACAGTATGTGTGTGTATGTACAAAATTGTATGTATGTACAGTGTTTGCATACTACACATGTGTATACATACAGAATATATGTATGCATTGAGTATATTTGCCCACAAAATGAACAACACATTACAGTATATTCTGTTAAGATTATTATTCTACACAACTAGTTTGTGCACAGCAAAGCCCACCAACAGCGACAAAGTGAGTGGCCAATCTTTTTATTGTGTTTGTCACCACAACATTAAAACAAATACATTTGTTATATAAATGTATTTGTTTGTTTACGATTCAATTGATAACACAAAATTGTATTGTAATTGCAATAAATTGTATTAATTTTGTAGTACTTTTTAAGTAGGGAGGATGTCTCAAAGTTCTTCATTCTTAATATTAATTCTTAAAACCATAAAGGAATTAAACATATCAGTCTGGAGTCTGAGCTCTCAGAGTAATTTTATACAAAGTGCTGTTTGTTTTAGTAATAATTCAGCCTCTGATCCAAAGCCATACATGCAGACATGGCTCCATATCACATCATTTGCCCACAAAATACACAGTCCATTCACTCAATAATATATTCTGTGAATTGCTTTGAGATGTCCCAACGACATGATATGTCGCTATATCAAATGCAAGGATTATTAATTATTATCATCATCAAAACCACTCAAGGAGTTTCATAGGATTAAACTACTGTAAAGTGTAGTGACTGTGTGTTTTGAGCAGGTGATCACACAGCGATGTTCCACAAACAGCTATGAAGAGAGCAAGCGATTTTATCCAGGGGAATGTTGATCGGGACACCGGGGGAGATAGGGAAACATCCTGTTCTTTCCTGACACAGCACCGCGAGATCTTTAACATCCACCTGAGCCGGACTCAGATGGGGGTCAAACAGCACTTCACCCCACCAGCTCTGCGCTGAATCCACCAGCTCCTGACTCGAAGGCTGAGCGGCAGAATCGGTTCTGGCTCCTGTGATACTGGGGTTCTCGAGGGCGAGTTCTCGAGGGCGGGTTCCCAAGGGTGGCATTCGTTCCCGAGAGCCAAACACGACCGCACTCGGGATTCTCAGTGGCCCTGGCCCCCACCCTCTCAGTGGCCCTGACCCTGCCATCTCGCCCTCTCGCCCTCCGCCCTCAGTAACACTCAGCGTTAACATAAAGAGCCCTCGGTGCCAGCATGCTCACGCATCCTGTGTTGGTGTGTGGTTCCTCACCACCGCCCGCTCCCAACACCCACCCCCCACCCACCCCCCCCCACACTCAGCCCCGAGCTGTGAGATTGTGACTGTTAATATGTTGGAATGAAAATTATTTATATATTTCTCCCCGCCTGAGCGGCTGCTGTCAGATCACCGGCCACGCAAAATGGAAGCAGAGTTGCACGAAATTTACATGTCAACTCTTGACGTATTTCCAGATTAGGAGCTGGTCGGGAGACGAGAGCGAGAGAGAGAGAGACAATTTACATCACTGAGCTTGTGTCTGCTCAGCCCTGACGGGCTCTGATCCTGTCTGTGTGTGTGTGTGTGTGTGTGTGTGTGTGTATATACGAGTGTGTCAGGGGTGGGGGGGAAGAAAGGGTGCCGAGAAAGAGAGAGAGAGGAGAGAGAGAAAGGAGGCCATCACTGTACTCGGGTAGAATGCGGAAGACTGATAGAACGAGTGACGGGTGGGGGGGGAAACAATGACGGGGAGGGCTGGGTGGACGGGGAGTGGGGGGGGTAGGTACAGTACAAATAACTGCAGATGGAAATCCCCCCCCCCCCTACCACCCACCCCACAAACAAAACCGCTGGTAAAGTGGTATCTGCTGAACCGTCACAATGTAGACATTGGAATGATGATGATAATAATAGCAATAATAATCCTTGCATTTGATCCAACGCCTCATCATCACGTCGTTGAGCTTCAAAGCGCTATATAAAGTGTAGTGACTGTGTACTTTGTGGGTGAAATGATACCCGCCCGCAACTCAAACACACACTCTTTCTCTTTCGCCCTCTGTGCGCACACACCTCCTCTCCCACTACTCCCCACACACAAATATGCTCTATCCTCCATCTGCAGCCCCCCACCCACACCCCAACCACCCCCCCCCACCCACACACACCCACACACACTATCACTCCTCCTTCCTACACGTCCACCCCCCACCACACACTTTCTCACCACCTCCGTGTGCCCCCCACCCCACCACCCGCCCTTCCCCGGCCTGGTTCTCAGAAATCTGCATGTGTGACGGCATAAGACACAAAATCCATCAGGCCACTCAGTTCTGGTTAGCCTGAGCAGTTAGGATGCAATCTGGCCTCTGCATGAGGCCTGCGATAGAGCTGTGTTCAACAGCAATAAATTATTCACAAGCTACAAGGAAGACGAGAGATGTTTCTTAGCTATATAAATGACTATTTGCTGCGCAAGGTGGAAAAAATGCCATCATTTTTCGTTCAATTACAAAGGCAAATATTTATTATTTATAAGTGCTAATCCTGGACGGGGGCTTCATATTATTTATGGACCTGTTGCATAGCGATTTCCGATAGTCCTCATTATTGTTAGCCTGAGGATGTTGTAAAGGACCATGGATATGTTTAATGACATTAGACTAGTCAGTGCAATTACATTGTAATCATGTAAAATGTGCTATTAATTAAACCAAATTCTTGCTGGGACACGACTGTCTGTAGGGCTTTAATCTCCATCTCCCGCAATCACACTCTCTGTTTTTCACCTGTTACGTTTTGTTGTTACTTGCTTACACAAATACTTGCCAGATCGGGATCAGGTCAGTTATTAGGCGGTAGTTTTCAGCCTCCACTCACCGCTCCATAACTTCTGAGCCTTGTGGTTGTCACTGAGACACAGTCACGGCTCCTCAGCCAAGCTCAGCCAAGCCAAGCTAGGCCTGTCCATCCTGGCCTTAAAACCCTCTCCTTACTGAATGAGGGGCTGTGCTGAGGGGATGGACCACAGGGCAGGACATGGGCCAGGGAGCTTGAGGGGCAGAAGCTCATTAGTAATTCAGGCCAAGCTTCAGGTCTGAGAGAGGAAGGGAAGAGTGAAGGAGGTGAGGAGATCTGTAGAGTGTAGAAGGGAGGAGGGAAGGAGGTGAGGAGAGATGTAGAAGGAAGGGAAGAGTGAGGGCGGTGAGGAGGCATGTGGAAGAACCTGGATTTCCCCTCAGTGAGGAGAGGAGTGGGATTGGGAGGAAGGATAGAGGAAAGCTTGGAGGAGAGATGATAAAAGAGAGCAGCTGGGTGGGTAGCTGTGCTAGAATGTGTCCCATTGTGGGACCTACCCCTTTGTGCAGTGTAGTGGTCAGCGCGCTCACCTCGCAAGCAAGAGGACCCGGGTTCAATTCCCGGGCAAGGCAAAACCCTTGGCAAGTTTCGTTCTCCACACACATGCCTGTGTTTAGCCGTAAGTAATAATAATAATAATAATCCTTGCATTTGATATAGCGCTTTTCACGTCGGGAGGACGTCCCAAAGCGCTTCACAGAACACACTGTAAAGTGAATTGACTGTATATTTGTGGGCGAACGCGGCAGCCAATTGCGCACAACAATGTCCCACAAACAGTCGTAGATTGAAAATGACCAATTTAATTATTGGTTTTTTTTTTGGGAGCGATTATTATTAGGCTCTGTGTGGAGTAAGGAAACTTGCCCAAGGTTTCGCCCTCTGCCTGGAATTGAACTCAGGTCTCTCACTTGCAAAGCGAGTGCTCTAACCACTGAGCTACAGGACTCCACAAAGTAGTTGTTAGTCGAGTGGCAGATCGCTTTCCAGGGGTAAAAATCCCTCAAAAAAATTGGTCAATCCACGACTGTATGTGGGACACTGCTATGCACAATCGGCTACCGGGTCTTGCCCACAAACTACACTGTAATTCACTTTACAGTATATCCTGTGAAGCGCTTTGAGATGTCTCAACGACGTGATAAAGCGCTATATCAAATACAAGGATTATTATCATTATTATTATGATGAATCGGATGGACATGTCCTTTATCTTTGTAGCCTGCAGTTTGTTTAAGACCATCAGATTGCTCACACACACAGTCCAGCTCACTTGCTTTCTCTCCCACCCCCCTACCCCCCTCTCTCTCGCTCGCTCTCTTTCGCTCTCCACCTATGTAGAGTGCAGCTAGGTTATATTGCTAAAGCCCCAATGTGTGTTGCTGCTCACCTTATGGTTGAAGATGGATGTCTTATAAAAGATTTTATGGCATTGTGTGCTCTGTGTAATATATAGACACTGTGGAAAAAGTCGTGTTAAAGCAGCGACGGCCTGTGTTTGATGAAGCATAAATCACTGGCTCCGTTTTGCTTTACCTCCTGCTTTCCAGGAGTCATATAAGTCACACCCCAATATAAGCTGCACTTGATATATGACGTAAAGGAGAAATAAACTAACAGTAAAGATAAATGTCAGCCAAAAAAAAAGAGGCCGTTGTTTCCGATGTGTTAGTAACATTTTCTCAGGAATATTTTTGTTGCAGTAAAATGAAAAAGATATTGTGGCAGTTTGTTTCTTCGCTGTCTGCTATTTTTCCTCCTCGCCCTGCAATGGCTCACACATGGGATATCTGACCCCAGGCCGGTGTCTGACCCACGTGGAAACCCGTCACTGGGATCAGCGGTGCTTACCGTGTGTCAGACACTCGGCTGATCACGGTGATGGGTTTCCGCTGGTGGCAGACACTCGGCTGATCACGGTGATGGGTTTCCGCTGGTGGCAGACACTCGGCTGATCACGGTGATGGGTTTCCGCTGGTGGCAGACACTCGGCTGATCACGGTGATGGGTTTCTGTAGGGGGTCAGACAACAATAATATCTATGGTACTAGCCTGGTTTTTTTTGTAGAGGGGGTCCAGCTATCAGGAGAGACTGGTCAGATGGGAGCTTTTCTCTCTGGAGTTGAGTAGATTGAGAGAGGTCCAGGTTTAAGATTGTAAAAGGATTTGAAAAGGTGGATGTAACTGGGCAGTGTCCACTTGTTGGCGAGTCTTTAACCAATGGGTACAGCGGGGTTTTGAATTAGTTGAACTTTGTGAATAGTGGAGCAGGGGAGAACAGTGAGGAGGGAGTTTGAGTTGTCGAGGTGATAAAGGCTTGGACGAGGGTTTCGGCAGCTTTTGGAGCGAGGTATGGACGGAAGCGGGCAACGTGGCGGAGGTGGAGGAAAGCGGAACTGGCAAGGAACTGGATGTGGGTTACGACGATAGCTGAGGATCAAACCTGACTCCTAAGTTACGCACGGGTTTGGTGAGTCTTAGGGAGAGATCGGGGTGGGTGAGGGGATCCGAACCCTAAAGGGTATGGCTTCCATCTTCTTAACGTTCAGGTGCAGGAAGTTTACACTCATCCAGGCCTTCAAGTCTGTCAGACAAGCTGATTGGGAGTCACAGCTGGAGGAAGAGAAGTAGATTTTGGCGCCATCCGCCAACAAAGGAGTTCAGGAGGAACTTCGTCACACACAGGGTGGTGAGAATAATAATAATAATCCTTGAATTTGATATAGCACCTCATCATGTCGCTGAGACATCGCAAAAGCGCTTCAAAGGATGTACCGTTAAGTGAATTGACTGTGTATTTTGTGGGTGAAACACAGCAGCCAATTGCACACAGCAGCATCCCACAAACAGTAGTTGATTGAGTGACCAGATTATTATTATTATTATTATTATTACTTTTTAAAGGGATTATTACCCCCGTAAAGTGATCCGCCAAATCGACTTACAACCAGGTTCCTACTTACTGCTAGGTACAAAAAGGTGCGTGGAGTGAGGAAATTTGCCTAAGCCTTTTCCCCGCCTGGGAATCAAATGCTTATGTTCTTATATACTAACGCGGGTTCCTCTTGCTTGCAGGGCGAGCTCGCTAACTACTATGCTACAGGACTACACAAGTAAAGAACATTCATTTACCAAGTCACTACTATTATTATAACAATCAATTACAATGGTGGTGCGATGATATGAAGCTGTCCATGGCACTCAGGATGCAATCCCAGGGTCACATCCCTGTGGATCCATTGGGAAAATTAGATTGGGAATGTCTGTGTCCCCCTCATGCAGTATTCCCGGGAGTTCAGGAATGTCAGGGCTGTGAGCTGACAGAGTGAGAGTGAAAGAGAGGGATGGAGGGAAAGAGTGGGAGGGAGAGAGTGGGAGAGGGAGAGAGGGAGTGGGAGAGAGGGAGCAGAGTAGAGGGCGAGGGAGAGAGGGGGAGGGACCGAGGGAGCGTGAGAGAGAGGGGATATCAAGGATCTGCATTAGATCCAAAGATTAATCTGCATTTGCGACACAGTGAAATCTACATAAGTGACTCTCTCTTCCTGCGTGTGGCCATTAGATTGGAAGGCGGTGATGGATTGGCTGACTTTCATGCAATCGGAGGAAAATTAAGTGCAACGTAACATCAATTCCTTAAAAAAAATCATAAATTCACAGGAGGTTTACAGTGCAGGAAATCGTGTCCTATCGTGTCTGTGCTGATGCTCGCTCCCCCACTGGAGCTCTCTACTCTAACCCCCATTCCCTGCTCACTCCGTATCGTGTCTGTGCTGGTGCTCTCTCCCCCACTGGAGTTCTCTAACCTAAACCCAATCCCCCCCTCTTCCCCCGTCCACTACCATACTACTTTCTTTAAGCAGTTGCCCATTAACCTGACGCTGTGGGGTCCGAGCACTTTATTGCTCCCGCTTACCACCTCAACCAGGGCGGCGGGAGACGGGAGAAGATTTACGACAGCGTTGCCGTAACGGCCGGGCTCGTGAGAGGCAAGTTCCCTGTCGGACACTTTGCCCATTTTTCCTCTCCGCGTTAAAGAGAAAAAGTTGAAAGAGGCCTACAGATAGAGAGAGAGAGAGAGAAAGGGAAAGAGAGAGCGGGGGGAGTGTGAGAGACGCAGGAATTTGTTGCGGAGGGACGGAGCCCGATGAAATGCATTAAAAAATACCATTAAAATGAGATTGTCCCCTTAGTCCCAGCCGATCCAGGAGGGGCAGTGCTCCACATTGACGCTCATTCCTCTCTCCGTGTCAAAGAAAATAGCTTGATACATCACTTCTGTACGTCAAAGCTGTGGACTGCTGACAATCAGCGAATGATTGTGTCTGCCTCCTGGTAATTGATAGCCCAAATGGTACGACTCTCTTTAAGAGTTTATATGATGGAAAATGGCACAGAAATCAGTGTAGATGAGGCGGAGTCCTAACCATTTGTTATTTACTCCCTCCACTACCTTCTCTCTCTCACTCCACTCAGATTACACTGTGGGAAGACATTATGGTAATCACAGACAATGTGTGGCCAGGAATCAATCTTGCGGCTGGGCCCGATGAGAGTTATGACATTGCAAAGTCTGTTTGTAACTTTTGATTTATGAAAGACTTTCAATTTTATAAATTGAGAGAGAGGCAGGGCGGGAAGCCTTAACCCCTTCAGCGCCAACCTCCCATCGGCCCTCAGCGCGCGCTCTCTCTCTCTCTCTCTCTCTCTCTTTCTCTCTCGCTCGATTCTTATCTCTTTTTCATCACTCCTGCCCAAGGCCAGAGCCGTCTTGCTCTCTTAAACTGCTCCTGTAGTGTAGTGGTTAGCGCGCTCGGCTTAGACAAGTTTCCTTACTCCACACGTCTCTCTTTATCCAGCAGTAAGGAGGAACTGGATCGCTTTCCGGGGGTAATAATCCCTCCGAAAAAAAACCAATTTGGTCACTCAATCCACGGCTTTTTATGGGATCCTGCTGTGCACAATTGGCTGCCGCGTTTTCACCCACAAAATACACTGTCAATCAACTTTGCAATATATTCGGTGAAACGTTTTGAGACGTCTCAGCGATGTGATAAGGCGCTATATCAAATGAAATGATTATTATTAATATATTTCCCCCACGTGGCTCTCACTCAGCAAATCATCAACAACTTGCACTCTCACAGCACCTTCACCCTGGGTAGAGTCTCAGAGTGCTTAACAGAGGCAGAGTTCGATGCCGAGCCAGAGAGAGAGAGAGCGAAGGTGATCATAGGCTCAGAGGTAGGTCTTCAGGGTAAGGAAGGGGGAAATTGAAGGGATTGAGACAGAGAGTGACTGAGTTTCGGGGCACAGTGGCTGAAAGTGCGGCTGCCAATGGTGAAGCAGAGGGGATAAGGAAGGTACCCTGTGTGGTCACCATGTTTCTCTCTTGTACTTGCTCTTCTCAGACAGTCAGCCTCCAGCACACCTTGATGTCAACAGTTCCATGTTCCCAGAACCCGCGGTGCCTATCGACTCTCCCCCAATCCCCGCCAAGCACCAACGGCCGACATCTCAGTCCTCCCTGAACCCCTCTCCCACCCCTAAAACACACCACACCACACCACAGAATTAAAGTAGCTCTCCCAACAACCTGGCTTCACCAGGCCTCTGCTCAGAGCTGACGTTCAGTCTTCTTAAAGTGTAGCGTCAGCAAGCTTGTAGCCATCAGCAGATATTAGGCGTGTGAGGGCGAGGCTGTGATTGTTTGTGGGCTCTTCATTAAGCTCTTTATAATATTGTCGTTTGCAATCAGCTCGGTAGGAAAACAGAGGCTTGAAGAGGAGGAAAATCATTTGAACCGAGCTGTGAATATGCAGATAGGGTCAGTGGTCAGTGAGAGGGTCAGGCCCCAGGGCCGGGGAGACAGGACCTCTCTCGTCTCTCCGGCAGTGGCTCAGGACACCACATCCCCGGTGGGGAATTTAATGGGAAAAAATCTCCAGCCGTCAGCGGTCTGGCTGCTGGCGTAGCAGAACGCTGGCTGCTGAGGGAGTGTTGGAGCCTGTGCCGCAGGGATGTCCATGCCACTGCTAATGTGTCGCAGCAAAACTCCACTCACGCGCTCGGGGCTTGTCAGCTCAGCTCAGTCGCACTCTCAATGATGGGTTTCACTTTGGTTTGAGAGTTTTTCGCGTGTGTCAGACTGAGCAGTGTTATCGCTGAGTCCATCCACACTCCCAGCTCAGCCACAGCATGGGTTAGAGACAGAGTAAAGCTCCCTCTATGCTGTCCATCTACACTCCCAGGCTAGGGTTAGAGACAGAGTATCGCTTCCTCTAATCTGTCCATCCACACACCCAAAATATGGGATTCACTCAATGGGATTAAAGGATTATTCATAAAAAGTAATAATCCTTCTTTATAATTCACAACCCTGAATATTTATCAGAAATTCACCTAGAGATTGTTGGGCTGAATATTGAGTGTTGGGTTGAATATTGAGTGTTGGGCCTTCAGCTTCTCCCTGGCCTTTGGATCTCCAACCCACAGTCCCTTCACCTCGACTCCCTCCCTTGTCTGCTTCAAAACCCATCTCAAGACCTTCCTCTTTGACCACGTCTTAGATCCACCCCTCCTACCTCCACCCCTCCTGATCCCAACCCCCAGCTCAGGTCCAAATCCCTGACTGTCCAGTGCTTGGGGTGGCATCCTGACGTGAAAGGTGCTGCGTAATGTCACCTGTTATTGTTGTTGTTGTTGGGCTCAGTGTTAGGTTGAGTGTCGGGTGTTGAGTGTTGAGCTGAGTGTTGAGTGTTGGATGTTGGAGATTGGGTGTTGAGTTGCTTTTGATAAAGTCAGAGGAATATTCCTGCTCAGTCTCTTTTTTTCACACAACTTTCTGCTGGAGCCAACCAGGTGACTGGGCTGTGCTGGTACTGTGTGCGGTGCTGAGGCTGACACATTGGAAAGACATGGACTGATGTGTAGTGTTGGGTGGGCTATGGGAGTGAGGACACAATCTGAGATAACATGCCCCCGGTCTCCCACTTATAGCTATTTGAGAGGGGCGCAGGCTCAATGGGCTGAATGGCCTCCTCCTGTTCCTGTTGCCTTATGTTCCTCTGATGTGTACCTGAACCTAACACAGATCTGTATGAATCATAGAATTACACAGCGCAGAAGGAGGCCATTCGGCCCATCGTGTCATGTGCCGGTTCTTTGAAAAGAAGTGGGATTTCATTGCTAGTTACCCCAAATCTGATCTTTTTTTTTATTTTTTACACAAACACAAAGCTCAGAGGAGAGGAGCGAGACTGACATTGGGGGAGGTCACCCACAACACACGGTGTTAATGAGGCTGGTCTCACATCAAGGTGAGAGGTGTATTATACTATAGTGGTTAGAGCACGCGCCTCGCAAGCGAGAGGACCTGGGTTCGATTCCTGGGCAGGTCAAGACCTTAAGCAAGTTTCCTTACTCTGTTTACCCAGCAGTAAGTAGGAACCCGGTTGTTAGTCGATTGGCAGATCGCTTTTCTGGGGACAATAATTCCTCAAAAAAAATGCGGTCACTCATTCCATGACTGTTCGTGGGACGCTACTGTGTGCAATTGGCTGCCGCGTTTCACCCACAAAATATACAATCAATTCACTTTACAGCATATTCTGTGAAGCGCTTTGAGATGTCTTGAAGACGTGATAAAGCGTTATATCAAACTGAGGATTATTATTATTGCTACCGAGAGGCACTGGGTAAGAGAGGGCTCAGGATTAGGGCTGTGAGCAGCCAGGGCATCAGGAGAAACTTTAAACACAGAGAGTTTTATTGGTGTAAAAGATTGTCTCTAACTGTAGCAGAGAGCAGGAGACAGAGGAACAACCCATCACCGGCAATCGACTGTGCTCACGTGTGAAATGTCTCTGACGAGGGCTGGGAGCGTAGAAACCAATCCCTCTCCTGCTCGCTCGCTGAGAGCCACTGCGCCATTTAGGTTGTGAGCAATGGTGTATTTGCCTTTAATATGTGGGCGCTCTGCGGGCTGGATCTCTCGCAATCTGCCGTTCTAATCATTTTCTGCTAACCCTGGCTTCCTTGTCACAGTCGCTCCGGCATTAAGCAGCTGCTCAGGCAGACCCACTAAAGGCCAGGAACCCGCTAAATGGTGACAGATTCCCACCCAATATGCTTCAATTCCCACCGTTCCTCCAGACAGTTCCGGATATTTAACATTGCCTCTAATGGGGTATCAGCACCCACATTCTGCCTTTACAATAAAACATGACAATGAAGGCTGAGCGGCCGTTATCTTACAGGCCACAAAGGTGAGGAACAAGCAAGTGGGGGAGCGAGCACTAGCACAGACATGATGGGGAGAAAGAGCAGGGAATGGGGTTAGAGGAGAGAGCTCCGCACTGACGTCCCGGTGAGAAAGGCCACTGTTTTAGGTGTGACATGACAGGCTCTATGCCTTTAAGAGCTTCCCGTGTGACTGAATGCAGAAGCGATGGAGCGGGTTTGGGATTAGGTATACCAAGAGATGCGTCTGATACAAATCACCCACATTGACGTTTATCCTATAATCTGCCATTGCGAGTGGAGGGGGCGGAAGCAGGGCAAAGGCGATGGAGGGTAAAGAGCCTTGCAGACATGCCCTCCGCAGCAATTGTCTTTTGCTCAAGCCTGTCATCACCTCAGTTATCCGGTCCCCGCTACCTGATAGGTTTTTCCCCCCCAAATACATCTGGCGGCTGATAGACAGGCGGTAATGACAGGCAGTGAGGGGAGAGAGAGAGACAGGCAGCATACAAACCAGCCTGGGCAGGAATCATTGCCAAAGCAGATGAGAAAACTGAGAGGCGAAAGAAAGTGCCTCAAAAATTGAATCATTTAAAATTGTCTCTGGTACCTTAAAGGTATGATCTTTGAAGCCTATTCCATCCACTCCTCCCGTCAGCTGCTTTCACAGCCACAAGCCTCTGCTCTCAGCCTGTGGTGAACATTTCCAAACACTTTTCTTCCTCGTGTCCTCTGTGGATTTTGCCTGGTGCAAGTAAATGATATGTAAATAGTGACTTTCCTTTTAATACTTAAACTCAAAGGCATTCTTCGTCAATGTCAGATATTTCAATAAATCTATTAGGTTTTTAGCAAGCTGATTTTCCAATCAAAGTCCCTTCAAAAAAAACGATGATAATAATTTGGTTACTCAATCAACCCACGATAGTTTGTGGGACACTGCTGCGCGCAACTGGCTGCCGCGTTTCGCCCACAAAATACGCAGTCAATTCACTTCATAGTGTATTCTGTGAAGCACTTTGAGATGTCTCAAAGACTTTATAAGGCGCTATATCAAATGTGAGGATTATTATTATTATCACACCCAGAATAGACACGTTTAAACATTTTCACGTTTAAACAACTTCCACTGATCTTTTTTTCACAACATAAATGCTTTTATTTCCGAAAGAAAATTGTAATTATCAGCTGTGTGTTCACTGAAGCTGAGAAGGTTAAAAGGGGATTTAATCGAGGCTGTTAACATTACTAGTCGTATTGACACTAAATAGAGAGACTGATCAGCCAGTCAATAACAGCAAGGCAACTTCAGGTTCAGCACACAAAAAGGAGAGGATAACAAAGGGAGATATTTTACACACGATATATACAGGAAGCTTTTTTGTAGCTCACATTGCTGTCTTAAGTGGAGTCATTTGAAAAGAAACAGGATATATTATGTTAAACAGTGCAGAGAATGGGGTTAGAGAGCTCCAGTGCGGGAACAAGCACCAGGACTGGCTTGATGGGGAGAGAGTAGGGAATGGGGTTAGAGTAGAGAGCTCGAGTGGGGAGCGAACACGGGCACAGACACAATGGGGGGCAGGGGGCGGGGTTGGGGGGGGAATGAGAAGGGAATGGGATTAGAGTAGAGCGCTCTATTGAGGGAGCGAGCACCGGGACTGGCTTGATGGCGAGAGAGCAGGGTAGAGAGCTTCAGTGGAGGAGCCAACACCAGCACAGACATGATGGGCAGTAATTCTTTATGGACCATATTTGAAATTCTCCTGTGACGTTCTCATTGAATGATACTTAAGATATTTATTGCTTTTGCGCAAAAAACAACAAACAACTGTTTCTCCTGGGACCACAGCTGGATTCATTTAGTGCCAGCCGGCCCCTCCCGGTAAGAATGGTGTGTCTGTGAGCCACAGCCCCCGCTTCACGAGGGCGGGGGGCACACATTAACAGGAGTGGCTCCTTAATGTAATCAACCCCTCCGCCTGCAGCTGCGATCAGCACCCAATCCAGAGTGCTCTGTGATAATAATAATAATCCTTGCATTTGATGTAGCGCTTATTAAGTCACTAATACGTCTCAAGAAGATAAAGTGTAAAGTAAAGTGTAGTGACTGTGTGTTCTGTGGTCGAAACGCGACAGTCAATTGCAGTTGCACAGCAGCGTCCCGCAAACAGTCGTGGAGTGAGTGACCAAATTATTATTTTTTTGGAGGGATTATTATCCCCCCAGGAAAGCGATCCACCAATCGACTAACAAGCGGGGTTCCTGCTTACTGCTGGGAAAACCGAGGAGTGAGTGCGGAGTAAGGAAACCTGCCCACGGTTTTCGACTGACAAGCGCTTTGGGACGTTCCCCTGCGTGAGAGACGCTATGTAAATGCAAGTTGTTGTTGTGTGTGTGTGTATAGAGTCCCCGCCAGAGGGCAATTTTTTATCCAATTTAATCAGTTGGATTAAGTGGCGCTGTTGGGATCTGGCACCAAATTACACCCGCTTCATAAACAGCTCAGGTTAGCGAGAAAGAAAGAGAGAGAGAGAGAGAGAGAGAGAGAGCGGGGCGGACAGAATACTAACTTCATTTGCCTCTCAAACTACTCAATTAGGGCGGTGGTGTTGGCGGGCAGTGTGTGTGTGTGTCTGTGTGCACGAGAGAGAGAGAGAGAGAGAGCAGGCAAGGATCGATAGCAGGGAAGTGGGTTAGATTGCAAGCATTAATGAGAAGGGACAATCAGTGGTAAGTGTTTTAATTCAGGTAATGACACACCGTTCGCTCAGGGAGAGAGAGAGGGAGAGGGAGGGGGCGAGAGAGACTCCAATCCTATTTTAAATATAAAGGATATTGATCTGCTGCCTGGGCAGCACTCTTATTGCTTACAAAAGCCATTCAGAGAGGCTGGAAAAACTATTAAACCGCGGCTGAGAAATCAATAACCAGCACAGGAATGTGCCCTTGCCGACACCTGACTCCCAGCGTCGCTCTGTGCTCAGCAGTGTGAGGGCTGGCGAGGTCACAGCACTAATCTCATCTGTGCCAGACAAACCCACTCCCACTGCCTATCTACATCCCCCCCCCCCACCCCAGATAGTCCTCTTTACTAACCCTCTCCGATCCCCTGCCTGGGCTATGAGTGTGTCCCTCTGTGGGTTGCTGGGCTCCATTACTTTATATTATTGTAGAATTATATAATATAATAATAATACTCGCAATTGATGCCGTGCCTTATCACGTCTTCCAGACATCTCAAAGCGCTTTACAGAATATACTGTAAAGTGAATGTATGTGTGTTTTGTCATTCCTTCTGAGAATTAACATACTGAACTGGTTCTTGAAAGGTGGCAAATTTCCGGGCTGTTATTAGTGAGTAAATATTCTGAGAGGTGAGACAGCTCGGGGCTGTCCTGCGGCTGAGACATTAAACCCAGCCCTGAGCTCAGGGTAAATGTTAAATATCTCACAGCGCAGTCTGTACTGAGCTGGGAATTACTCTTCCGCCTGAAACATAAGCCAATTCTTATATAGACTTACATACAGCACAGAAACCGGCCATTCGACCAGCCAATCCGTGCCTGTAATCATACTCCACACCAACCTCCACCTATACCCCTCACCTATTCCCTAGTCTATTCCCCTCACCTATACCCCTCGTATCCCTCTCTACCTCCTACACCCCTCTATTCCCTTCTCCCTCATTTAAGCCTGGTTCTTCTTAAATACATTGATTTTTTTTTGCTTCAGCTACGGCTTCCCGCAGAGAGTGCCGCACTCTCACTGTCCCGTGTGTGAAGAAGTTCCTCCTAAACTCCCTATTACATCAGCTGACTTCTAAAACGGATCGCAGAAGTAAATTACAGCCTGGGGTTTATATGTAGAATAAATACCCCAGAAGTGAGTTCAGCGTCGTCGGATGTCCTCAGGATGTGAAAGGCGCTATACAAATCTCATTTGTTGTTGTTGTTACAGACTGCGATCTAATCCAGGGGTTCAGGTGGGGGGTATATAGAAGAACACACCTTTGGGAGTGAGTTACAATGTGGAATCTAATTCAGTATTTTGGGGGTTTATATATAATAAATAATCCTTACGTTTGTGTTTTATTTTATTTCGCCTCCAAAATACACAGTCAATTCACTTTACAGTATATCCTGTTAAGCGCTTTGAGATGTCACAACGACGTGATAAAGAGCTAAATCAAATGCAAGGATTATTATTATTATATTCAGTTCCTTGCACACAGCCTTGAAGTGAGTGAGTGATTTTATCTGGAGGGGGATTGTTGGTGTATGTAATCACTGTCCCTCTGCCCAGCCTGAGCCCCCCCACGCCTCCCCCCCCCAAATACTCCTTGTTGTAGAGTTTGTGACCGTGTTAAACATATATTATTTACGTTGAATTAATCTCTACCCTTTAGGGTTTTGAATATTTTATTAAACGGCACTGACTTGCTTGACTTCTGTGTTCTGCCACCCAGCGACCAGAGTCTAACATCCCCTTTAATGTGCTTTATCCACACAGACATTGGGGAGAGAGAGAGCCCGAGGACACTTGTAAATCTCTGTCTTCAGATACCCAGTGGGACAGCTATCACAGCAGTGACACCAGGGAGCTCTCTACTCTGATCCCATTCCATGCTCTTCCCACTCTTCCCCTCCCCCCTACACTCTCTCCCCAAGTACCTTCGTGCTTGGGGAAAGAAGACCAAGGCCCTTCTAGTTCGCTTTCCACCATCCTGGCAGTTGCTTGACATGTCATGTCCCCAGACTATCTACGTATCCCCAGATATTATTTTCTAGGAGAAATCCATATAATTTGTCTTGAAATAAACGACACTCTCTGCTTCCACCATCTCCCCGTTCCATAAGTTTACTGCTCGCTCACTGAAGTAGTGTTTCTGCAGTTATGTACTCAAACTTCAAGAACATCCAGGTGGCTGGCAGGTCATGAGCTGTCCTGTAAAGGTCCTCCCACCACCCTGAAGGCAGATGCCCGCCAGATAGCTGATGAGGAAACTCTGAGGCTTAGGACGACAGCTGCTGGAAGGTGTTACTCGGAGTCCGAGTTCATGAACCCACATTCGTACATCCAGCGCCTGGAGTACACCTCGATTGGCTGCTGAAAGGCAAGCAGCTGCTGCTTAAACACCGCACCTCCAACTGGTGGAACCATCGCTCAATGGGAAGGGACGTGTGCCCGAGCTGTGGGCAGGAAGACGGTGGCAATGCTCTCACACATTTCATGCTGAGCTGTGCTGGCACGGAGATCCTGGTTACCTGCCACCCATCTAGTGAGGACTCAAACCCCTGCTTGTTGGATGACCAACTAGTGACAATCCTCCTTGGAGAGGAGGTTAGTGGGGTCCCCTTGGTGGTCTCTACTCTAACCCCATTCCCTGCTCTCTCCCCACTCTGTCTGTGCTGGTGCTCGCTCCCCCACTGGAGCTCTCTACTCTTACCCCATTCTCTGGTTTCTCCCCATCAAGTCTGTGCCCACAAAATATACAGTCAATCCAGTTTGCAGTATATTGCATAAAGCGCTTTGAGACCACTCGAACATGTGATAAGGCGCTATATCAAATGCAAGGATTATTAATTTGTTGTTGTTGTTGCTGGTGCTCCCTCCCACATTGGAGCTCTCCACTCTAACCCCATTCGCCGCTACATCCCTGTCCAATCCTGCTCTTAAAGAAAGAGTTTACCGCTGACGGGAAACAAGAGGAACAGGCCTTGTTCCGTGTGCAGCCTCCGATATGTACTTGTTTGTCAAACTTTTTTTTTAAAAAAAATTGAAAACTTCTGACAATGGTTTTTTTAATAGTAGCCGGGTGAGCGAGGATAAAGGCGGTGGAATATTCTCTCAGTCATTGGAATGGAGGCCGCTCAGTGATAAGCTGGTCAGGGTCAGGGCCACCTATCAGTAGGTGAAAGCACGACTAGCGATGGATTCTGCTCCCATCTCACCTCCGCTTCAGATGGAAATTGTGTCACTCAGTTTCATGTAATTTCCATCAGGTTGAGAATGATTTCTGTGCTCCCTCTCTACCCGTGTCCCTTGTTATTACGGTCACTTGACCTGAATAGTAATACCCATTTAATGGCATCAACCTAACAAAAGCCTGGTTTTAGGTCCATCACAGACACCCACTTGACCTCCTATCCCCCCCACCCCCCTGCCCCCCCCCCACCGCTATCTCCACACAATGCACATCAGGTCCACAGGCCTGCTCGCTGTGAGACAAATACGTTTAAGGGGAATATAAGAAAAATGGCTGGAAATGAATATTTTGGGTTAAATGCTTGAACCTGGCCCTGTCATTTCATAAACAAGCAGAAAATCCCAGACTCTTTTTGTGGGGGGAAAAAAGGAAAAACATTTGGTTTTTAATGGCTGTTTGGCTCTCGCATTTCCTTCTACATTTTAACAATAGCCTCTGTTTACTCAGCAGTAAGTAGGAACCAGGTTGTTAGTCGATGGACAGATCACTTTTCCGGAGGTAATAATCCCTTCAAACAAAAATACTAATAACTTGGTCACTCAATCCTCGAGTGTCTACGGGACACTGCTGTGAGCAATTAGCTGCCACGTTTTGCCCACAACATATACAGTGAATTCACTTTGCAGTATATTCTGTGAAGTGCTTTGAGACGTCTCGAAGACGTGATAAGGAACTATACCAAATGCAAGGATTATTATTATTATTATTAAAATACATCAAATATTATTATTATTTAAGATATACCTGTTTTACATCTCAAAAAGAAATGTTTTACATCTCAAAAAACAAGTGGGGTAAAATCTGTGTCATCTCACAACCCAATGTGTGGTGTTTCTCACCCGGTTTGGAATCCGGAATCACACATAACGGTAAAAATAATAATCTTGCATTCGATACAGCACCTTTCACATCGGGAGAACGTCTCAAAGGATGTTCTGTGAATGTGAAAGTGCTCTGGGACGCTACCCTGCGTGAGGGGTGTTATATAAATGCAAATTTATATATTGTTGTTGTTGTTGTGCAGTGACTGTGTATGTTGCAGACAAACGTGTCAGCCGGTTTGCTCAAGGCAAAGTTACGCAAACAGCCATGAAGTGAATGAGCAATTTTATCTCGGAGATCGCTGGCTGAGACGTAAAGAGAGCAGCTTCCTTCTCTTTTCCAATAGTGCCGCGGGATTATTTTTACGTCTATCTTAATGGGCACAGATGGGACCTCAGTTTATAATAATAATCCTTGTATTTGATATAAATGCCTTATCCCCTCATTGAGAAGTCTCAAAGCGCTTACATATTGTAAATTGAATTGACTGTGTATTTTCTGGGCGAAATAAGACAGCCAATTGCTCACAACAGTGTCCCACAAACAGTGGTCACTCAATGTTTGTGGGACACTTCGTGTGCAATTGGCTGCCTCGTTTCACCCACAAAATATACAGTTAATTCACTTTACAGTATATTCTGTGAAGCGCTTTGAGATGTCTCATTGAGGTGATATGATGCTATATCAAATGCAAGGTTTATTATTATTATTATTGTCGCGGTTAGTATTATTGTCACTGTCACCTGGTTGTGGGTATTATTTTTCTGGAACACTTTCACAATTTTCTTTTTTAGCATCTTGTTTTCCCCGGAGGATTAAAGAGAGAGGGTGGAGAGAGGAGGGAGGAGGAGAGAGGGGGTGAGTGAGTGAGTGAGGAGGAGGGGGGAGTGAGTGAGTGAGTGAGTGAGTGAGAGAGGAAAGGGAGAGAGTGAGGGGGAGAGAGTGAGAGAGAGGGCGGTCGGAGTGAGAGGGAAGAGAAACAGGGAGGGGGAGAGAGAGTGAGTAAGAGGGTAGAGGAAGATGGGAGAGTGAGTGAAAGAGGAGAGGGGTGAGAGTGAGGGGAGAGAGAGCGAGAGGGGGGAGAGAGAGTGAGAGCGAGAGAGTGAGAGGGGGGAGAGAGAGCGAGAAAGAGTGATGGGGAGAGAGTGGTGGTGGTGGTGGTGGTTGGGGGTGGGGGAAGAGAAGAGCAGTGTGTGTGTGTGTGATTGTTTATAGAATAAGGCGTTATCCGAAGACACCGTGTGGCATTTGATGAGAAAGATTGCAAACTTTTAGCTGGGGTCGTGGTGGTTTCCTTGTGCTTTATAGCAGGATAAACTCCCCATTTTTCACCTCGCCTGATGTACACTGTGTTTCTGACTAGTCCATAACTCAGCCTAAAGAATACAGGCACTTTCTGCACATTGTTGCCTTGTTAAGAGCTGCCCTGGGAGTCGAGCCAGCCAAGCAGGGAGAGAGACAATTTATGATTCAGTGGCACAGGCAGAGGGCATGATTTATAGTTTAATTTGCTGTCGTAATGGTCAGAGCATAATAACATGTAAAATATTAATCAATGTGTAGCAACACTAGACATCATTTGCTAAGCTTGTTATCTGCTGATCTGTCCCTGACAGTGAGCAATTAAAGTGACAACCACAAAATACTTGTAAATATGAAGGAGAAGGGAGAGGGAGAGAGAGACAGCTCTGAGCTATCTCACACACACACACACACACACACACACACACCCAACACACACACAGCCTGAGGGAGTCAGGTGTGAGCATATATTTTTATAAATTGTTTGATTAGGTGTAGATTTATAATTAAGATTGTTTTGTTTTTTTAAAGGGGGGGTGTGGGTGGGGGGGGGATGGAGTTTGATTACAGATTATTCCTGCTTTTGTGGCGTTGGGTACCAACAGTCTCTCTCTCCTCCCTCCCTCTCTCTCTCTCTCCATCCCTGAATCAATTTCCAACCCTAGTGCTAGTGTTTTCTATATAAATTCCCCTCTCTCCATCTGACTCCCTCTCTCTCGCTGGCATGTGGGGATGTATGTAAGGTCAGAATAAAAGGATGAACAGCCACGACGAGAGTTTAAGCAGGAGAGCCTTCAGAAATTCAATTACAGCTGGAGAAATTAATAAATCCTTTCTGTTGGGATGGAATAAGAATTTGTCAACCTGTCCATTCCCTCCGCATCTCCCCCTGACCCCGGTCAATTACTTTGCTTGTAAATAGTTTTTATACATGTTCAAATAATTGTCCATTTTAATGTTCACTGATCTGTCGCAGTCACGGTCGGTGGGGCTATCCTATCACCAGGTCCCATTACCCGCTGTTAAGTGAAATCGAAATGGAAGGTATAATTGATATCAGCGACCATCACCGTAATGGGTTCATCATAGCGCCATCTAAAATATTAATTTTCTAATTATGGGGTAAATTATCAGACAAGCTGAGACAGAGCGGGCAATGTGGCTCCTGGGAATTGAGATTGGGAATGAGAGGACAGGGATTGTATACTTTATTATCTCTCTCTCTCTCTCTCTCTCCTCTCTCTCTCTCTCTCCCCCCCCCTCTCCCCCCCCCCCCCCCCCCCCCATCCCTGGTTCACACACAATGCAATCCTTAACCAGTAATAATGGCCAAATAATAGTTAAGGTTCTGTCTGTTCGATTCAATCTTTTTTCTTTCCTTCTCTCTCTCTCTCTCTCTCTCTCTTTCTCTCCTTTCCTCCTCTCTCACTCCTTTCTTCCTCCCCCACTCTCTCGCTCCCCCCCCCCCCCCCACCACCTCCACCCCCACCCCTTCTCTCTTTCTCTCTCTCGTTCCTTCCTTCCTCCCTCCCCCCCCCACTGTCTCATTCCTTCCCTTCTCTACCTCCTTCCCTCCCTCTTCCCCATCTCCCTCTCTCTCCTTCTCTCGCTCTTTCCCCCCCTCTCTCCTTCTCTCCATCCTCCCCTCTCCCCCCCACCCCTCTCTTTTCCTCCTTCCCTCGCTCTTCCTCATTCTCTCCATCCTTCCCTCTCCCCCCGCCCACCCCTCTCTTTTCCTCCTTCCCGCGCTCTTCCTCCTTCTCTCCATCCTTCCCTCTTCCCCCCCCCTCCACCCCTCTTTTCCTCCTTCCCTCGCTCTTCCTCCTTCTCTCCATCCTTCCCTCTTCCCCCCTCTCTTTTCCTCCTTCCCTCGTTCTTCCTCCTTCTCTCCTTCTCTCCATCCTTCCCTCTTCCCCCCCCTCTTTTCCTCCTTCCCTCGCTCTTCCTCCTTCTCTCCATCCTTCCCTCTTCCCCCCTCTCTTTTCCTCCTTCCCTCGTTCTTCCTCCTTCTCTCCTTCTCTCCATCCTTCCCTCTTCTCCCCCTCCACCCCTCTCTTTTCCTCCTTCCCTCGCTCTTTCCCCCCTCTTTCTCCTTCCCTCCCTCTCTCTCTCTCTCTCCTCTCACACTCTGCCTCCCGTTCGCTCCCAATACTTTTATCATTTATTATTTTTAATCATAAAATAATAATAGTCAGAGAGAGAGAGAGAGAGGCACTGAAATCATTAACTCTCCGATGAGGCCAATCAGCAGTTACATAATATTTATTTGTATTTATTTGTATTAATGTGTTTTTAAATTTAAAAAAATATTAATTACTTCTCTTGGAATTAATCCTCTTAGTGGTTGAGTGTTTGATTAATCGTCTAATGTTAGAGTGGAGACCCCCAGATCCCCTGATCTCCCCCCTCTCCTCCCACACTTCTACCCCCCCCCTCCTTTCTTCATTTCCCCCCTCCCTCTCTCCCTCTCTCTCTCTCTCTCCTCCCCCCTTCTCACTCTCTCACCTCCCCTCTCCCCCAACTCTCTGCCTCCCTCCTCTCTCCTCCCTTCCCCTCTCCCTCTCCTTCCTTCCTTCCCTCCCTCTCTCTCTCTCTCTCTATCCCTCTACCTTTCTCTCCTTCCCTCCCTCTTTCCTCCTTCCCTTCTTTTTCTCTCTCCTCCCTTCCCCTCTCCCTCTTCTTCCTTCCTTCCCTCCCTCCCTCTACCTT
>NW_024704746.1:3873895-4008895 GCF_018977255.1 Callorhinchus milii | reverse complement strand
ACAGAAAGAGACACACACACACACAGAGAGACACACACACACACAGAGACACACACAGATGCACACACACAGACACAGAGAAAGAGAGACACACACACACACAGATGCACACACACAGACACAGAAAGAGACACACACACACACACACAGATGCACACACACAGACACAGAAAGAGAGAGACACACACACACACAGATGCACACACACAGACACAGAGAAAGAGAGACACACACACACAGAAAGAGACACAGACACAGAGAAAGAGAGAGACACACACACACACACACACACACAGAAAGAGACACACACACAGACACAGAGAAAGAGAGAGAGACACACACACACACACAGAAAGAGACACACACACAGACACAGAGAAAGACAGAGAGACACACACACACAGATGCGCACACACACACACACACACACAGAAAGAGACACACACACAGACACAGAGAGAGAGAGAGGCACACATGGAGAGAGACACATAGAGAGAAAGACACACACACAGGGAGAGAGACTAATAGAGAGAAAGACACACACACAAGGAGAGACACACACACGCAGGGAGAGAGAGACACATAGAGAGAAAGACACACACACACAGGGAGAGAGACACATAGAGAGAAAGACACACACACACAGGGAGAGAGACACATAGAGAGAAAGACACACACACACAGGGAGAGAGAGACACATAGAGAGAAAGACACACACGCACAGGGAGAGAGAGACACATAGAGAGAAAGACACACACACACAGGGAGAGAGACACATAGAGAGAAAGACACACACACACAGGGAGAGAGACACATAGAGAGAAAGACACACACACACACACAGGGAGAGAGAGACACATAGAGAGAAAGACACACACACACAGGGAGAGAGAGACACATAGAGAGAAAGACACACACACACAGGGAGAGAGACACATAGAGAGAAAGACACACACACACAGGGAGAGAGACACATAGAGAGAAAGACACACACACACAGGGAGAGAGAGACACATAGAGAGAAAGACACACACACACAGGGAGAGAGACACATAGAGAGAAAGACACACACACAGGGAGAGAGACACATAGAGAGAAAGACACACACACTCAAAGAGGAGAGACACATAGAGAGAAAGACACACACACACACACAAGGAGAGAGAGAGAGGGACACACACAGACATACAGAAGACAGAGAGACACACGCAGGAGAGAGACCCACCCAGACATAGAGGGGGGAAAGGGTAGGGATCAATGTTGAGGGGTCAATTATGATATAACCTTATATCTAAAAAATGTTTTTATGTAACAGCATAAAAAAAAATTATTTGTAAGCGATGAAGGTTAAATCCTGAATTTGCTAAATTACGGACCTTCGGAAAATGCGCCCAAAATAGGAGTATATCTAAACATTAACAAATTTCCAAAGTTTTATCATAATAATGATACTTGTATTTCATAGAGCACCTTCTCAAGCCTTCGAAACGTCTCAAAGCGCTTCACAGAATATACTGTAAAGTAAATTGACTATATTTTGTGGGCAAAACGCAGCAGCCAATTGCGCACAGCAGCGTCCCACAAACAGTCGTGCATTGGGTGACCAAATTATTATTATTTTTGTTTGAAGGGATTATTACCCCTGGAAAAGCGATCTGCCAATCGACTAACAACTGGGTTCCTATTTACTGCTCGGCAAAAGAGTAAGGAAAGTTGCCCAAGGTTTCACCATGCCTGGGAGTCAAACCCGGGATGAGTTGGGTTAGACTAAATTTGGATTTCGCTTGGAATTTTGTTTTGCTCTTGAAAATCGTGGATTGAAGTGACCAAATTATTATTTTTTTAAGGGATTATTACCCCCGGAAAAACAATCCGCCAATTGACTAACAACCAGGTTCCTACTTACTAGGTGAACTACTTACTCCTGTTTTGAGGACAAATTTTCTGCACGTCCGGAATCTAGCAAATTGTTTTTAGGGAATTTAGGGAAATAAGCATTTTAGGGAATTCTCCAAAGGTTTAGATTTGCTCCTGTTTTTGGGGGGCGCATTTTCTGAGCGACCGGAATTTAACGTATTGCTGAATTCAGTGCGCGCAAACCTTGCTGTGTTTTTTCCCCCCCTCTGGTATCCGGTTGCTTAAAAGAAACTTACACGCAGAGAAAATCGGTTTGAGAATGACAGAGGCCGGTGTGTGTTTGCGTGTTAACAATTTGCCACATTCTATACCAGTTGTGAAATGTGATAAAAATAGAGTCAATGGAGAGAGAGAGAGAGAGAGACACTGGTGGAATCTTGACCCTCAGTCCATCTGAATTCATTTGTGAGTGTTTCTGAGCTCTCTCTGTCTGCACAGTCCCACAGACTCCACTCTCCCCCCCTCTTCCTCCCTCCACCAAAAAACTCCATCCTTTATTGTTCACTAATTGGCCAGAAATGAGAAAAATGAATATTTTGGAAGTTTCAGTAATTTCCTAGTTGAGATATAAAGCATTCATTCCCCTGTGCCCACCACACAGCAGGCTCCTTGTCTACATCCACTGATATCACCAAATAGTCATTCCGAGAATGAGAGAAAGCGAGAGAGAAGGTCGCAAACTGGGGAGGGGAGGGGAGGGGTAGGGGGGAAGGGAGGAAAATTGGAGAAAGGGAAAAGTCCAGAGGAAAAAGAAGGAAGGAGCGAGGAACAGAGGAAAAAGATGGAAGCGATAGGAAGAGAGGAGCAAAGAGAGGGTGATACCCCTCCACGGCCTTGTTCCTCCCTACCTCTGTGACCTGCTAACTCCATACTGACCTGTCCGCTCTACCTGCTCAGCGGGCTCTGGCCTGCTCCATGTCCTCGGCCCAGGCTAGCCCGCCCCATCATCAGCCGTCGGGCCTTCCGCCTCTCTTCCCCCACCCTGTCCCAAAGTCCCTTCGCCTCCTCGCTCCCTCCCTTGCCTCTTTCAATGCACGTTACAAGACCTCCCTTTTCGACTGCGCCTTCTGTCGCCCTCCTACTCCCATCCTCTCTGCCCTCCACCCCTCCTGATCCCAACTCCCAGCTCGGGTCCAAATCCTTGATCAAGTTTGAATCGTTCTCCTAGATAATAACGTGGTCACTCAATCCATGACTGTTTGTGGGACACTGCTCTACGCAATTGACTGCCGAGTTTCGCCTACAAAATATACAGTAAATTCACTTCACGATATATTCTGTGAAGTGCTTTCATACGTCTCAACGATGTGATAAGGCGCAATATCAAATTCAAGGAATCTTCTTATTAAATGAAGTGATTTATTTAATAATTTTAACTTGCTCCTCGTGTGTTGGGGTGAATGTACAAGAGGTCAGGCACATACTCCTGTTAACACTTTCTCTCTTACTGGCAAATGAATACCTCTCCCCCACCCCCCCACTCCCACTGCCCCCCCCACAGCCTCCGAGACAGATATGGTCACCGTGCTAAATGTGGGCTAATTAGCACGAAAGCCCATTAAGAGTGCTGGAGCAATAGTGCTGATGTGTGAATGTCTTATTTAAGATGAGGCCAGGCTGGGTGTGACCAAGCGATGCTGTGACTGAAGCTCCTCTCTATACTGCCATCGCCCGGGGCTTGCGATACACCAGGGGTTCCCCCTGAGCAGCCGAGTTTGCGACACACCCATACGCAGACGTTTGCTGCGCTAGTCTGAGCAAGAATCTCACTGAGACCCGCTGAGGCTAATAGCTATTCCCATCGTTCTCATGTACAGTATTAGATTAAAGACCGCACACTCCAGGGAGAATTAAGGTGTTAAGTGATAGACCCAGTGGAGATACATTAAGTTGTTTACCACTGTTTCTCTGATCACACAGCCCGCAGAGCAGACCAGAACCCTCTCCACCTCATTCCCTACAGTCTGTGTCAATCACTGATCGCAGTTCCCCCACTGGAGCTCTCCGCTCTAACCCCATTCCCTGCTCTCTTCCCATCGTGTCAGTGCTGGTGCTCGCTCCCCATTTTGAGCTCTCTACTCTAAGCCCAGTCTCTGCTCCTTTGAGCCCTCTAACACTAGTTATCCAACTCTGTTACAGAATTGTCTCTGGCCGCTATTTGTGGCGAGAATTCCAGGATCTCACAATCTCCGGTGGGGATATTGAGTCATTGCGGGCTCCCTGAGTGACTTTTAAGCGGTTTCTGAAAGTGAAACAGCAATCTATCACACACAGAGAGCCCTGTGAGCCGATTATGAATGATGTGTTTTAGAGCTTTGTGATCCCACTATCTTTTATCTGTAGCATAATAGATATTTTGTGAACGGGGATCAATAGCGCCTGGTTCTCAGGGTGTAGTTAATGGCTGTAAAGGGCGAGTTCTGACAGACACCTCTGACCTGCTGAGAGAAGAAATCCATAAACAGGGAGATTGGGACACAGATATTCAAATTAATTTTACATTTAGCGCCCGAGTACTGTTGACATCCCAGGCTCTGGGATCACAGTTGCTGGAACTAGGCTGAGTTACTGATTGCGCTCAGGGCAATAGAACAGGAGGTGTCAGAAGCAGCCCCCGCCCCGGATCAGAGAGAGGAGAACTCCCTCCCTGCCCTTCTGTGTCTGATCACTCTCTAGCTCCCTCCCACCCCAGTTCACCCATCAACTCCCTCCCCGTAAGACAATAATAATAATCCTTACATTTGATAATAGCGCTGTATCCCGTCTTCGAGACGACTCAAAAAGAGCTTCACAGAATATACTGTAAAATGAATTGATCGTATAATTTGTTGGCGAAACGAATCACTGTAAACTGTAGTGACTGTGTGTTTTGTAGGCACAGCGATGTCCCCGCAACCAGCTGTGAAGCGAGTGAGCGGATTTATCTGGGGGATTGTCGGCCAGGACACCGGGAGAGAGAAAGCGAGAGACTCACTTCTCTTTCCCAACAGCGCTGCGGGAACTTTAACCTCCACCTGAACAGGGCCCAGACAGGAGCTCGGTTTAACATCTCATCCAACTCCGACAATGTGGAACTCTCTCCCCCCAGTGCTGTGCTGGACTGTGAGCTCCGAGTCCCCAACGTGGGAGATTCAAACCTACAACCGTCTTGACTCAGAGGCGAGAGAGTGAGCGAGTGTGCGAGCGAGTGAGTGTGCGAGCGAGTGAGTGTGCGAGCGAGTGAGCGAGCGAGCGAGAGTGAGTAATGCGTGATGCTCGCTGGCTTTGTTCTGTGTGCCAAGGGCTCAGTCTCCTCCTCGTGCGTGAATCAACATCAACAACAACAAGATTACATTTGTATAATCAGGAGTTAACGTGGGCCTGAAGCGGGCAGTTTGGGGCTGAGTGAGCAGGTAACGTGCCTGCTGATAGGCGCCACGCCCGCCACTCCCGGGTATTTACCCGCTTCAAATTGACTCTCGCCTCGTAAAGGCTAAACAAGAAGCCGGCTGGAAAGCTCCTATCAGCTGGAGACATCTTTACTCAACAAGTTTATCTCAATTGCTGATGTACAAAGGCGCCTCTGTCATCACAACAATCCCTATATACAAGCTTGTTCCGTCGCCCTCACATCCCACAGAAAACACGATTATTAGACGGAAAACGAACCATTTCGTGTCAGATTAGATTCAGATCTTCAAGGCAGCTTCTTTATGTAATGGCTAAATGCCCATATTGGGGAGATGGGGTCACTCATTCCAGGCATAAGTGGAGTCCTGTAGCTCAGTGATTAGATCTTTTGCCTCGCAAGCAAGAGGACTCGGGTTTGATTCCTGGGTGTGGTGAAACCTTACTCCACTGTTAGTCGATTGGCGGATGGCTTCCCGGGGGTAATAATCCCTCCCCTCCAAAATAATAATAATTTTTTCACTCCATGCACGACTGTTTCCGGGACGCTGCTGTACTCAATTGGCTGCCGCGTTTCACCCACAAAATATACAGTCAATTTACTTTACTGTATATCCTATGAAGCGCTTTGAGACGTCTCAATGACGTGATAAGGCGCTAAATGCAAGGATTATTATTATATTATTAGCATTTCCAGTCGATAGCTTGTAACCGGAGTGCTTTTTTGCTGAGTCGTAAAGCCGCTGACCTTCACCATTAATGAATCTAATGCTTACCAAGCGGGGAAACTGCTTCCTCAACAACAACTTGCATTTAAACACCGCCTTCACATGGGTCAGCATCTCGGAGCTCCTCACAGTGGCGGAGCCTGACACCAAACATATTACACACTGAAGCGCTTGTGAGGGGAGGGGTTGGGGGCAGTTGAGTGGAGAGGGAAGTGGGGGAAGAGAGGGGAGGGATGGGATGGGGGGGGGAGAGACGAGACAGGGGAGGGGCCTGAAAAGCAGCCTGTGCATTCTCAGACTAAAGGCAGATGGTTTGATGTTCAGGTGTGGGGCTGGAGGACGGCAGAGACATAACAAATTCTCCCCTGAACTCGGCGGCGATGGAGCCTTTCAAGTGGGGAGGGTGGAGCTGGGGGAGCCATCAGCGACTGGTCGCCAATGGACGAGGACCACCTTGAATGTGACCTCTTGTTTGTCCGGCGTTAACGCTCGCACTGTGTACTCACAGCTGCCAGCCGCACAGACAGCATTCCTCTGGGCTGTAGTGACACTCACTGTGTGCACGTCTGTCTCGGATGGTTGTTTTTGATGGCGGGGAGGAGGGGGGCGATGGGGAGGGTTGAAAGGGTGCCTTCATATCCGCAGGAACGCTTGCCTGCTCTCTGCTCGTTCCTCGGGAGATAATAATAATAATCCTTGCATTTGCATAGCGTTCAAAGACGTCTCAAAGCGCTTCACAGAATATATGGTAAAGTGTAGTGATTGTATATTTTGTGGGTGAAACATGGCAGCCAATTGCGCACAGCAGTGTCCCACAAACAGTCGTGGATTGAGTGATCACATTTCTTTTTAAAAAAAGGATTATTACCTTCAGAAAAGCGACCCGTCAATCAACTAACAACCTGGTTCCTATTTACTGCTCGGTAAACAGGCGTATAGAGTAAGGAAACTTGCCCATCGTTTTGCCCTGCCAGGAATCAAACCCAGGTCCTCTCGCTAGGGAGGCAAGGGCTCTAACCACTGCACTGCAAGACTCCATGATTCCAGGCTCTGGTCATGTTTCACTTCTCTTCCTAGCTCCATCACCGACAAAATACACAGTCACTACACATTGAGTCGTCTTGGCGATGCGATAAGATTCTGTATCAACTGTGAAGATTAGTCCCACAAACAGCCATGGAGTGAGTGAGACCAGATTTATTTGGGGGAATGCGGGGACCTGAACAGGCAGACGGGACCTCGGTTTAACGTCTAATCCGAAGGACGGCACCTCTGACAATGCAGCGTCCCCCAGCCCCTCACTCTGTGCTGGGAATTTCTTGAGTAAACAGGTCAATTCAGTGGGTAAATGTTTGACCAGGACTCTGAGCCTGTTTGCCTTGAATTCTCTTGTGTAAAGCTTTGCTCAGTGTTTCACTTCTTGTGTAAACCTTCCCTCCCTCGTTCCCTCCCTTGTTCCCTCCCTCCATCACCCCCTTTCTCCCTCCCTCACCCTTTCAACCCCTCTCTCCCTACCTCCCTCCCTCCCTCTCTCCCCCCACCCCCACTCCTTCCCTCAATCCCGCGCATTCCCCCCCTTTCTCCTTCCCTCACCCTCTAACCCTCTTCTCCCCAGTTTCTCTGCTGCTGACAGACTCATAATTCAACCCTTGATAAACAAAGTTTATGGGGTGGGGTGGGGGAGTTTTAATCAGACAACTTCTAAAACGTTAGCAATTTTTTCAGAGAAACTGAGCTTTAAAATAATAATTTTAAAAAATCCTTGCATTTGATATAGCGCCTTATCACATTGTTGAGACATCTCAAAGCGCTTCACAGAATATAATGTAAAGTGAATTGACCGTATACTTTGTGGACAAAAATTTTGGACTCAAAAGATGGGAAGCTGAGCCCATTGCGCAATTATCGCACAAACCACAAACATGAATGTCAAAACCGTTCGGGAAAAAATAGACCGGTTTCTGTTTGATCAACCGCTGCATTTCACAATTAGATTATAGTGACAGTAATTAAACCACAATTGTATGTGTGTGTGTGTGTGTCTGTCTGTCTGTCTGTCTGTGTGTATGTATGTATGAGCGTGTATGTGTCTGTAATTGTGAGTGTGTATCTGTGTTTCTATGTATGTGCCTGTATGTGTCTGTAAGTGTGAGTGTGTGTACTTGCGTGCGTCTGTGTATGTATTTATGTGTCTGTAAATGTGATTGCGTGTATCTGTGTGTCTGTGTTTGTATGTGTGTGGCTGTGTATTTATGTCTGTGTATGTATCTGTGTGTACCTTTATATATTTATGTGTTAAAAAAGCTAAATTTCCTTTAAAAGCTGTTTGCGAAAACTAAAGGCTATTATTATGTCCATCTCCCCTCTGGCTTCCCCCTCCCCCTCCCCCCTCCCCCGGTATAATCTCTGGCTCTCCAGGGACAGTATTTATATTCTGTCCTGATCCTCCACTCCAAACCCTCTAATAACAGATTGTTTTTTTTAACTTTAATCTGCTCCACCTTGACAAGCTCCATTCTTTTTACTGAAGGGACGTTACTAGTTACCGAAAGGCCAATCAAGCCTCTCACAGCCGACTCAGACTCCAGCAATTTGTCAGCCCAGCCTCGCTGGTCACCGGAATATATTTACTTCAAGGTAAATGGAGATGCCAAAACCTTGGTCTCCATCGCTGTGATTAAGATTCCCTCACTCTATCTCTCTCCCCACCTCTCTCTCGCTCCCTCTCTGTCTCTTTCCCCCTCCTGCTTGGTTCAGATACTCTTAAACATGGTCTTGGGGTTTCCACATGTGTGAGATACGTTTTTAATAATAATAATCTTTGCATTTGATATAGTGCCTTATCACATCACATGTCTCAAAGCGCTTCACAGAATATACTGTAAAGTAAATTGAATATATTGTAAAGTAAATTTTGTGGGCAAAACATATACCTACCTGACAATACCAACAAAAAATGTACCCTACCTCTCTAAATCTCTGTCACTCTCTCTGCTCCTCTCACACTCTCTCTCTCTCCCTCCCATCTCGGGAGGGAAAGGGGAAGAGCGAGGGGTGTTAGATGGAGGAATAATAATAATAATAAAGAATGCTTCCATTTGGTATAGCGCCTTATCGCGTCATTGAGCTGTCTCAAAGTGCTTCACAGGATACACTGTAAAGTGAATTGACTGTGTATTTGGTGGGCTAAACATGGCAGACAATCGCAGACAGCAGTGGCCCACAAACAGTAGTGGATTATTATTTTTTTCAAGGACTATTAACCCGGGAAAAGCGATCAAGCCATTCGACTAACAACCATGTTCCTACTTACTGCTAGGTAAACAGAGGCATTTGTGTGGAGTAAGGAAACTGCCCGGGGAATCGAACCTTGGTCGGCTCGTTTGTGAAGCGAGTGCTCTAACTACGCAACAGGAAAACCCTCAGCCTGAGGGAGCGAGTGGCCTTTCCTGAGTGTGTAGGTGCGGTGGGATGTGTGTTAAATAGGCTTCACTAGCACAGTGACACACAATGACAAGTGGATTTGTACAGAGCAGACTCAGGCCGTTAGACAGAATGCTCCCCATCACAATAACAGGGACGCATTGGGTGTGAGTGCCACTGACCGGCAATAGAAAGCAAACTGTCCTGTCTTGAGCGCTCACGCCTGCTCCGGCTGGAATGATCGAAACAATCATCACAATTTCACATTGGGGCTATTGGCCAGGACACCGAGAGAGAGAAACTCCCTCCTCTTTTCCAATAGCGCCACAGGATCTTTAACGTCCACTTGAGCACGACACAGACGTTGAGCTCGGTTTAAAGTGTCACCCGAAGGATGGCGTCTCCAACAATGCAGCGTCTCCCCCACCCGGGAGCATATCGATTGGAGCTCAAAATCCCCGACGTGGGGTTCGAACCCACAAACCGAGCAAGCGAATGAGCTGTCTGCCCCCGGCCACCGACACTTGGACTCTTGTCCTAACTCCGCTCGCTTTATTATTTCCTGTGTCTTGGGCATCTGTTTTCCTGTGTGCTTAAGCTCTGCGGTTCACAATTTGCCTGTCTGTCTGTGTGTCTGTGCGTCTCTGAGAGAGGGCTATGTGTTGTGAGGGCTGTTGCCAGGCACAGGGTAAGCTATGGGGTTGGAATGCTGTGTCCGTGGGTCTTGGTATCCCGGGCAGGGCTGACCAGGGAAGGGAGCCTGACTGTCCCCACGCTTGCTGCAGGCCAGGGGGACCCCTTGGGTTGGAGCATTTATCAAAGAGCTGGTGAGTAAGAAGCTCTCAGCAGAGGGGAAATTGAGGTGACCCCTCCAGGGCAAAGCTGTTAGGTTGACTGGTGGGAAGGCTAAAGGGGTCACTGTACCTTTGTCTCACCCACTTAGTAGCCAGTTAGCAGCAGAACAGCAGTGCTCTGTCCTCCTTTGTCTAACGCTCTATGATCTGAAAGTCACAAACATTTTACTTGTTAGACAAAGAGAGACAAAGTTTAACCTCACAGCGAGGCAAGCTGGCACTGGATTCATTTTTTTTCACAGCGAGGGAGGGAGTGGGGGAATGGAGAGAGAGTGAGAGAGACTTTTGAGTTTTTTTTTCACCGCGGGATGGTGCGTTTCCATCAAAAACGGACCGTCTCTGAGACGATCTTGCAGTGGAGGGGAACCGGAGATCAATAATAATCCTTGCATTTGATATAGCCCCTTATTATATTGGAGACATCTCTAAGCGCTTCACAGAATATACTGTAAAGTCGAGTGACTGTATTTTGTGGGCACAGCAGTGTCTCACCAACAGTTTGAGTGGACTGAGTGACCACATTATTTTTGCAAAGAATTGCCGGTGTTAAGAATAAATGCGGTGATCGTCACGTTTCGACACAACGCTAAATACAACATCATCACAAACTGTCTCACGGCACTGCACAGTAGTGTAGTGACTGTTTGCTTTGAGTTGAAACACAGCAGCCGCTTTGTCCTGCAAACAGTCGTTAATTTGTCCCACAAACAGCAGCTACACAAATGTAATTTTGTTGTTGTTGTTGTTGTGTTTAGTGAATGAGCAAAATTTCTTAATCTGGGGGGATTATCTGCCAGGACACCGAGAGAGAGAAACTCTGTCCACCAATATCAGACTATACAGAGGTGCTTACTGCCAATATGGAGGTGTCTTTGCCAACAATTCTCCAGATAAATTGGTCGTTCGTGCCTGCGGGATGTCACTGTGCGTAAATTGTCTGTCACGTTTGCCAACAAAACACACAGTCACTGCACGTTTCATTGAATCCTGTGAACTGCTTTGAGATGCCCACAAAGCGGTCAGTCTGGCTCAGTCAGCTTCCCTGTCTGCTGTGGCCTACAATGTGACTGAGGGCACAGACGGGGAGACACGTTTTCGGGAGGGTTTTGGAGAGAGGGTGCCAGGCGGAGGGAATTCGGGAGGTGATGGGGCTGCAGTGAAAAGGTAGGAAATTGTATGTCCTGTCTTCGGAGGCGTTTACGTACGTAACCTGTAGGCAAGTCTCTGTATAACACAGTTTGTGCCTGTTGAGAGCGAGCAGTTATCCAAACAATGGACCAGTGTGATAACAAGGGCTGAGGAGGCGTGTAAACACATTCAACATCCAGCAACTACACACTCAACCTTAGTCACCATCTAGACAACATTCCCACCCTCCCTCACTTACTTCCCCCTACCCCACTCCTTTCCTCCCTGCCTCGCTACCTCCCTCCCTGCTTTGCCCCCTCTCTCCCTCCTTCCCTCCCTCGCTCCCTCCCTCCCTCCCTCCCTCGCTCTCTCCCGCCCTCCCTCCCTGACTCACTCCCTGCCTCACTCGCTTTCTCGCTCCCTCGCGCTCTCCCTCTGTCTCCCTTCTTCCCTCCCTCCCTGTCTCGTTCCCTCTCTCTCTCCCTCCCTCCCCCCTCCCTGCCTCGCTCCCTCCCTCCTGCCTCACTCCTCCCTCCCACTGATAATAATCCGTACATTTGATATAGCCCTTATCATATCATTGAGACATCCCAAAGTGCTTCACAGAATATACTGTAAAGTGAATTGATACTGCAAAGTAGTAAGGAACCCAGTTCTTAGTCAATTGGCATCCACTTTCCGGGAGAAAATCCTTTCAAATTTTGTGGGTGAAACGCGGCAGCCAATTGCGCACAGCAGTGTCCCACAAACAGTCGTGGATTGAGTGACCAATTTTTCCTTTTTGAAGGGATTTTTTCCCCCCGGAAAGTGATCCACCAATCGACTAACAACCGGGTTCCTACTTACTGCTTAGGTAACAGAGGCGTGTGGAGTAAGGAAACTTGCCTAAGGTTTCGCCCTGCTCAGGAATTGAAACCAGATCCTCTCGCTTACGAGGCTAATGACTATGCTACGGGACTCCACATTAAACGTTATTTGCCACCCATTCCCAACCACACTCTCTCCATCCAGTGGCTGAGCTCTTTCCTTGTGGACCCAGTGGCAGAGTAATCCTCAACTTCAATACTAGAATAATCCTTGCACTTTGATATAGCTCTTCATCATGTCAGGAGGATGTCTCAAAGCGCTTCACAGGATTCAATGTAAAGTGTAGTGACCGTGTGCTTTGTAGGTGAAACCCTGCAGCCAATTTCATACAGCAACGTCCCTGCAAACAGGCGTGAAGTGAGCGAGCGATTTTATCTGGGGGATTGTTGGCCAGAACACTGGGGAAGAACTCAGCGCCGTGCGAGGTATCAGCCTCGACAGGAACATGGGGGGAATGGGGGTTGAACCCACGAATCTCTTAGCCTGAGGCGAGAGAGCGAGCGGCTGAGCTGACGCCCACAATGACGAGTGGAGGAGAGTGAAATTTAGTTACTGCAGACTTCAACGTCAATTGCCTCTGAATAATCAAAATAGTTCAAGCTTGATAAAACCGAAAATACAATTACTAAAGCATATTAACACAAGTGGCAGCTGAATAATATTTGTGAAATGCAAACAGACAGCAAATTGTTGGCTTGCAGTGTATCGCAGCAGCAGTACACGGCTGACACACGCCTCATTCACATCATCACACGGCTGACACATGCCTCGATCACAGTGCCACACTTGCCCTGTATCAAATTGCTGCATCCATTGAAATTTCCAAGACTGAGGTGGATGGATGTTTGTTAGGTCAGGGTATCAAGGGATATAGGGCAAGGGCTGGTAATTGGATTTGAGGTACAGATCAGCCATGATCTAATAGAATGGTGGAACAGTCTCGAGGGGTTGAATGGCCTACTCCTGTTCCTGAATATAATAATAATGTATTCCTTGCATTTGATATGGTGCCACTTCACGTCTTCTAGACGTCTCAAAGCGCTTCAAAGAATATACTGCAAAGTGACTTGACTCTATATTTTGTGGGCGAAATGCGACAACACCAATTGCGTACGCCAGTGTCCCACAAACAGTCGTGGATTTAGTGACCGCATTTTTTTGAAGGGATTATTACCCCACGGAAAAGCGACTAAACAACCGGGTACTGCTGGGTAACAGAGACGTGCGGAGTAAGGAAACCTGCCCAACATTTCGCCCTGCCCGGGAATCAAACCCAGACCATCTCGCTCGCGAGGCGAATGCTTTAACCACTACGCTACACTGCAGCCCATTTATCCCCGCATCCGTGAGAGAGGAAGAGAGAGAGAGAGAGCGAGAGAGAAAAAGCCATGCCCCCACCACCACCACCACCACCTGTCCAGTCCAGTCCAGTCCAGCCCACCCCCTTCTCTATGCTCTATGTGGGAAGCGGCAATATATTATTGACTTAGAAAAGAATGTAACAATTTACAGACACTGGGAGCGCGAGACTTTGACTCCATTGTCCTTCCCTTTTGCGAGCTCTTTGATCAATCGCTTGTGGGTACAGATTTGGAATAACTCTCCCTTTATCAAAGCAAACTCTCTCTACCCCCGCTCAGAACGGCCGGTGCCCCCAACGCTCACATCTGGCCGGCCTCGCTCGCAGGATTCACAAACAACCATTTTACAAAGGCCGAGATTGAGCTCCGTAAGTAACTACAAAGAATTCAAGCTTTTTACCACTTGGCCACAGCTGCCCAGAATAGACAACAGTGGCTCCATTCTGCCCAGTCGTGAGTCAACCAGGGAGTGGGTGTGAATAACATTAACCCCTTAACCAGCCTTGGTCCCCTCACCCTGCCTTTACACTGCCGGCCAACCCAGTGCCTCTGACCCTCTCCTGGAATCAGAATGGGATTGTGTTTTACGAGCAGGATATGGGAAGAATGGGAGGCACTGAGTCCCTAATTGAGTGGAGAATCCTCGGAGCACGATAGCAGCTAATGTAACAGGAACAAATACAGAAACATCTTGTTTTTTTTTCGCTCCCGACAAAGAGGGTTTTCAGACGGACTGGACATTCTTGCCGCTTGACTCATGTCTCGGGCCCCCCCCCCCTCCCCCCCCTCCGCCCCACAACTCTCCCGCGCCCATCCCCGCACCTCCCTCCCCGCCCCCTCGCCCCCCACTCCCGCGAATGTGCTGTCATCGCTCTCTTTACTGTTAATTACCAAATCATTTACGAGCCCCCGACTGTCCACCATACACTAGACAGCGCCCTTCACATCGACGAGGATATCTCAAAGCGTTTCCCGGGATTTATCGGGACATGTAGTGACTGTGTGATTTGTAGACGAATGCAGCAGCAAACATGCCACAAACAGCCATGAAGCAAGTGACGAATTGATTGGCAGAGAGAGATAAATTTCTTGGTCTTTCCCCAACCACGACTGAGCCACAGGCTGACACACAGCGACTGAGCCACAGGCTGACACACAGCGACTGAGCCACAGGCTGACACACAGCGACTGAGCCACAGGCTGACACACAGCGACTGAGCCACAGGCTAACACACAGCGACTGAGCCACGGGCTGACACACAGCGACTGAGCCACAGGGTGATGCACAGCGACTGAGCCACAGGCTGACATGCTGTAGTGACTGTGGCAGGGTGCAACGGCCTCTGGGAGGTGGGAGGAGGTAGCCCTCAGAGTGGTGAAGCGAGAAGCTGTGAACAGCGAGGTGTACACACTGGACGCTGGGTGTTGTGAGGACCTGGAGACACGGAGGCTAACATTTACATTAGTAAAACACGGGGACCTCCAGAATGACGAGCTGGCCGCGAAAGGGGTCAGACGCTGACCTCTCACCCTCAGGGCCTGGGCTGAACATTACCACTGATTGGGCGGCTTGGCCACAGGCAGTTTGCCCCACGCACCCCCCCGATTGCTCGCTCCCTCCGTACATAAATAATAAATAATCATTATTTTATTATTTGTGTTATTTCTTTCGGAGGGATTTCTTGTGTGTTGTCCTGGAGTTAGAACACTTGCCTCGTAACTGAGAGGACCCAGGTTTGATTCCCGGGCAGTGCAAAACCTTAGGCAAGTTTCCTTACTCCACACACCTCTGATTACCTACCAGTTGTTAGTTGATTGGCAGATTGCCTTTCCAGGGGTAATAATTCCTCCCCCAAAAATATTGGGTCACTCAATCCACGACTGTTTGTGGGACACTGCCGTATGCAATTGGCTGCCGCGTTTCGCCCACAAAATACACAATTAAATCCACTTTACAGTGGATGATGTGAAGCACTTTGGGACGTCTCGACGATAAGGAGCTACATCAAATTGCAAGGATTATTATTATTATTATTATCATTATTATTGACTTGGAAGCCAATCTCCTTTCAAGAGAAAGCAAGAGAGAGAGGAGAGAGAGAGACAGATAAAAATACGGCTTCCAACAGGGAAGAGTGAGGGGCGGGTTGAAGAAGCTTTGCACCGCTCTGTCTATCTTTCGTTTGAAGACAAGATGTCTCTCTCAGGCTGTGAGGGAGCATTTTGAGGCCTAGGAAGATCACAGGCTAAAGAGAGCTGCTAAATGTTATTTACAGACAAGTAAAGATTGTCACACAAAGGCAGCAATATCACAGCACAATGGATCACTGAATCAACCAGCCACCCCTTGCGGCTAATATACCTCGAACACTCCTTCCCTCTCAGCAACTCACTCTACGCACAAAGGCCTATTATTTCCCCACTCGCCCTCTCTCTTGCTCTCTCTCTCTCCCCCCTGTGGACCAGCTGGATCTGTCTGACCCTCACACTCATACTTCTCTCCAGAGTCAACCAACAACAACAACAAATGACATTTATGCAGTGCCTTTCACGAAGGGAGGACGTCCCAAAGCGCTGGACAGTCAAGGGTTTGCACCCGAGCTGCAGGTCGGGGTCGGGAGGGGTGGAGGGTACGGCGGGTGGGGGGGTGGGATGACTGAAGATGTGGGTGCGGAGACCTGGATGGGGATGAATAGTGCAGCCGGGGTGAAGGAAGCAGAGAGCGGAGTGTGTGTGAGGGGGAATTTCTGTAAGGTCTGTGTTTGGAGGGATAGGGAATTAGGGGGGGGTTTAAAGAGAAATTTAAAGTAGAGGCCCTGGGAGCCTACTAATAGATTCATTTCCAAGAAGGGGGACTGGAACAAGGGCATGGATGGGGGAAAGGATTCACTTTTTGGGGGACGCAAACAGATAAGTAAGTGGAGGGGTTCAGTATTTGCGGGCTTGCTGGAATTGAGAGGGTTAATAATAAATGGGGGTGGGGGGTGGGGACGTGAGTGGTGGGGTGGGGGGAGGATGAGCAAGTAGCCGGTTGATGGACAGGAAACCTGGGAAACCTGATGTCCTCAAATATGAGGTTTCTCTTTCAATAATGCTGGGAATATTGTGGGGTGTCAGCAGTGATTTGTCGGGCGTTGGAGGCTGATTGTGGGAGACTCGGTCACAGCAGAGTGGCTCTGTTAGTCGCCACACACTGTCAGCTTTAGTCTAAATGCAGGGAGAGAGCGGGGAAAGGAGCTGTGAGCGCCCATTCCCACCACACTAATGTGTTGTGACACGAGAGAGGAGCGAAGCTTTGCTTACATTCCCTGGGAAAAATCCCCCTCGATGGCCTGGGACGCAGCGTGCTGTTGATACAGTGCGTGTGTGTACATGTGTGCATGTGCACGTTTGCACGCGTGTGCGCGCGCAAGTGTGCATGGCCGTATGTCACAGTCGTGTGTGCGGGCATATGTGCGTGTGCGGGCATTACGCGTGCATGCGCGTGTGCATTATGTGTGTGTGTGTGTATATGCATGCGCGCGCAAGTGTATCCACATGTGTGTCTATCCGTCTGTGTTGCGTGTTGGTCTGTGTGGGCACGTGTGGTTCCCATGTGGAACAGGGAAGGGGAACGAGGAGAGAGAGAGAGAGAGAGAGAAAGAGAGAGACATGAGAGCGCGAGAGCGAGAGGGGGAGCGAGGGCGGGAGAGGGAAAGTAGGAGATATTTGCAGATGTGGAGGTTGGTCATAATAACATTTTTCAGGATAAAGAAAAGCATGAATTATTCCCCTGAGTTCACAGGCTGTTTGTGGGCTTTCATTGTGCTGGGACCAGGCCTCAGAACAAGACCTCCTTTTTGTTGGCGTGTTTGTGTGTGTGTGTGTGTGTGTGTAAAAGACCGAGCGAGCGAGCGAGCAGTCTGAACAACAAGCCTGTGCGTTTTTTTTTATATAATCAAATCTATACATTTCCCAGCACTGACTGTGACTGTGTCATCCTCTGGCTTTACACACAAAGGCAACATTCACAGTCACAGTCAGGACCGAATAATTTTTTTTGTGTGGGGGTGCGGAGGCGGCGGGTAGGGTGGGGGGTGGGGGGGGTGGTGGGGGGGGGGGGGCGGTCAAGGCAGCAGGGATGAGGGAGAGGGAGCGAGACAGAGAGCGAGAGACAGAACGGGATGGTCACTTGGAATAAAACCTCACACCCTTCCTCCCCCCCCACCCCCCCTCCCAAGCCGTCGCCAAAAAACTGGTGCTCACTTCACTTCCCCATCACTTTCTCATTCAATAATAATAATCCTTGCATTTGATATAGCGCCTTATCACGTCTTTGAAATGTCTCAAAGCGCTTCACAGGATACGCTGTAAAGTGGAGTGACTGTGAATTTTGTCTGGTTATGCAATGTCAGCCCATAGCAGGTATGCGTAGGAGTGGAGAGTGAGGGGGAGAGGGGTGTGGGGAGGCGGGAGAGAGTGAAGCTGGGGGTTGTGGAGTGGGGGGTGAGGGAAGTGGGGGGTTTCAGAGGTGGAGGCGTGAGAGGGGAATGGAGTGAGGATGAGGTTGAGGGGTGTGAAGAGGAGGTGGGGGAGTGAGGGTAATGTTTGGAGGAGGGGAGGTTGAGGGGGAATGGCGGGCATTTGGGTAAGGGAAGCAGAGGGAGGGGGGAGCAGAGGGAGGGAGGAGCAGACGGAGGGGCGCACGGACAGGAGGGAAACAACCTTCTCTATGGACTGAGCATGATCTCACCCCTCCGCTAGGCTCAATGTTCGGAGCTCAGTTCTTGCGAGAGGCTGTGTGTGACCCCCACAATCACAGCCTTGTTTACAGTGCGTCGGTGGTGTTGGTGGTGGGGGGGGTGGGGGGGGGTGGAAGTGTGAGGGAGTGGGGGGGTGGTGAGACGAGGTCCCAGCACTATGGTACATTGATGTCCAGTTGCCACCGGCGATGGCTGACAGGCAGAGCGTGACCTTCCCATGTTACCGCTAGTAACTAATTGAAACACTACAAATTACTATGAGGCTTTGTCTGACCCAGATAGCTGCCGGTCCAGATCAGGGGTCAAATGGTTCCTATTCATCGGGACAATGTTTGATGTGGCTGCAGGATGGACACAGCCATGCTGGACCGGCTATGGAGAGGGGCTCAGGGCTGTCAGGCCAACAAAGCCCCGGCAGGATCTGACCCTCACCCCAACAACCCTCCCCCCCCCACCCCACTTCTTCCCCGCTCTACAACCCCCCCACTCACCCCCCATCCCATTCAACCATCACCATGTTGGCCCGCACGCACATCAAACAGCTTGCTGGTCAGTTACTTCTGTGGGCTGACCAGTCCATTCCCTCCCCCTCCTCACTCCCTCCCAACTCGTTCCCTCCTCAGAGCTCCAATGGGGGAGCGAGCAGAAGCACAAGACACGTTGGGGAGAGAGCAGGGGAATGGGATTGTAGTTAGAGAAATCCGGTAAGGGGTGGGGGGTAACGAGCACTAGAACAGACATGATGGAGAGAGAGAGAGAAAACAGGGGAGTGGGATTAGAGTAGAGAGCTCGAGTGGGGGAACAAGCACCAGCACAGACAGGTTGGGGAAGAGAGCAAGGGAGTGGGATTAAAGAGCTCCAGTGGGGAGGGTTGGGGGGTGGGGGGTGAGAACGAGTACCACGACATGATGGGGAGAGAGCAGGGGAGTGGGATTAGAGTAGAGAGCTCCAGTGGGGGGAGCGAACACCAGCGCAGGGCTATATGGATAATCTGGATTGTAATTTGTCCATCTTGATGCAGTAACCAGCGGCAGAATATAAAGTGATCTGTCGCCACCTCAAAAATGCGTGAGCCGGAGAGAGAGAGAGAGAGAGGACGCACAGTGGGAGCGAACGCAAGCTGTATCCATATTAATTGGCATCATCTTTCCCAAACCTGCTCAAACGCTCCGTGTGGCAAAATCTTGATGAAATTACCATTTACTTTTGTCCTTACAAGCCCATAAATTAGTTCCAAAAGTAGTCAATTAAGGGATTATTATTTCATTACATACTAAAAATGGAGACGGCTAGTAATTATTCAAAAAGATCAGTTTGAATACATTTTAAATAATCCTTTTTGGTTGATAACGGTGGGAAGTAATGAACTTTAAATAGACATTTTAATTACTGAAAAAGCACAGACTTTTTTTTTGAAAATGTTATGGCATTTTGAAACAGATTAATAGTTCAGTGTGTGCTCTATCGCCCTGCAGTGAAATGACTGGAGCTCAGCTCTGATGCTCTCTGCTCTCCGTCTCTCTCTCTCTCTCTTTCACTCTCTCTCTCTCTCTCTCTCTCTCTCTCGGGGAGTGTAATTGTCACAATATTGCCCATGTTTCAGTCCTCTCCAGCCAGCCTCAATGCCCTCATTATGCCCCCAGCCTCTCCTCTCCACTCTCAGCCCCTCCAGGACCACATTCATGTCTCTCTCTGCTCCCTCTATTAAACTTCAACCTAACAATCCCAGCAAGTGGCCCCGTACAATGGCCAATTCTCTCCTCATCTGTCAGCTAACAGACACCGTTTAGCTACCGTTCATTGCTCCATGATTCAGAGAGCATGGGTTAGAGACAGAAAAGCTCCCTCTATACTGTCCGTCCACAGTCCCAGGTCAGGGCTAGAGAGAGAGTAAAGGTTCCTCTACGCTGTCCATCCACACACCCAAGTCAGTAACAGCGCTGGTTAGAGACAGAGCAAAGTCTCAATACTTCTTTCACGAGAATCATGTCTATTTATTTCCTAAAGACATTTTTTTCTAATTTTGCAAGCAAATTTTGGTTTGGGATTTCAGACACAATCGGTAAATCAGAGTCAGAAACTCACAATCACAAAATCACATCAGGGACACTGGTTCGATAGAGTTTTGCAAACCTTAATAATAATCCTTGCATTTGACATAGTGCCTTATCACCTCGTTGCAACGTCTCAAAGCACTTTACCGAATCCTGTAAGGTGGATTGACTCTGTATTTTGTGGGTGAAACGCGGCAACCAATTGTGGACAGTAGTGTCCATCAAACAGTCGTGGTTTGAGTGACCAAATTACTATTAACATTATTATTAACCAAATTAACTTTATGAAACTGTGTAAAACTACCGTGAGTGCGAACTAAACGACTTTCAACTTGTGAAAACTTCCAGCACCAGCTCTCCCTCAGTATTTGCTTTCACACCAGGCAGCGGCTCCCTCCTCCTATCACCACGATATACCCGCTCTGGATGTGCTTCTGCAGCCTGCACCATACAGTACAGGCCAGCCCAGACCGGCGGGGAGAGAGAGAGATGGCGGGGAGACTTGAGCTGACAGTCTAGGCTGATGTTCCAGTGCAGTGCTTTGGGGAGCGGGGGGAGGAGGGAGCGTTATACTGTCAGAGCTGATGTTCTTCCATTAAAGACGGTCAACCTGTGTCTGTTAAACCAGACGTTAGAGATCCCGAGACCCAGTTGGAGAACAGAAGAGAGTCTCTCTCTCCCGGTGTCCTGGACAAAACTGCTCTGCTTGTTCCCCTCTCCGCTGGTGGTGGCAGTACTGAGTCGTTGCTGGGGACTCGGGCCACTGCCAGACTTTCAGAGGGAGATAAGTCACTGAGCTCACACTCAGCTCACACTAAACTCACACCGAGCTCACACTTAGCTCACACCCAGCTCACTCGTCTCATCTGAAGGACGGCGCCTCAGACAAGGCAGTGTTTCTCCCCCGGTACAGCGCTGGATCATCAACGGCATTTTGTTACTAAATCAATTCATGTTGATTTCATGTTGATTTGGGATCGCACGCACAGCCAATAACTATAATAATCCTTGCATTTGATATAGCGCCTTATCATATCTTCGCGACGTCTCAAAGCGCTCCACAGAATATACTGTAAAATAAAGTTACTGTATATTTAGTGGGCGAAAGACTGCAGCCAGTTGCGCACAGCAGTGTCCCACAAACAGCCGTGCATTGGGTGACCAAATGATTATTATTTTTGTTTGAAGGGATTATTACCCCTGGAAAAGCGATCCGCCAATCGACTAACAACCGGGTTCCTACTTACTGTTAGGCAAAAGAGGTGTGTGGAGTAAGGAAATTTGCCCAAGGTTTCAACCTGTCTGGGAATCAAACCCGGGATGAGTTGGGCTGAACTTGGATTTTGCTTGGAATTTTGTTTTGCTCCTGAAAATATTTTTCTAAGCTTCAACCTCCTAAATAGAGAGGGGAAGAGGGCTTGTTTCTCTGTTGCGGGTTTCACACGTGTGCTCACGGCACACTAAACACACATGCAAAACACACACACTGTAAACACACACTAAACACACATGCTAAACACACACGCGCACACTAAACACACATGCTAAACACACACGCGCATCCCTAAACACACACACACACCTCCTCACGGTGCTAATACGACGTTTAAACAATAAATTACAATTGGAAGCCGGTGTGGGGGCCTCAGGTGGTGAGCTCTTTATCCCCCATCTCTCTCTCTCTCTCTCTGGCTGCTCCATTCTCCCTCATCTCATGTTTCAAGGGATCAGAGCTTGTGTCAACCCCCCCCCCCCCCCCATCCCTTAAGCCCTTGTCATTGTCACCGGGTACAAAGGACTCCCAGCCTTTCGGGCTTTTGCAGGGGCTGATTACGGTGACTGACAAACTGGAGTCATGAGTCCACTGGGCTTCATAATAAATCTATCAAAGGGAAAGAGAATTCCATCAATCCCGACCTATCCTCCAGGGAGCCGGCGCTAGGATGAAGAGAGCGCTCTATTGGGGTTGTACAACTGTTATTATTCAATTACCTTCTTTCCCTTTTTGTTGAAGACTGTGATATCATTATCACTTAATGAATGGCTATAATTGGATCCCACTACCCGTTGCTCTCCTGATAAACGCCACTCACTATTCATTCACCCTCTGCTCATCTCTCAGACATTTGTTACACACATTTGGTGCAAAATGATGATCACGACTGGGGAATTCGGAATTAGCCTCCGCATTCATTCAATGCTCAGTTAAGCACAGAAGCTAATAGGGACTTTATATAAAAAAAATTCCTCTCGTTCCCTTTCTGCCTAAAAAAAAACCAGGAGCTCTGTGACCTCTCTGTCTGTCTGTCTGTCTCTATCTATCGCTATCGCTCGTTGCGGAGTCTATCCGCAGGTCCGTGCGTTCACCTGCCTCCTGGCCGGTGATGGGGAGGGGAGGGGTGGTGGTTCTTTTGTACTGTCTCCGGTCACCGTAAGCGCCTTTGTGTGTATGTATGTATGTATGTGTGTGTGTGTGTGTCCCCGCCATCGCTGGTGAGAAGGTCTCATTAATCCTAGTTAGGAGGCGATGTACGACATGGGGAGATGAGCAACCCCAGCTGCTACTGCGAGAGGCTGTGTGTGTGTGTGTGTGTGTGAGCAGAGGATAGAGAGGGGGGGAGACAGAGAGAGAGAGAGAGAGAGAGAGATGCTCAGCTCCGCACTGCTCTGCTCTGCCAGCGTATAGATCACTTCAAATTAAATCTACATCAACCACCACTCCATCAGCCCCTCGCACACAGCCTGACACCTCCGCAAAAGAGCCGGCCCTACAATCCATTAAGGGAAAAACCCACGACACACATGTGCCTTAATTCTTCCCCTCAGCCCATGCATACCAAATACCATCCAGCGTTAAAAAATTAAATACCGCTTTGCAGAACAAAAGAGTTTTATGAAGTGTTGACTTTGAGAGGCTCTCATAATGGGATCACACTATTCCATCAAGGCAGACACCTCCCTTTGTCTTACGAGAAGGGTCTTTTTTTGGGGGGGTGGTTGGTGGGAGGGGAGGGGAAGGGGATGGGATTTCTGTTAATGATTTATTAGGGTGGGGGTCAACCCATTGTTCCTCATTCATGTTGGGGGCTTTCTGTTGGATTCTCTACACGCTCGCCCTAACCCAATGTTATGGCAGGAGCAGTTGGTGACCATTGTATCCCCGGCAATTACGGACTGTGTGGTTGCCGGCTCGCAGACATGCTCACAGTGAGGCCATGTTGTAAACTCAGCTCATCAAAGAAGCTGCTCTTGTCAACGACCTGGTTACCACATCTCTTAATGGGCTTTCCGTTAGCTGAGAGCGCGGGCGAAGAGGGGGCGAGCGAGAGAAAGAGAGAGAGAGAGAGGGAGAGAGTGAGAGGTTTCCCTCCCTCGCGTGTCTCTAACCGCGAAGTCGCGTAGTGTTAGCGGTTGGAGCACTCCCTTCGCAAGCGAGAGGACCTGGGTTCGAACCCCAGGCAGGGCGAAACCTTAGGCAAGTTTACTCCACACGCACGCGCTTCTGTTTCCCTAGCAGGAAGTAGGAACCCGGCTGTTAGTCCATTGGCGGATTGCTTTCCAGTGGTAATAATCCATCCCCAAAAAATCCATAATAATAGTGCGGTCACTCAATCGTGGGACACTGCTGTGCGCAATTGGCTGCCGCGATTCTCCCACAAAATACACAGTAAATTCACTTTGCGGTACATCCTATGAAGCGCTTTGAGACGTCCGACTTAAGTGATAATGCACTATATCAAATGTGAGGATTATTATTATAATTAAAGAACTCCGAGAGGAACGCAGCCGATCAGCAGAGAAAAATTAGTAAAATGTTAATAATATTCCAGTTGGTCATTCAGCAGGTTGATTGGGCAGTCGGTCGGAGGGTCACTCGGTTGGTCTGTTGGTCACTAACACACAGCGAGAGGTCAGGAGAATTGCTTTATCCCTTTCTGTGCTCTGTTCAGTCAGACGCTAAAGATCCCGAGGCGCTATTGGAAAGGACAATGTCCCCATGTCCCGGATGACAATCCCTCAAATAAAAAAAAATTGCTCATTCATTTCATGGCTGTTTGTGGGACGTTGCTGTGTGCAAATTGTCTGCCACGTTTGCTGACAAAATACACAGTTGTTTCTCATTACAGTATATCCTGTGAAGCGCTTTGAGACGTCTCAATTGATGTGATAAGGTGCTGTATCAAATGCAAAGATTATCAATATGCTTGATATTAATATGAAAAAATAATATTATTATTATAAAAAGAGTACAAAAACAGAGACATGTGGAGGAAGGAAACTTGCCTAAGCTTTCACCCCGCCCGGGAATCGAACCCGAGTCCTCTCATTTGCGAGGCGAGGGTGCTAACCACTATTCTACGGGACTCCACTCTCTCATTGCTGGTCTCGCTGTGTGGGGGGAATAGTGTGATGGAGGGGAGGGAAGGTGTCTGGCTCACTGAGCTTTACGTTAGTTAATTAATTGTGTAAACTTCTGAGGGCTTTGAGTTGGCCGATTCATCACCAAAACTTGGCGCCAGGATGTTAATGTGCCGGAGTTGCCCTTTTTAACACTTTACTAAAAACCTCTTACAGAACAATCGTCTGTCATCATTACCAGCAGCGCCATCCTGGGTTTCTTCATTATTGTTCAGATTTATTTTTCTCCTATTAGACACGCACTCACAACTTCACTTCGTCAATTAATTTTCAGATTTCGTCCAAACCACCTCTCTTTTTCTCTTCCTCCTCGCCTACCCCGTGCATCCCCCCCCCCCCACCCCCCCGTGTCCTGGCCGACAATCCCCCAATAAAACCGCTCGTTCAGCTCACACGTGCACAAAACGTCTGCCGTGCTTGCCTACAAAGCCCACAGTCACTACACAAGACAGCAACGTCTCGTGAGTCCTGTGGTCTAGTGGTGAGAGCACTCGTCTTGCAAGCAAGAGGACCTGGGTTTGATTCCCGGGCGAGGTGAAACTTTTTGCGAGTTTCCTTAAACTGTTAAACCCACGTCCCATCTGTGCCCTGTTCAGGTGGACGTTAAAGATTCTGCAGTGCTGTAGGAAAAGAGAAGGGAGTTTCTATCTCTCTCTCTCTCTCTCTCTCTCTCTTGCAGTATCCCGGCCAACAATCCCCCATGGATAAAATCAGTCATTACATTTTACAGTAGATTCTGTGAAGCTCTTTGAGACGTCCTCCAGACATGAAAGGCGCTTCATGCAATGTAAGGATTATTTATTTAATGCCATTTAAAATCCTATCACCTGTACATGTCCCCTCAGACCGGTGTCCTATCAGGCCTGAAGTGGGAGCTGAGAACAGCCTGTACTGTGGGAGATCTTTCGCTTGCCTTGCCCTGCGCTGCAGTAATGGTTATTGATTGAGGAGAGGAGAGAGGACAGGAGCTAACGGCATTGAGAGCAAGGCACGACCCAGGCTTACCCTCTTACACAAGCATTTGGAAAATGGTTTCACATTTTTAAAAAAAATGTATTTTGTGAATTATCGTGTTGCCTCAAACTGAGGGAACGTCACAGACAAGAACTGGATTATTCCACCTCATTTCGGCATTGAGCACTCCCAGCTCAGCCACTGCATAGGTTAGAGATAGAGTAACGCTCCCTCTACATTGTCCGTCCACACTCTCAGGTCAGGGTTAGAGACACAGTAAAGCTCCCTCTACACTGACCGCCTGCACTCCTATTGATCATTCACGTCACGGGTGCTTGCGGGGACATCGCTGTATGCAAATTGGTTGCCGTGTTCACCTACAAAACCCACAGTCACTACACTTCACAGAAAATCCTGTGGAGCGGTTTGAGACGTAAAAGGCAGTGTATCAAATACAAGTATTTTTTTTAATGTGACCAGATTCTCTTCACACACATTAATCCAATTACCAGACATCAGGTGTATGTGTGTGTGTGGGGGAGAGGGGGATTTTAACTGAACAGACCCCCCCCCCCACCGTCCCAACCTCATCCCCATCCCTGCTGTTCATTCCGCAAAACGGTAATTTCCAAGTGGGTGCATGACAGCGATAGGACCCTCGCAAAGGGAGAGATGGAGAGAACGAGAGAGCGTAAGAGAAAGAGAGAACACTGTGATCTTTTTAATTATTCTGAGAAAGCCTCGCCCGACTCCGAGCCCACCCCCCTCACCGAACCCCCCCCCCCACCTCCCCCCCTGCCTCCCATTACATCTGATTGTCTTAAATCAGTCAACTAATCTTCAGGCCCGTAAATAACCTGCCCATTAAGGAGACGAAGCAATGCGAAATATTAAACCGTAACCTTTATTATTCAGAAAATTAACCTGGGGATAATGGGACAGTCTGTGTGCGCGCTGCTCTGCGCTGGCGAGAGAGGATTTGTTTTTGTGTGATTTCTGGCATATTATAAAATGGAAATTTTTTTTAATGTCAGGGACTGGAGCCCGGGAATGAAGTTGGAGGCTTTTTATTGTTGCAGAAGGTCATTACAGTGAATTCTGTAATTATGGATGATGATCCGTCCGGATTTTCAGCCAATGTTTTCCCCCGTCCATAAGGTAGGAGAATGTTCAATCACACATCTCACGGGGAAATTCAGCTCGTAACGTCAGGAATCAGCGGAATCAAATTAAGCAAAGACATTTCATTAGTGCTTAGCCAGGAGGCACGCGTTAAACCAAAGTACAGGGCAAAGGAGAGACGTGCCATTTGCAAGAGGGAATGGCTTGCCGGTGAGCTGGTGACTGGCAACCAGATAGCTGTGTGAGGAGCGAGCTGGGGGGGGGGAGAGCTATCACATAGATACAGCCCCAGCACATGCATTGATTCTTCTGTGTGGCCACAGGTTCTGTGGCATGTTGCTCCATCTCCCTCTCTCGCTCTCTCTCTCTCATTTACTCTCTCTCTCTCTTGTTCTCTGCTTCCCTCTCTCATTTTCTCTTGCTCTCGCTTACTCTCTCTCTCTCTCTCTCTGACACACACGCTCTCCCTCTCTCTCTTTTGCTCTCCCCCTCACTCCCTTGCTCGCACTCCCCGTCTCTAACTCTTGCTCTCCTCTCTCTTGCTCTCTCGCTCTCCCTTTCACTCTCTATCTCTCATTCTCTCCCTTACTCTAATTCTCATTCTCTCTCCCACACACACTCTCTCTCTCTCTCTCTGACTCTCATGCTCTCTCTCCCCCTCTCTCGGATCTTCATCATCACACAGTTCATCTCCTTCAAGGTTTCAGGTAATATTTCCCACATCCCAAATCCTCTTTATCCTTAATAGATTTCCAAAAAGTTTTTGATTGCCTCCTCTCCCCTTGTCTCCTCTTCCTGCGTTTCATAGAATCAGAGAATTATACAGCACAGAAACACGGAAGCCATTCCACCCATCGTGTCTGTGCCGGCAATTTGAAAAGAGCTACCCAAATCAATCCCATTCCCCCGCTCTCTCCCTCTAGCTCTGCAAACTTGCCCTCCCTAAGGAAAGCATTACTTTCCTCTTCCAAAGACCCCCACCCCCTCCCCCCACCACCACCACCCCGGTGTGTGAGCCAGACATTGAGTGTAACTCCGAGAGAGTGTGAGAGAGAGAGTGAGGGAGAGGATGAGAGATAGAGAGTTAGTGGCTACAGCTCAAAGCCCTAAATTCCACCCAGTCTCATCTTAAACACCATTTCATCTCCCACACCACAAGATGATTCAACCCTTGACCGAGTAGAGACACACTCACACACTTACACTCACACACACTTACAGCAACACACACTTTCATTTCACCTGTGCAAAATACACAGTAAATCCGCTCTATAGTATATTCTGCGAAGCGCTTTGAAACGTCTCGAACATGTGATAAGGCGCTATATCAAATGCAAGAATTATTATTATTACACACACACAAACTGTTAAAGTTGCTGAAATAATAATCACAAGTTAAAACGGCCTGATCTCAGTGCTGGGGAGCTGTGATGCTGTTCAGAATGGATTGGTTTGGTTGTTAAAGGCTTCAGGCTCCATAGTTTGCTCATATCTCCTCAAAAAAAATTGCTAAAGAAAATGAATGAAATGATTATATGCCAGCTTTAATGGAGGAAATGGACAATTTAGCAGCTTGAAGCATTACTAAACAGGAGTGTAAGGCCATTGTCAACCTCGCTCCCATCACCTACTCCGAGCGTCTTGATCTCAGCTCACAGCAACGTGGGGGCTCACTGTGGGGAGGGTCCTAGAAAGGGGGTGGAAGTGTGGGGGCGGAGATAGAGAGAGAGTGGGAGAGAGAGGACGGAGAGACAGTGAGAAAGAGGAAGGAAAGAGAGGAAGGGGTAGTGAAGGGTGCTCGGTATAAACATATTGATCGAGAGCTGTGTAAAATCAGACACATTCTCACGCGGCAAGCCTATATCTTTTTAATAAATAGGATTTAATTGACTGTGATATGTGATATATGATTGACGGTGATATGAGGTTATTTAGACGGGGGTAAGGATTGGGGTGGCGGTGTGGGGGGAATGTGTGAAGTGTTTCGGCAATGAGAAGATCCAGGGGTTAAAGACCCCTGGAAAACAACACAGGCAACCTGGCGGGGAGTGGGGCGGGGGGTGTGGGGGTGGGTGGGAAAGAATGGGAGGGGGACTTAATTTGGAGATGATTAGCTTCTGGGAGGGGAGGGCACAGAGAGAGGGCACCCCCCCCCACCCCCCACACACACACTCACCCCAGGGAGGCATTCTCAATGCCAACCACTCACAACCCACTGCCCAGGCTCTCTCCCCCAACTCTCCCCCATCCGCCCCCACCCCCCCAACCCCCCCAACCCAACCCCCCCCCAACCACCCACCCACCCTGACTCACACACAAACACACGCAGGCGTGTTTTTTTTAAAAAAAACTGGAATCACATCAAACATAAAGTCAAAAAGCAAAGAGAATGAAAAGGGCTAAATTGTTTAGTCTGCCAGATGATAAAATTAAATGTGGTGAAAGCAAGCCATGTGAGCCCAATCTCCTCTCCACTCACTGGCAAAGTGTGAAAGTGCTGCTCCCAGCCCCACACGCACGCACGGGCTCACTGGAGTGGTAAAGTAATTCAGCTGCGTTATGGCCTGACTTCCCTATTCCATCTAACTGGATAGTGGGTTTTACATTAGCATAGTTTACTCATGTCTGAATTTTTAGAGTGAATCCAGGGGTCACATTGTTGGAAGCAAATTTGTATTTAAGACATATTATGTATAATACCCCGGCAACTTGTTAAACAGCGACAGCCTTCGTAACGTTTAGCTCACTCAGGGGCTGGAGCTGCTCAGACCACCCACCCCAACACCTCCGCCCTGACCAACCCTCCCTCACCCCCCTCCTGCGCCCATCCACCTGAGAGACGCTCTGATAAACACTCTCCCACCATTGTCTCAGAGATTGAGAATGACCTCATTCACACCGTCAATACCTCCGCCAGGGCTTCCTGGTGTGGTGTGGTGACTGTATTTGTCAGCAAACACACACACAAACTCACACACACACACACCCCCAGGGTGCACATTGGGGTGCTAGAGTGAGTACGAGTGTGTATGATTATCCTTCTCAGTGCAGGGGGGAAGGCAGGGAAACAGGACTGAATGGAAAGCTTTTGTAGACACCACATGGGCTGAATGCCCCCCCCTTTGTGCTGTAAAAGTACTATTGCTCTAGAATCTTTCGAGAGAATCCGGCTGGATTGTGGGTGAGGGCCATCTGGATCTCGGATGATGGAAAGATGGGGCAATGAGGAAATCTTTCTACCTCTCTCTCTCTCTCTCTGTGTCCTGGTCGACAATCCCCCAAATAAAATCGCTCGCTCACTTCACGGCTGGTTGTGGGTTGTCACTGTGCGCAAACTGGCTGCCGCAATCGCCAATAAAAACACACAGTCACTACGCTTTACAGTAAATCCTGTGAAGGGCCGCGGGGAAAGACAATGAAAATAAATAGTTGCCATAGACATGAACTGAATGGCCTCCTCCAGCTCCTTTATCTGTGCGCAATTGGCTGCTGCGTTTTGCCCACGAAATATACAGTCATAAACGTTGCAGTATATTCTTTGAAGCGTTTTGAGACGTCTCAAAGACGTGATAAGGCGCTATATGAAATGCAAGAATTATTATTATATCGCTACTCTATCTCTCACATTAATCAGCACACGTTGTGGAGGTGGTAAGTTGGAGAAATCCTCAGGCTGGTTAGTTGCACAAAGAGCAAACAAACCAGCCACAAATTAAAATCTCTGTCACGGGAGAGAGATTAGCAGGGAATCGACGTGCTCATTTTATGTGGTTTACGCTCCACGGTTTAACTGGAATAACAGCGATTAAATTAGAAACTCGCATTCTCTGCGCAGTAAAATAGACAAAACGAAATGGTTACTCAGCGTCACTCAGTTTTATTCGACCTCCTGCCTCACTCATCAATAAGGAATAATAATAATAATAATACCTGCTTGTGACATAGCGTTTTTTCATGTCTTCGAGATATCTCAAAGCGCTTCAAAGCATATAATACAAAGTGTAGTGACTTACATTTTGTGAGCCAATTGCACGCAGCAGGGTCCCACAAACAATCGTGGATTGAGTGAACAAATTACTATTATTATTCCTTTTTTTGGAGAGATATATTGAGGAGATAATATTAGATATATTGAAGGAGTGTGGAGTAAGGAAACTTGCCCAAGGTTTCACCCCACCCGGGAATCGAACCTTGGTCCTCTCGCTTGCGCGGCTTTGATCTGGACCAGGTAATGAATCCATCCCCTGGGGGCGGGGGGTGGGATGGGTGGGGGGGTTGGTGGTGGGGAGGGAAGAGGCACTGAGCACTGCTCTGCTCCCTTCACTAACATTCACACGTCTGTCCCTGGGCACTTATAAATAACAGTGACGGAACTTTCGATCTTTAGCACTGTGCTATTTATGTTTAGTATGTCACAGTTATTTATAAACCCTCGGGCAAGGCAGATGGACTGACGAGAACAGCCTCCCCCCCCCCCCCCCCCCCCCCATTGACATATGTGTGTGCAAGTGCGCGTGTGTGTGAGTGCATGTGTGGGAGAGAGTGAATGTGAGTGTGAGAGTGAGTGAGTTTGTATGTGTGCATATGTGAGTGCGCGGGTGTGTGAGTATGTGTGTATATGCATTGTGTGTGTACGTGGTTGCACGCTTGTGTGAGTGTATGTGTGTGAGTGTGTAAGTGAATGTATGTGTGCGAGTGAGTGTGTGCGCGCGTGTGAGAGTGTGAAGTATGTGAGTGTGTGCGCGTGAGTGAGTGTGTGTGTGGTTGTGTGAGTGTGCGTGGATGAGTGATTGAGTGTTTAAGTGTGAGTGAAAGTTCTTGTCGTCACGGGAGGAATGGTAAATTAACAGGACAAAGTCTCCTCATGGATCTGGATGTGTACCGAATATGTTTACGCACCAAAATGACTATGGATTTTCCTTGATTAGTTTTTATATAAAGAAGAGAGCGGCATTGTTTGCTGGTAAATTAATTTCAGAGGAAGGCAGCTCACGGCAGCTTTTGACAAAAAAATTTATTTACCTCCTCAGCAAAAGCAGGTCCAAAATCGATTCCCTGGTTGTACCTGTCACGGCAAAGCAAAACTCTAATGCAGATTCTTTCGTAAAGTGGAAGGGAGCAGTCACTCAGGTGAAAGGGTGAGCGGGGAATAGATTGGGCAGCTCAGGGAATTAATGCTCTTAATTTTACAAAACCTTTGCGAACAGCCTTCCTGCCTTGATGAGGTGAAAATATCAAGATGTTTCTATTGGGGGTGGGATCGCACTTGACACGGAGTATTGAATCCCTGCTTGTTGTTGCCTGTGTTTGTATTTAGTTTAACATTTCCCATCGCCCTGGAATCTCCTCCAGTTAGAGATGGGAAGGAAAAACAGGATGGCTTTACTACTTTTTTATAACACATCTCAAAGCGCTTCACAGGATATACTGTAAAGCGAATTGACTATATTTTGGAGGTCAAACGGTGCAAAAATCTTCAATTCCACTCTTAATTCGAGAGTTCCCTTTTTTTTAAGAACTCTGGAAATATTCTGTGAAGCGCTTTGAGCCATCTCAACGGCGTGATGAGATACCATATCAAATGCAAGGATTACTATTATTACTATTACTAAAACCGGCTTCCAAATGCATATCTTTCCCACGTTTTGAGGCAATCTTAAAATCTTTTTTTACCACCGCGGTTTCTTTATTAAGTGATCAAGAAAGAGAAATTAGCCTCACATTCCATCAGAATGGAAGTGTCCTGCGATGCCTTAGATTTTAAGAGGAATCGGTGTCATGGCTGAGACCAGGTGGAATTTAGGAGCCTCTTGTCCAGCTGAGGGACTGGCCCGACATCTCACACCCATGTCGCCATGTCCCATCGATGGACCAGACAGACTGGTCAACCATTAACAGGGCCTTACACACACTGCCAGTGTCTCTTCACAGCCAAGCCCCAGCCCCAGGCAGCCTGAAATTAGCTAATAAAACACTCCCATTCCTTAATGAAGGATTTGCCCATTTGTAAATCGCCTCATTTTAGATGCTTGTTTAAGGAATGTTCCTGGCTATAATAATAATAATAATAATCCTTGCATTTGATACTGCACCTTATTGCCTCTTCGAGACATCTTAAAGCGCTTCAGTATGTAGGATATACTGTAAAGTGAATTGATTGTATATTTTGTGGACAAAACGTGGCGCACAGCAGTGTTCCAAAAACAGTCATGAGTTGAGTGACCACTTTTTTTTAAGGGATTATTACCCCCAGAAAGCGATTCACCAATTGACAAAACCGGGTAGGAACCGGGTTCCTACTTACTGTTAGATAAACAGAGGCGTGTGGAGTGAGGAAACTTGCATCAGGTTTTGCATACGAATCGAACCCGGGTCCTCTCTGGTTTGCGAGGCGAGCGCTCTAACCACTACGCCACAAGACTTCCCAATTTATACAGCACAAATTTATGCGAGTTTTACTGTAGACAGGGAGATCTCCATACCCCCTCATAATCACTAATCTTCATCTGGAGCTATCAAACCTGTGTTTCACCTTCAGAACCTCTCACCTCCCTCTAAAGTCTAAATCCTTATCTGCAATCCAGCCCCCTCTCCTCTCACACCTGCGGGAAGGATGCAAGCAAACATTGCTTGACCTTTCTCTCACCTCCATCGTTCAATCTCTTCCCACTGTTAACAGCTCTTCACTTTCACTCTCTCTCACTCTCTGTGTTAGCAATTCCCCACCACTCGCCGGGGAAGATTACACATTGTCAGGCTGTGGGCGGCTGTGGGAGGCAGCCACGGTGGTGCAGTGGACAGCGTTGATGGACAAGGAGCTGTGTGTGTTTGTGTGTGTGCGTTTGAGTATGTGTGTGTGTGTTTGAGCGGGTGTGTGGGGGGGTGTGGGGGGCAGCCGCGTGGGGAGAGGCTAGGCTCAGGTTTGATGCTTTATTAAGTGGCTCTCAGCCAAGGCTCACACGTGACTAATGACCACAGGGCAGGTATGACAATATATTCTGCGAAGCGCTTTGAGACGTCTCGAAGACATGATAAGGCGCTTTATCAAATGCAAGAATTATTATTATTATTATTATTATGACTGTTCGGTTATGTTGAACTTCTTAGAGATCTGAAATTCTTCTTAGTCTTAGCCTGCAGCTCTGTCCTACCCCCAGCGTCAGAGAGTGTGGGGGAGCACTGCTCACTGTTGGGTCTGACTGCCGCTGGGGTGTAAAACAAACAGGGTGACTTGGGATTGCTGAAGGACGGACAGACGAATGGACGGACGGACTGACTGACTGACAGCTGTTTGCGTACAGAGCTGGAGTTGGGTTGTGGCACGGAAGGCACTCGTGTTTACTCGCTGCTGCTCACTGCACTCAGCTAATCCACGCTGACACTTCACAGAAAATCGAAGCGCAGAAGCTTTAACCTCTTGTTATTGACCCACAAATAGTATAAGCTCCTCACTGCATTGCTATTGATCACAGTTCTCACCTCAGGCTGCCTGGGCCTTCACGAGTACATGAATTGCAGTGAGCAAGAGAGTGACTGAGGAGTATCTCTCTCTCTCCACCTCCCCTCGCACACAACCTCCTCTCCCCTCGCACATATCTCCACTCCCCTCGCACACACTCCACTCCCCTGGCACACACTCCACTCCCCTCTCACACACCTTCACTCCCCTCACACACCTCCCCTCCCACACCTACATTCCCAGCGGCTTTAACCTTCTATTCTCTCATTCGCTCTCTCCGTACTCTTTCCCTTCTCCATTTATTTAGTTCACTTTCTCTCTCACTTGATCTCTTTCTTCCACTCATCGTTTCTTCCTTATTTCATCTTTTATCTTTCTTTCTCAGTTTCTCTTTCATTTTCTCATTCATTCTCTTTCTTTCTACCTCGCCTCTGCTTCTCCCTTTCTACCTTCTCATCCTTCCTCATTTAACCTTTTCACCAGTGTTCAGTGCCTCCTGACAGGAAAGGTTCTATATCAAATACATTTGGATTGTACTTCCTCTCCATTTCTCTCTCTCACATCCAGACAAAGATAAAGTCACACACTGTGAAGAGAAGAGGCTGAATCCACTTCCTTGGTCTGGATTCAGAGTCGTGCTTAATACAAACATTGATGGACCTCCTTAACCTTGTTCAGCATTAAAGAATTACAGCAATGAACGGTTTCTCATGGCATCCCCCCCCCCCCCCCCCCCCCCCCCAAGCCTCGATCAGTAATCGCGTAGTGGTTAGAGCATTCGCCTCGCAAGTGAGAGGACCTGGGTTCGATTCCCAGGCAGGGCTAAACCTTAGGCAAGTTTCCTTCCTCAACACGCCTCTGGTTCCCTAGCAGTATGCAGGTATCCGGCTGTTAGGCGCTTTTTTCCGGGGGTAATAAGGCCTTCAAAATAAATAAATAACCCAGTGTTTGTGGGACACTGCTGTGCCAATTGTCTTCCGGGTTTTTCCCACAAAATACAGTGTCAATCTATTATACAGTATATCCTGTGAAGCGCTTTGAGATGTCTCAATGGCATGATAAGGCGCAAAATGGAACATGCAAGGATTATTATATTATTGCTATATTGTTATCTCACTACCCAGAGTCATTTGGAGGGTCAAGAATCTACCAGGTTCGGCTCCTGATTTCTATCCACACTTCCTCCCCACTCCCCCGCCCCGACCGAGCCCTAACTGCCCCCCACCCAGCATCGCTCACTGCCTCCCTGTGTCCTCAGAGGGACGAACGGTCACTCAGGCGAGGTACGGTAGGGCGCCGATGGACCCTGGGAGGTAAATACATCTGAGTGGAACTGATGGACAGGGGGGACCGTCAATACTGTGTGAGAGAGAGAGAGAGAAAGAGAGAGAGCGAGAAAGAGAGAGACTGAGTGAGCCAGTGTGAGTCAGAGCTATCAGAGGAGAGGAGAGGAGAGAGTGCAGGACAGGAGATGAGACGAGTCAGGAGAGAAAGACCCTCTACCAGCGTACAATATTTGTTGTGTCTCAGCGATGCTAATTACTGTATATATACTGTGTTAAACAATAGAACCAAACTCTTAAATCCAGATTGTTTCTCCAAACATATGGGTATAAAATAATTGCTTTCGGTATTGATCTGAATATTCTGCTCAGGTCGCCAGCTGCATTATCTTAAACTCCACCAAAAAGAGACAGTAAATTATGACAAGGTGAGGAAATGGCCCATCAAACCTGTAATTAAAAAGCAATTTCACGCAACCTTGGGGCTGACAATGTCAACTCAGGGAGAAGCAGGCGAGCTCCTCAAACACACACCGCAAAGTTACCACTAACTTTTTACCATTATTACTGATTTTGCCCACAAAATATGCAGTCAATTCACTTTACAGTATATTATTTGAAGCGCTTTGAGACGTCTCAAAGATGTGAAAAGGCGCTATATCAAATACAAGGATTATAATTATTATCAATCTTACGGTTTATCAATATTACTGTTTATCAATATTACGGTTTTATCATTATAATAATAATCCTTTCATTTGAGATAGCACTTTTCGTGTCTTCGAGACGTCTCAAAGCGCTTCACAGTTTATACTGTAAAGTAAATTGACTGTATATTTGTGGGTGCAACGCGGCAGCGTCCCCACAAACAGTCGTGGTTTGAGTGACCGAATTATTATTCTATTTCATTTTTTTTCTTGAGGGATTATTATTATTACTGTTTATTTCAGGAAGGTAGAAATTCACAGGAGCAACTTGCATTCTCCTTCCTCTTCAACAACAACAACAAATTGCATTTAATATAGTGCCTTTCACGTCTGACATAATGCTGAGGTTAAAACCTCATTGTGTCTGTGCTGGTGCTCGCTCCCCCCAACTGGAGCTCTACTCTAAACCCATTCCCTGCTCTCTCCACAATATGTAAAACCCAGAGTTCCATCATCATCTTATTACATGTTCTTGTCTGTGTCACTCTCACGTGTCAAGGTGGCTGTGTCGGGCCTCCTGGGTCTCTCTCTGCTCCTCAGCAGCAGTCTGTGAAGAGCCTCTGGTACCTGTTTGTGCGGCCATCTGGGGGCAGGACTCTGCAGGTCCCTCGCTTGGTGACCAGTCCTCATGTCAGGTCCTTCAGGAGAAGGAGGAAGGAGGAACAATTAGAGCAGAGAAAAAAAAACTAAAGGGAGAAATGACCAGAATATCTTCATTACTGGGAGAGAAAGAGAGAGGGGGAGAGAGGGAGAGAAATGGGAGTTTTTACACATGTTATGCTAACAAAATCCCAATTTGATTGAAGTCTGTTAGAATGATCCATTGCTTGGGTCAGAGCCTGAAAATCAGGAGTGACCCCCAAAACTTACTTTATTAAAGAGATTTATATGATAATGGTAATCCTTGCATTTCATATAGCGCCTTAATCACGTCACTGAGACATCTCAAAGCGTTTCACAGATTATCTGATAAAGTGGAGTGACTGAGTATTTTGTAGTTGCAAAAAGATAAATTAGGAAGCAATGGTCTGTGGTGTAGGTGAAGAGACCTGTGGTGTAGTGTAGAGGAAGGGAAGAGCATGAGAGAGTGGAGTGGTGTAGAGTGCAGGAGGAAAGTGAAGAGTGAGGCAGAGAAGTAAGTGGCTGAAATGTTGGGAGAGAGTGAACTAGAGGAGGTGATGGGAATAAGTTTAGGTTGTAACAAGGTGATGAAGGAGGAAGAGCATTTGATTTGGAAGGTTTGGCGTTTGGGCAGAATCAGGCAAGAAAGTTATATATAATATATAATTATTATATCTGTGTGTGTGTGAGGGGGTGAGTGAGTGTGTGTATGTGTGGGGGGAGTGTGTGTGTTTGGGGCGGTATGTGTGTATGGGGAGGGAGGAAGTGTGTGTGGGGAGTGTGTATGAGGGGGGTTATGTGTGTGTGAAGGGAGGGATTGTGTGTGGGGGGGTGGACCTATGTGTATGGGGGAGAGGAAGGGAGTGAGTCTGTATGGGTGGGGAGGGAGTATGTATGGAGGTGAATGTGTGTGTGGGTGGAGGTATATGTGTGAGGGTGTGAGGGTGTGGTGTATGTTTTTGGAGGGGAGGGAGATAATTTAGAGAAGAAAAATAACGCAAGGTTTCAGTTAATAATTGTGTGTGGGGGGTGGGGGGCAGTTGGTGAATGGTAGACAACTCACTGTGTTAACAGACAGAGAGATGAACAGGAGCCCACCTTGGTTAGGAGCTGAAGTGGGGAGAGTGAGACTGCCTCTCACTGCTGGGCTGGGCTCATTCTGGTAGCCGGTGGCGACCTATCAGCATAAAAGGCAACTTGAGAACCATCCATCGCCCTTTGCACAAACCGTAATGTGTCCGAGAGAGACAGACACAGAGAGAGAGAGACACAGAGAACGAGAGACACACACACAGACATACACACACAGAGAGAGACACAGACACACACACACAGAGACACACACACACACACAGATACAGAGAGACACACACACACAGACATAAACACAGAGAGACACAGACACACACACACACAGATACATAGAGACACACACACACAGACACACACACACACACAGACACACACACAGACTCAGACACACACGTACAGAAATACACAGACACACACATACACACAAACATACATACACAGAGACACAAACACACACAGATACAGATACATACACAGCCACAAACACACACACACACACACACAGGAATAGGGGGATTTATATATTGAGATTTCGACACGGGTTTTAAAATGCCTAATTCAAATCTGTCGCGGATTATAGATTATCAAATATCAGTTTGGGGTTAAATTAAAACGAAAGGGGAAATTATTAATTTCTCCCTCTCCCAAAAGTTACTTTATTAAAGAGATTTATATAATAATAATAATAATAATAATAAAACAACCCAATCCGGATATTCATCATGTCACTGGGGGGATTTTAAAAGCAACGCGAATTCTTGTTTCAAACGATTCGATATGTTTAAAAGAACGTAACAAATTGTTATTCCCCCAAAAAAGTCCCCAAAATGTAGAGACCGAGTGAGAGTGACAGACACACACACACAGACACACACAGACGGAGACAGAGAGGAGAGATACACACAGAGAAAAGTCAGACAGAGAGACACACACACATATACACATAAAGTCTGAAAGAGGGACACATACAAACACCAAACACTTGAGAGACACACACACACAGGAAGACAGAGATGGAGAGAAATATACACACACAGAGCGAAAGAAAGAGAGAGGGACACAGAGAGAGAGAGAGAGAGAGAGGAAATATAAACGCGATCATAAAAAGTAAAAACCTTACATTTTCTTTGCAAACAATCGAATTGACGGCGGGAGAGCGTTTCTTGAGCTATAAGAACAGAAATCTTCTGTGGAACAACTGGTATATGTACAAATAGTGTCTGTGGGGTTTTCTATTCCCCGCGGTTCTGCCTATATTTCTGTGCTAAAAGCAGTCGCTCTGTGCCTGTGTCTGTGCGTCTGTGTCTGTGTATGTCGCTGTACCTCTGTGTCTATCTGTCTCTCTCTGTATCTCTCTCCCTCTCCCTCTGTGTCTCTGTGTCTCTCTCTGTATCTCTCTCACTCTCTCTCTGTATCCTTCTCTGTCTATCTGTCTCTCTGTATGTATCTCTCTATGTCACTCTGTCTCTCTGTATCTCTCTCTGTCTCTCTCTCTCTCTCTCTCTCTCTCTGTGTCTCTGTGTCTCTCTCTGTATCTCTCTCACTCTCTCTCTGTATGTGTCTCTCTATGTCACTCGGTCTCTCTGTGTGTCTCTCTCTCTGCGTCTCTCTGTGTCTCTTTCTCTCTGTGTCTCTCTGTCTCTCAGTGTCTCTCTCTCTGTCTCTCTCTCTCGCTCTGTCTCTCTGTGTCTCTTTCTCTCTGTGTCTCTCTGTCTCTCTGCGTCTCTCTGTGTCTCTTTCTCTCTGTGTCTTTCTGTGTCTCTCTCTGTCTCTCTCTCTCTCTGCGTCTCTCTGTGTCTCTTTCTCTCTGTGTCTCTGTCTCTCTGGCACAGGCTGTGTCTTGATCAGCGCCTCTCAGCCTCACACGGTAATTTCTGACTTTATTTAATCCCCAGAATTGGCAACAGAAACAGTCATACATTTTTTCCCCTTCAGAAATAATAAATAAACAGTTAGCAGAAACGCCGATACAAATTGAGAGGGGTGAAGCCCAGAGAGTCATTTATATTCATTTATATTGATAGTTTGTGTGATGTGATTATTCATAACTTCGTTATGTAATTATATACATTCTGGACAAAAAAAGTAGGATTTAAAAAATTATTATTTTGATTTATTATTCGGGGTTTTATTTCTGTTAATGTCTGTGTGAAATAACAGACAGACAGATACACACAAGGATAGATACACACACACACAGACACACACACAAAGACTCGGAGACAGACAGATAGACAAACAGACCGACACATTCACACACACACACACACACACAGACAGTTTCACAAACACGGATAGACAAACAGACACACACAGACAAACAGACAGAGACACACAAACAGACAGACATCTACACACATATAGACAGACAGACAGACAGACAGACAGACAGACAGACAGACAGACAGACAGACAGACAGACAGACAGACAGACAGACAGACAGACAGACAGACAGACAGACAGAGACACACACACACAGCCCAGCACATTGAGCTGACAATCTGGAGAAGATGCCGAGGCTGACACACACACACACACACACATACACAGACACAGCACATCTGCATTGAAAGCCAGCTGTGTTGGGGAGGGAGGTTTGTTCACCACGTTTGGGTATTTAGATCCTTTGTCGATTTTCCACGTCTCAATTATCAGTAAAATGTAGTTTGATGCGCGGTGGTGCTGTCTGGCTATTTAAATCTACCCTGACGTTTTGTGAGCCCACAGTGAGAGGAGTGACAGAGGCACTGAGCATCTTTCTCTCTCTGTCTCTGTGTGTGTGTTTCTCTCTGTCTCTCTGTCTTTGTGTACAGGTCTCTTCCCCCCTCTCTCTCACTGCCTCTGTGTGTGTGTGTGTGTGTGTATCCCTGTCTGTGTGTGTGTGTGTGTGTGTGTGTGTCTATCTCCATATAGCCTATGGTTCTCTTGTCCCCCCCTCTCCTCTCCTCTCCTCTCCTCTCCCAGTGTGAACCAAACCTTTGCACAGACAAAAAATAAGCGGATAAAAATGTGAAAGTTTACAGTGTTTGACAGAGTTGTGTGTTGATGGAGTGGCTATGTGTGTGGAGCTCGCCTGGAGGTTACATGTGACCAGATCCGTATAAAACCAAATTAAAGATATCCTTTCACGGGGGGTGGGGGTGCGGGGGGGGGGGGGGGGGTGGGGGGAAACACCCAATGCGTTTCTGAGGTAACAATAAGCGCATTTGATGTAAGAGTTCACATCAAAAGAATAAAGCAACGATTTCCCTTTTATGGCAGAACCATGAATCTTGATTAAATCTGACACGCAGATAACTTCACGCTAATGTAAAATAATTAACATAATAACTATAATTAAAAGCGGGCTAACACTGCTATTAATTCATCAAAAAAAACTCACTCTCTCTCTCTCTCTTCCCTCTCTCTCTCTCCTCGCCAGATAGCTAACTAACTAACTAACTCACTCACACAGGCTCTCAGTCCCTCAACCTTTAATTAAACGAGTTGATTTTTTTTATTAAATGCTGTTTTGATTTGTACAAATTGCTGTCTTCTTCCCCTCCTTTTTTTTTAATCCTTTCTTTTATACCCAAATCTTAATAAGACCCTGGTTTTCAATGGGTCAAATTACAACAGGTTCTGGCACAGTCAGAGTGATTAAATCACACAATATTTTATTCTCCGTCTTCTCCCAATCCCCCTCCCTCCTTTCTTTTTATTTCACCTTCCAGGAAAGAGAAATAAAATATTTCTTTATTTTATTTTTAGGGGGAAAAAAAAATCGCCACCTGAGCCCCGAGAGAGGGAGAGACAGAAACACACAGAGAGAGGGAGAGAGAGAGAGAGAGACGCAGAGAAAAACAGAGAGTGAGATACAGAAACAGAGAGCGAGTTGTGTTTGTTTCGAGAAGAACGAGAGGGAAAGGCGGTTTTGAATTATTTTATTTAAGAAATGTTTTATTTAAGAAACATCCTTTTTTAAAAAAATCTACAATCTGAAGCGATTTTTGATCTGAATATTGTTCTTAAACAACACAGGGTTCTGTCCCCAACCCAGATCCTGTCAGTCAGTCTCTCTCTCTCTCCCTCTCCCTCCCCCTGTCTCTCTCTGTCTCTCTCTGTCTCTCTCTGTGTCTCTGTGTCTCTGTGTGTCTGTCTGTGTGTCTGTCTGTCTGTCTGTCTGTCTGTCGCTCTGCCTGTCTCTATTTCTGTATCTCTCTCCCTCTCTCTATGTATGTCTCTCTCTCTCTCTCTCTCTCTCTGTGTCTCTCTCTCTCTCTATTTCTGTATCTCTCTCTCCCTCTCTCTATGTATGTATGTGTGTGTGTGTGTGTGTCTCTCTCTCTCTCTCTCTGCCTGTCTCTCTCTCCCTTTTTGTCTGTCTCTCTCTCTCCGTCTCTCTCTCTATTTCTGTATCTCTCTCCCTCTCTCTATGTATGTATGTGTGTGTGTGTCTCTCTCTCTCTGTCTCTTTCGCTCTCTGTCTCCCTCTCCCTCTCTTCCTGTCTCTCTCTCTCTCTCTCTCTCTCTCACCCCGCGGTGAGGTTAATAGACACATAGGCAGGACACGGGTTAGTTAGCTCCCGAGCCGCTTATTACCCCAAATAATCACTTTCTCATATCACTTCCAAGGTCGGTAAATGTATTATTGATTTGTGTTAAACAGAGAGAATGAGAGGACAGATGGGTGTTGGTGTGTGTGTGCAGGTAACCGTCCCTGAATAGAATATAATTCCCATTGTATAGCTGTCCCCACAGCCCGTGTTTCACATGGAAACATTGCCTGTAACAGGGCTTTACTGTGTGTGTGTGTGTGTGTGTGTGGTTTAAGTTTGTAGGCAGCTGTGTTCAGCATTTAACCTGCCATGTCCTGGCCTGTGCTGTGCTGTGCTGTGCTGACCTGTCCTGCCTCGCTCCCCGGCTGATGGGGAGGTATATACAGGTGTTAGTGTCGGGGAAAGGGAAGGGGAAGGGGTAGGACCGAGAGAGTTCGCAGCGAAGCAAGTGATGTAGGTAGTGAGGAGGGAACTGATAGCGGTTAACAGTCCGGGGAGCCCGTCTCTCTCTCTCTCTCTCTCTCTTTCTCTCTTTCTCTCTCCCTCTCTGTCAGTGACAGGTTCTGAGCCCAGACTTGCTCTCTCTCTCTCTCTCTCTCTCTCTCCTCCAAACTCCAGGGACCTTAACCCGCCACCCAACCAGCTATTTTAATACAAACTGTACACACGAGAAAATATAAACTATAAACTGAACAAATATACATTTAATACATAAACGGAGTCACCGAAGCTCCATTTAAACACATATTATTGTTGCTCTGTGTTTATAAAACTTTATTTCTTAATTTACTGTACTTTTATTTATTCTTCCCCCTCTCTCTCTCCTTTTAATTTTTTTATATTTAATTTTCTCTTCCCCTTTCTCCGCTATGTTTTCTTCTCTCCTCTCCCTCTCTCACTCTCTCTCTCTCTCTCTCTCTCTCTCTTTCTCTCCTCATGTCCCTGGATCTTGGCCCAAATGAGACGCTTAAAACGAGAGAAGGTTCAATGCTATTGCGATAACAGTTATTGTGATAACGGGGATTCCCAGAGCACATAATTTTCCCTGAGATTCGCACCTTCTTTTCTGATTAATATCCTAAAATAGGATTAAAGGAGCCGATTGCAAAACCGTCAGATCCATCTGACTAACAAATCCCTTTTTATCACATTCAATTTCGATTTTAAATAAACTTACAGTATTGCTGTGAGTGTTATTTTTAGCTGAAGGTAGACTGACGAACACCCACTCACTGGTATGTGGAGTGAAGCGCGTGTGTGTGTGTGTGTGTGTTTAGTGAAGTGAGGTTTTATATTTAAAAGACTATTTAGAATCCCTTCAAAAAAAATTGGTCCCTCAATTTATGACTGTCTGTGCGCAATTGGCTGCCGCGTTTCGCCCACAAAGTACGGTCACTACACTTTACAGCATATTTTGTGAAGCGCTTTCAGACGTCTCGAAGACGTGATGAGGCGCTGTGTCAAGTGCAAAGATTGTTATTAATGATTAGTTATTTGTTTGGCTGTGTTGTTGTTGACATTGGAAATGAGAGGGTAAAGTTGTGAGATGTGTCCTGGAAAATAGCGATGACATGAAAGTGTTCTGTTCACTGTGACCCTATGTGTTTAGGATGAGCTGATGGGTTTAGAAGCGCTCGTTGTGTGTGTGAGTGTGTGTGTAAGTGTGAGTGTGTGTGAGTCTGAGTCTGAGTGTGTGTGTGAATGTGTGTGTGAGTGTGAGTGTGTGTATGTGTGAGTGTGTGTACGTGTGAGTGTGTGTACGTGTGAGTGTGTGTGAGTGTGTGTGTGTGTGTGCAGATGACACCGACATCAATCGCTTGTACGCGGCTCAATGTGGCTCTAACACCCGGCTCTAATCGACGAGAAATGTTGCTTTTCACGCTAAGGCTCATAATTAATGGCATCGTTTAATTAATTTGACTTTTATTGTATAGAAGCATCAAAATGACTCGTTTTCCCCCCAGTCTCTCTTTCTCTCTCTCACTGTTCTACCCCAATTCCACCGAGATTTGGGGGCAGCTAATCGAAAATTAAAAGCACAATAAAATGAGCTATTTTACGCTCGTGTTTAGCGAAACCCCGAATTTCACCACGATTAGAGCCATCGGACCAGATAGTCAGCAAAACATTATAACACGTACACAAATATTTATATATAAATACATTTATATATGAGATGTGGTCTGAAAAATAGCGATGACATGAAAGTGCTCTCTCTCTATATATATATATAATACACATATATAAATATGAATTTATATTGTATTTTACATATATATTTATATGCACACACACATGAGATTTTTTTAATATAAATATTAGCATCTCTCGCTCTCTCTTCATTTTATTTTGGCCTGAACATTCACACATAAATATATATATATGTATGTGTGTGTGTGTGTGTATTGTATATAATGTTTGTGAGAGTCCAGACCAAAATGAAATGACGAGAGAGTACTATGCACACTACAGATGCGACCCCGGAAATAATCATTCATCCCCTTTCTCTCTGTCTGTCTCTCATACAAAGAAACTGTTGATATTTTGGGGATAGGGAGAGAGAGGGAGAGTGGGAGAGCTGGAGGGAATTTAGGAACATAAGTTAAACAGTAATTTGGGGGGGGATGTAAATAGAGACACTTTGTGCAGTTTGTTTCCTTATCAACTGTGAATGTGAGCTGGGATGGGGGGAGCGGTTAGAGACAGTAACTCTCTATCTCTCTCCCTCTCTCTTTCTATCCCTCCTCTCATAAAAATATACACAGAAATCTAACACCCCCCCGCCTTTTAGTCTGTTTTTTTAACCTAGTATCCCGCTGCTCTATCGAATAAATATAACGAAATCTTGCCTGTGTTTATACCGAAGCTCTCGCTAAAGCGGTCCTTACAAAGTTACCTTTCCCGGGAGTAAAGTTGCGAATCTTTAGCGGAATTTAGGGCTGAATGTGGGCAAATCACCCGCTCCCGTCCGTCGGTTCGCACATATGGGAACAGCGATAAAAGCGCGTTCTCCACCTTTCTCACCCTCTCCACCTCTCTGTCTCTTTCTCCTATTCTCTCTCTCTCTCTCTCTCTGTCTCTCTCTCTCTGTCTCTTTCTCTGTCTCTCTCTGTATCTCTCTGTCTCTCTCTGTCCCTCTGTCTCTCTCGGTGTCTCGCTCTGTCCCCCTCTGTCTCTGTGTGTCTTCTCTCTGTGTCTCTTTCTCTGTATCTATGTCTCTCTCTCTCTCTCTCTCTCTCTCTCTCCCTCTCTCTCTCTCTCTCTCTGACTCCCCCTCTATTCTCTCTGTTTTCTCCCAGGCTAAATTCGTTCCCCTTTTGCCCCTAATCATCGTTTAACACATCTTCATCCCGGAGCCGACACTTGTAAAATGTTGTTTCTAACAAAAAAAAAGCGCAGCGCCTCTTAATCGCGGTTTTAATTAAAGTTAACAGCTCGTTTCCCTTTGTTTTAGTAAAGCGGTTTGTGGCTGAGGTGTTGGCGATGCTATTATTAATTAGAGAGTTTAGTTACAGTGGAGATTGGCGGAGAGAGAGAGAGAGAGAATGGGAGAGGGAGAGAGCGAGGGATGAGAGGAAGATAGAGGGAGAGAGGAAGAAAGAATATGAGCGAGACCGGGGGGGGGGGGGGGGGGGGGGGGGGTAGAGAGAATTATTTTTTGGTCAGCCTGACACATGTGGAAACCCATCACCATGCTTAAGGGTACCCAAACCAAACTGAGAGAGAGAGAGAGAGAGAGAGAGGGAGAAGAAGAGAGGGAGCGAAATGATGGAGGGGGTTCGGGGTGGGGGTGGTGGGGGTAGATAAAGCGAAGGAGAGAGAGGGAGAAAGAAAGGTAGAGAGAGATAGGGAGAAAGTGATAGAAAGAGAGAGAGAGAGAGAGAGAGAGAGAGATAAAGAGAGAGAGAGAGTCTAGTCTGTCAGTATTAAACGGTTGTACAAGCCTCCCATCAAAAAAAAACGTCGTAAAGAGCTGCCTTGTTGTTGTTGGTGTTAATCAGGGGGAGGGCAGTGTAATTGATCCCTTTGTCAGCAGATAGATATTGTGATTATACAGGGAGGGGCTGTGGGACAGATCGAAGCGATTAGAAAATATGTGTATAAATTAAAAATATAGAGAAAACGGGGCATTTTCTGGCACCGTTAAACAAATCGCGTCGCTGCGAGCTGCCGTTTCCACGGAACAAGCTTACACCGAACGAAAATAAGTGGTGTCAGGTTTTTAACAGAGTGTTTTCTGGGGGGGTGGGGGTGAGGGGAGAGGGATTATTGTGATAAAGAGGTGAGTTTGCCGGCTATTGTTTGGCTGACAGTGAGAGATCCTGTTTAGATGTGTTTGGAGACTGCGGTTTTGTGGGTTACATTGAACCTCTCGGCTGGGAATAGTCTGAAACACGCTGCCGCTTCCATTCACTCGCTCACACTCTCATTTCCTACTTGTTTCATATGCTAACGCGGCTCGTTCACACCTCCACACATCCTGGTGTCAGTTTCAGGTGAACACACACACACAGACACAGACACCATACACACACAGAGAGCCACATACACACAGAGAGAGAGCCACATACACACACAGAGAGCCACATACACACTCTCACGTGGACACACACACACACATATATATACACACACACACATACACACACACACACATACACACACATACACACACACATATATACACATACACATATATATACACACAGACACACATATACAGACACACACACACACACAGAAAGAGAGCCACATACACACTCTCACATAGACATACACACATACACATATATATACACACACACACACACATATACACAGATACACAAACACACACACATATATATATACACACACACACTGACACAGACGCTCACGCAGACACACAATCTGCTTCCTGCTACCCTCTCACATTAATCGATTGCTATGTTGCTGTGTGTGCAGTTAGCGGCTGTTGCAGATGTGAAAATACCTTTCCAAAAATATATACAGGACAGAGCCAGACAGAGCCGAGCTGCCCGGCAAGGCGCGGGAATAAAAAAAAACAACATTAATAAAAATAACATTGAACTGCGAACGAATTGCATCGAATCCCACCCGAAAACCCACCGAATCCCAAATAAACCCCCAAAAATATTGAAACGAAACTAATCGCAGGTAGCGCTCGATGGATTTCGATGGGGGAAAGAATTGCAATCAAAATATTTATCTTTGCAGATTGTTCTGGGCTAAGATTTAAAAAAAAGAAATGAGGGGATGAAATGGATACCCGTTTGAAGAAAACAATGTGTTTTTTTAGGGTGAGTGAAAGGGGATGCGTGAGAGTGTGTGTGAGAGAATGCGTGTGTGTGTGTGTGAGTGAGTGTGAGTGTGCGAGACAGCGAAAGTGTGAGAGAGAGTGAGTGTGTGAGAGAAAGTGTGTGAGAGTATTGGTATGAGAGAGAGAGAGTGTGAGTGTCAGAGAGTGAGTGTGTGTGAGACGGGATGAGAGGGGGAGTGTTTGTGTGTGTGTGTGTGTGTCTTAGTGCGTGTGAGAACGAGTGTTTGTGCGTGACAGAGAGACAGGGATAGAGTGAGAGAATGTGAGAGAGAAGTGTGTGTGTGAGTGTGAGAGAGACACAGACAGAGGTGAGATATATAATCCAGTGTATAAGTGCGAGCTGTGTGTATGGAGTGAGTTAGTAGTGAGGGAAGTAGAGTCGGGGCTGGGATCTGGGATTGGGTGAGTGTGAGTCAGGGTGAGTCTCGCCACTAGTGTTGTCTTGGTCAGAGCTTTGTTGACGATTACATGAAATAACTAGAGTTTTGCCTGATTTAACAAGAGGTCGGGCTGACGAGCCCACACGTGACTTGAGCTGAGGGTATATCTCTCTGTCACAGCTCCCATTTCCCCCTGATTTCACCCCAAAACAAACAGTCTGGGAAGCGCCGCCGCCTGGTCCGGCCAAACCGTTTATTATTTTCCATAGATTTAAATAGACAGTTATACAGCCGCAACGCCAAAAAAAAAACAACCAAAAAAAAAAAAAACACCGCAAAGCGGCAGCGAGAATTCCAGCAAATACCTCCCAGTAATATTTCCTTCCCCTGGTTGGAAATTGACTGCTGTTTGGGGTGAAAAGAAAGTTGGAGGTGGTGTGTGTAATTGATTGAGACTGACAGCCACACACTGACCTGCCTTAAACAGCGGGTGTCATCTGATCTGTGAGGCTGAGCCCAGCTGAGAGAGAGAGAGAGAGAGAGAGAGAGGCAGAGAGAGAGAGAGAGAGGGAGAGAGAGAGAGAAAAAGAGAGAGAGACAAGTTGGCATCGCAAGAGAAGAAGTTTCTACCTTGTTTCGCGTTGTGTTTGTGGATAGAGACGCGCACAGAGAGAGAGAGAGAGAGAGAGAGGGAGACAGACGCACGGACTTGTCTCTCGTGGTTTGAACACGCAAAGAGACACGGTGTGTTGCAGACGGGAGTCACGGTGTGCGCTGGAGACACAGAGAACAACGTGTGTGGTGGACAGAGAGACAGACAGACAGACAGACAGACAGACACACACAGACACACACAGACACACACGCGCGAGAGAAACCCACGGAGAGAGAGAGAGAGAGAGACAGAGAGAGACACAGAGCGTCGCGATGACCCTGTCTGGAGGCGGCAGCGCCGGGGACATGTCTGGACCCACGGTGCTGACGGCGGAAGATGTGGACATCGACGTGGTGGGTGAGGGCGACGAGGGCTTGGGCAAGGACAGCGACACCGAGAGCCGCCTGAGCCCGGAGCGGGGGGGCGAGCAGGAGGAGCCGGGGGACGGTGCCAGCGCCCCCGAGGGTGAGGCGGGGGAGAGCGTGGGGGCCGGGGTCGGGGTTGGGGTTGGGACCACGGGAATTGGCCCCAACAAAGCCAAGTCGAGCCTGGTCAAGCCGCCTTACTCCTACATCGCCCTGATCACCATGGCCATCCTGCAGAGCCCCCAGAAGAAGCTGACCCTCAGCGGGATCTGCGAGTTCATCAGCAACCGGTTCCCTTACTACCGGGAGAAGTTCCCCGCCTGGCAGAACTCCATCAGGCACAACCTCTCCCTCAACGACTGCTTCGTCAAGATCCCCCGGGAGCCGGGCAACCCCGGCAAAGGCAACTACTGGACCCTGGACCCGCAGTCGGAGGACATGTTCGACAACGGGAGCTTCTTGAGGCGAAGGAAACGGTTCAAGAGACAACCCGCCGACCCGCTCCGGGACCAGGCCACGCTCATGATGCAGACTTTCGGGGCTTACAGCCTGAGCGGTCCCTACGGTCGGCCTTACGGGCTTCACCCGACTTCTTACCCGGGTCACGGGCACCTTCAGTATCCCTACATCCCACCCGTGGGCTCTCTCCTGCCGCCCACGGTGCCCCTGATCCCGGCCAGCAAGGCGTTCGGCTCCCCGCTCCCCCACCAGCTCAGTGCCAGTCCCAGCCTCAGCCCCGGCCTCCAGCTGCACATCAGCAGTCTGGGCTCCGCGTCGATCGTGAAGACGGAGCCGAGCGGGAGAACTTCCTTCAGCATCGAGAACATCATCGGCGTCAGCAACAGTAACGGCGCACAGACACAGACTTTCTCTCGGCCTCCCATCACCGTGCAGTCCGCGCTGCTCAGCCCGCAGCCGCTCTCCCTATCCCGCTCCGCGGTGGGCTCGGCGATCGCCCCCCTCCTCGGGGTCCCCACCAACATCCTGTCCGGACAGTTCCTACAGTCAGCCGCCTCGGCCGCTGCCAGCAAGTGGGTAGCCCAGTGACACTGACAGCGACAGCTCAACACGGCTCGGCTCGGCTCGGCTCGGCCCAGCTCAACCCAGCCCAGCCCAGCCCCAGCCCCAGCCCAGCCCAGCCCAGCCCGGCTCAGCCCAACACAGCCCAACCCAATGGCACTGACAGCGACAGCTCAACACAGCTAAGCTCGGCTCGGCTCAGCCCAGCTCAACCCAACCCGACCCAGCCCAGCCCAGCCCGGTTCAGCCCAGCCCTGGGTTCAGCCCAGCACAGCCCTGGGTTCAGCCCAGCACAGCCCGGGGCTCAGCCCAGCACAGTCCGGCTCAGCCCAGCACAGCCCTGGGCTGAGTCCAGCACAGCCCTGGGCTCAGCCCAGTCCGGCTCAGCTCAGCCCAGCACAGCCCTGGGCTCAGCACAGTCCGGCTCAGCTCAGCTCAGCCCAGCACAGCCCTGGGCTCCACTCAACATAGTTCAACATTGCACTAAACACCTCCCAGCTCCACACATACAGACTCTATCTAACCCATCTCCCCCCCCCCCCCCCCCCCCTCCCCAGTTCAGTAACAAAATGAATGATTTCTGTACAGGTTTGTAAATATTTCTATATAAAAAAAAACATTTGGTTCAAAGTTAAAATCGACTTTTATTTTAGTAAAAAAAAACGCTTTGGATTGGAGAGTTTGTACCCGCCAGTGTGCGTGCGCCCGTCCGTTCCTTGAAGCTCGGCTCTCTCTTCATTTTCCTCGAAGGTCCTGACCATGGGAGTGAATTTTGGAGGGAAATATTGGAGGGAAATCGATAGATAATTATTGCGGGAGAAATGATCGAATTTATTCTAAAGAATCGGTTTCTACGAGGAAGAAATAATGTCCCGAACTGTGTAGGACTGAACCCGTTTATAGCCAGGAAATGGGATTGACTGTAACTCTCTCTCTCTCTCTCTCTGTCCTGTTATAACTATAAATAAACTTTGTAAATAATTTTACAATTTGCACCTTTATGTCTTTTTGTACATTTAATTTTTCGCTATTTTTTTAATTAAAAAAAACTATCATTTTGTAATAACTATACATATATATCGATATATGAAGACGTGATACGGCGCTATATCAAAATGCATGGATTATTATTATTATTATATTGCTGACCTTTTAGAAATGATATGAATAAGTAAGAATATATGACCGTTTGCGACTTTCGATTCGATTTGTATTGAAACTAGTGATGTGTGTGAGTGTGTGTGTGTATATATACATATATACAGTATATATGTGTGCATGTATGTGCGTGTGTTTACATATATGTGTGTGTGTGTGGTGTAATTTACAGCAATCTTAATTAAGGTTAGGAATTTTACTTTGAGTTTCTCTACCCTCAGAGACAGAAAGAGACAGAGAGAGACAGAGAGAGAGACAGAGACAGAGACACAGAGCGACAGAAAGACGGAGAGAGACAGAGAGAAACCGCTTCGTTGTAAATAAAAGCACGGAACCCAGTGATGATTATGAAGGCAATTAAGAGGTTATTTTTTTAATTATTAAAAGATCTATTAATGAACCAGTTTGGCGCGGGATCAGCTGAGCGGTTTAGATGAAACGCCATAACAGAGAGATAGACAGAGACAGAGAGAGAGAGACACACACAGAGAGCGACAAAGCTGTATTCCCAGCAAACATAAAACGATTTTTTTTTATTGTGCTTCGAAATAACAAACCATTTGTAATTATGTTATTCGAAAATATTTGTAAAACGTTTCACATTCTTTAATTTCACATCAATTAACGTCGTACCTTATCTCATATCAATTAAATGTCAGGACACTTTTACCAAATAACTTTGTTATAAAAAAAATGAAATGAAATGAAATATAAAACCAAACCATATAATCAGCCCGTGATTTAGTAATATAATTCTCACGATTCCTTTAGAGAGGCGGTTAGTTTTGCGTGGGATTCGCGCGGGTTTGGTTCAGAGAAATCAAATTAATAAAATAATAATAATTTAGTTTTATTCTGCAGCCGACTTAATCCATTGATTTTTTTTTACAAAAATATTGTGAATCGTTTCATAATTTTACTTCATATAAATTTCATATAAATGAAAGATTGTGTTATTCGTAATTATGTAAATATGTTATTTGAAAATATTTGTAAAAAAATTCAAAATTTTAATTTAGTGTATATTAATTTGCTATATCATTTCATATAAATTAAAGAGAGTTAAATATTTTTGGTAAAAAAATTATCAACGGATTATGCCAGATGCACAATAAAAGTAAATTAATATGTTTAAATTTTCACCGTCTCTATTATGCTTAAATATTTTCACAAATGAGAGCGAATAAACCACTCAATCTCACACTATAAGATCATTATATTTTAGCATGCTGCCTTATAATCAATTAATTTGTAATCAGGTATATAAAATAAGTTTAAAAAATTCAATAAATATGCGTTTTAACATAAATACAGTATATTACAAGTACATAATGAGAGACAGTCGCGGCTATAACACATTGATTCACTGTAAGCGTTTGGGGACAATTATTGTGTTTAACCAAATAAAATCGTGTGTTAAATAAAACGAAAATTCACAATAAACATTAGAGAGGATAAATGGTCAGAAATTACCGGGTTCTGGAGCCGCGCACATTCCCGGCGGGAAAAGTAAATTACATTTAAACCTTAAATAGAATTAACAATTTAATCGCAACACACGCACACAGATACAGACACACATACACACACAGATACACATACACAGATATACACACACAGGTACACACACACACATACACATACATACACATGTCGATACAGATATACACACACAGATACAGAGACACATACACAGGTACAGACACACACAGATATAGACACACACACAGATACAGACCAGATACAGAGACACACACAGATATAGAAACACACACACACATACAGAGACACACACACACACACACAGATACGGACACAATATACAGACACAGAGATACACGCAGATACATAGATATAGAGATAACACACACACACAAACCCGACGTGTGAAACATTTAATTTATTTCATTGCTATAATTTCATCATCTGATTTCCAGTGAACGCTGGAAACTTCCCCATGTGCCTATACGTGTATAATCTGTGTGCATTTGTGTATCTCTGTGTATCGCTGTGTGTGTATGTGTATATGTGTGTATGTGCGTGTACGTGTGTGTAAATATGTGTGTGTATATGTGTGTGTGTGTGTGAGAGAGAGAGGGAGAGAGAGAGAGAGAGAGACAGCCGCCTGGTTAACAACAGTTTAAATTAATTTGTAATAAAAATTGAAACTGAAGTGTACAAAGCTGAAAGCTTTACGCTTTTGGTTGAACACTAGTCGGGCGCTAAACCCCACACATAAAGTCTCGCCGCCCTGACTAGTTTATACTCATTTCATTTTTTTTTTGGGGGGGAAATGAGTAAAAACGAAACCAGCGAAGATTTGGAGTTTAAAAAAAGGTTTATTTTAATGGCTCTTTTTAAAAAAAAAGTACAAACAAATCTTGTATTTCGATTCATTTTATTTTTTTGGGGCTAAAAAAAAAAAGAAATCTGATGAATTGTTGGTATGAATTGAATTTTTTTTTCGTCTGTGGAATTGTGTGTGAGGCGGTTCGAGGCAGTCTCCCGTGTGCGTATGTATGTTTGCGTTTGTGTCTGAGTGTGTGTGTCTGTTTGTGTTTGGTCTGTGTGTGTGTTTGGTGTGTGTGTGTTTGGTGTTTGTCTGTGTTTGTGCGTTTCGTGTGTGTATGTGTGTGTGTTTGGAATTTGTGTATGTTTGGCATGTGTTTGATGCATGTTGCGTGTTTGGTTATCTGTCTGTGCCTGTGTTTGCGCGTTTGGTGTGTGTCTGTGTTTGGTGTATAATGTGACTGTGTCTGTTTGGTGTGTGTCTGTGTTTGGTATGTGTTTGGTGTGTGTGTGTTTGGTGTGTGTCTGTGTTTGGTGTGTGTTTGTGTCTGTTTGGTGTGTGTTTGGTGTGTGTTTGTGTCTGTTTGGCGTGTGTTTGGTGTGTGTTTGTGTCTGTTTGGCGTGTGTTTGGTGTGTGCCTGTGTTTGGTGTATAATGTGACTGTGTCTGTTTGGTGTGTGTCTGTGTTTGGTGTATAATGTGACTGTGTCTGTTTGGTGTGTGTCTGTGTTTGGTATGTGTTTGGTGTGTGTGTGTTTGGTGTGTGTCTGTGTTTGGTGTGTGTTTGTGTCTGTTTGGTGTGTGTTTGGTGTGTGTTTGTGTCTGTTTGGCATGTGTTTGGTGTGTGTTTGTGTCTGTTTAGCGTGTGTTTGGTGTGTGTTTGTGTCTGTTTGGCGTGTGTTTGGTGTGTGTTTGTGTCTGTTTGGCGTGTGTTTGGTGTGTGTTTGTGTCTGTTTGGCGTGTGTTTGGCGTGTGTTTGTGTCTGTTTGGCGTGTGTTTGGCGTGTGTTTGGTGTGTGTTTGTGTCTGTTTGGCGTGTGTTTGGTGTGTGTTTGTGTCTGTTTGGCGTGTGTTTGGCGTGTGTTTGGCGTGTGTTTGCGGGTTTCGTGTCCTTGTAAAAGCGTTTCCATTTGACTGTTGATTCACACTGTGTCCTGACACACCGCTGCCAAGTGACTGAAGCAGATTTCCCTCCCACAGCATTTGGACAAGCAGCCGAGGATCTGTTGGTAAATATTATTTTACTGCGCGTAAACATTTATACCGCGGTATAAATACACCAAATGAAACGAGCCGCCGCCTGCAAATGCCGGGGCAAAAAAAACATATGTATCTTTAGTCGATAATCATCTGACACCGAGGGATGAAGTGAACTTACTGCAAAGGGCAACTTAATAAAGAGTCGAGCCCAAGTCCCTAAATTGAGAGGCCAGTAATCCGTGTACATGTGTGTGTGTGTGTGTGTGTGTGTGTTGTGTGTGTCTTAGGTTAGGGCACTCGTTAAAGTGATTCGTTTACATAAACCGAGCAAAGCAAACGGGCACATGATGTGGCTTTGCTATATTTATCAGATACTCCTGGGAAAGTGCAAGGCGACTCCCTGCAGTCACTGTCCGGCTCAGCAAACCTGCTGATACCATCATCTTCACACTGACAAGCAATAACAGGGGCTTCATACCAACCAACCCCCAGCCCTCCCAACTGTCCTGACACTCACTCACTCACTCACTCACTCACTCACTCACTCTGCTCACTCACTCACTCTGCTCGCTCATTCACTCACTCACTCACACTTACTCACTCACTCACTCACTCACATACACTCACTCACTCTGCTCGCTCATTCATTCACTCACTCACTCACTCTGCTCATTCACTCACTCTGCTCGCTCATTCACTCACTCACTCACACTTACTCACTCACTCACTCACTCACATACACTCACTCACTCTGCTCGCTCATTCATTCACTCACTCACTCACTCTGCTCACTCTGCTCACTCACTCACTCACTCACTCTGCTCACTCTGCTCACTCACTCACTTGCTCGCTCACTCACTCACTCACTCACTCTGCTCACTCACTCACTCTGCTCGCTCATTCACTCACTCACACACACTTACTCACTCACTCACTCACTCACTCACTCACTCACTCTGCTCGCTCATTCATTCACTCACTCACTCACTCTGCTCACTCTGCTCACTCACTCACTCACTCTGCTCACTCTGCTCACTCACTCACTTGCTCGCTCACTCACTCACTCACTCACTCTGCTCACTCACTCACTCTGCTCGCTCATTCACTCACTCACACACACTTACTCACTCACTCACTCACTCACTCACATACACTCACTCACTCTGCTCGCTCATTCATTCACTCACTCACTCACTCTGCTCATTCACTCACTCACATACACTCACTCACTCACTCACTTTCCTGTCACCCTGGGCTCAACTTAGCTTTGCTCTCTCATCTCAACTCGGCTTCACGTGTACATTTTAATCATTTTATTAGATAAAAGAAATCTCGCCACCCACCAAAAAAAATCCCCCCAATATGAAATAAGAGTCAGGTCACAATTACCCTTTCATTTAACGCTTTTATTGTTATTATTACTATTATCATTATTTTGTTTGTATTGCTTTGTTTCGGTATTTTTTTCGGCCTCAAAAAAAAACGAAACGATTTTAAACAAATGATTTTTGCTGATACTGTATTCGTTTTCCATTTCATTTCGTTTTTGACACATGTGTCCAAAAATAAAATGAAATGAAATGAAAGACGAAATCTGAAAGGTGACGCAGTCTGGTCCTAAACTAGTTTGAGATTGTTACTGAACTGAAACGTTTTTTTGCTTTAAAAAGAACAGCTGATGGCTCTTTATTTTTTTTAACCAGGAGTTTAGGCGTTCGGCGATGTAAACATCAATGAAATAGTTGATCGACTTAAAGCTTAAATCCTTCTCCATGTAGTTTGGGTCGGTGACTGGGAGCAGGTAATACCAGCTCCAGCCGCTGGACGGCGCAATTCCCAATGTGCCCATATTAATAATAATAATAATTCTTGCATTGGATATACCCCTTATCGCATCTTCGGGACGTCTCAAAGCGCTTCACAGAATATAGCGTAAAGTGACTGTGCATTTTGTGGGCAAAATGCGACAGCCGATTGCGCACAGCATTGTCCCACAAACAGTAACGGATTGAGCGACCAGATTATTATCATTTATTAGTGCGCTCAATGACAAGCAATTTATTTAAACTTATTTCAAAATACATATAATTAAAGTTTAGCTCTTCACTAGAGCAGTGACGGGTGCTCTCCTGCACACCTTTGAGATGCTGCGGGTGTGAGACGCTCACGGTGATGGAGAGGGTTTAATTCTCACAGCCTCACTCGATACTAATTTTTTTTATGAAATAGAAACCATTTCCTATATTAAAATCTGAATTGCAGAATTATCCATGTTAATTGATTGGTGGATTGCTTTTCCAGGGGGCAATAACTCTTCCAAATAAATAAATAATAATAATTTGGTCACTCAATCCATGACTATTTGTGGGACACTGCTGTGCGCATTTTGCCCATAAAATTTACAGTCAATTCACTTTACAATATTTTCTGTGAAGTGCTTTGAGACATCTTGAAGATGTGATAATGCAATATATCAAATGCAAGGAATATTATTATTACCTCCTTAGGCCCAGTCCAAAGCACTTTGTTTTTTATATACATATATAAAAATAATTCAATTTAATTATCAAATTGTCCATTGGAAATATTTAACAGAAATATTTAACCACTTCACCCCCCAAAAAACAATAAAAAGGTAATTTCGATGTTGTCTCCCAAAAAGTCAAACACTGTGAGACGATAGGTTAGCATTACACTTATCACCAGTTTGCAATACAAAATCTCAGCTTAGTTTAAAAAATCTCGGGAACGAGGGAGGTAGGGAGGGAGGGAAGGAAGGAGAGATAGGTAAGAAGAAAAAAAGTGAAAAAAAGGAAAGTTTGACTGCGGGAAAACAAGTTCACAAAGTGGTTTATGCTGAAAACCATTAATGGGAGAACATCAGTGACCAAATTGCCAATCATAATTATATAGTCAGTGACAGAATCCTGGCCCAATAAATAATATTTAACTTATAATAACACAGGATAAGAAAGACGGGGGGGATAAACACATCTGTTTGTGGGACCCTGCCGTACGCAATTGGCTTCCGCGTTTCAGCCACAAAATAAACAGTCAATCCGCTTGACTATTCTGTGAAGCGCTTTGGGATATTTCAATGACGTGACGAGGCGCTATATCAAATGCAAGGATTATTATTATTTTCTCTCTTTAAAACAACATTCCACCCCCTCTCTCTCTCTCTCTCTCTCTCCTCTTGTTCGGCCAGTAAATCACTGCAGATAATCTCTAACCAAAGGAAGAACATAGCCCATAAACACCTGAAACATAAACTCCTTTGAGGCCAGGATTTGATCTAATAATAATAATTATTTTGATTACAACTAATACAATGATTTCAAAATAAAAGGATGACTTGAAAACCCTGTGTGTTTGGTATAAGGGGGTGTAAGACAGAGATTGGGCCACAGGGGAGGTTCTGGGGTGAGGTTCACACTGTGTATCTGTGTTGTGTTTTTTAAACTCTTTTTTGTGAATCAAATAAGTTGTCCGTGACGTCATCAGGCGGCGCTGCTGGGCAACGCGCATGCGCGGCCTCACTGCTTCAGGAAGTGGATACACAGTCACAGTTTTACACACACACACCCAGACACACACACAGACACACACACACCCAGACACACACACAGACACACACACACACAGACAGAGACACACAGACAGACACACACACACAGAGACACACACACACCCAGACACACACAGAGACACATAGACAGACACACCCAGACACACACAGACAGACACACACACACACAGACAGAGACACACAGACAGACACACACACACACAGAGACACACACACACACACACCCAGACACACACAGACAGACACACACACACACAGACAGAGACACACAGACAGACACACACACACACAGAGACACACACACACACCCAGACACACACAGACAGACACACAGACAGAGACACACAGACACACACACACCCAGACACACACAGACAGACACACACACAGACACACACAGACAGACACACACAGACAGACACACACACAGACAGAGACACACAGACAGACACACACACAGAGACACACACACACAGACACACACACACAGACAGAGACACACACACCCAGACACACACACAGACCCAGACAGAGACACACACAGAGACACCCAGACAGACACACACACACCCAGAGACACCCAGACACACACACACACACAGACAGACACACACACACACACAGACACACAGAGACACACACACCCAGACACACACACACAGACCCAGACAGAGACACACAGAGACACCCAGACAGACACCCAGATACACACAGACAGACACAGAGACACACAGACACACACAGAGACAGACACACACAGACACAGAGACACCCAGACAGACACACACAGAGACACAGAGACAGACACACACAGAGACATCCAGACAGACACACACCCAGACACACACCCAGACAGACACACACCCAGACACACACACACACACACACAGACACACACACACACAGGGACACACACCCACACAGACAGAGACACACACAGAGACACAGACACACGCAGAGCATTACAGAGACACACACAGACAGACACACAGAGACATAGACAGAGATACAGAGACACACACAGAACATTAAAGAGATACAGAGACACACACACATCATTATAGGGATAAGACAGAGAGAGTGTGAGACACACAGAGAACATCACAGAGATAGATACATAAAGTGTGGGAGACAGAAAGAGAGTTATACAGATCCAGTGAGAGACAGTCAGAGAGGGTGAGACACATAGAGAGAGCATAACAGACATACAGAAAGAGAGAGGGGGGGAGAGAGAGAGAGAGAGAGCATTATAGAGATACACACGTAGTGAGAGAGAGATGCACACACAGAGTGAGAGAGGATCAGAGAGCGACTGACACACACACACACACATAGTGATACATAGATATTCAGAGAGAGAGAACCAGAGAAACACAAGAGAGAGACAGAGTAGTACAGAGAATAGGGGAGAGAGAGACCAGGGACAAGACAGGTTGAGGGCTGAGGGCTGGAGGAGCCGCAGTGAGATGGAGGAATGGAGCACAGTCCCTCTGATAGTCATCATCAGCCTCACAGTGCGCTGGGCAGTGTCTCTCAACTCCTACTCAGGTCAGTAACTCTTACTCAGGTCAGTAGTTATTACTCAAGTCAGTCACTCTTACTCAGGTCCGTAGTTATTACCTAGGTCAGTAATTCCTACTCAGGTCAGTAACTCTTACTCAGGTCAGTAGTTATTACTCAGGTCAGTCACTCTTACTCAGGTCCGTAGTTATTACCTAGGTCAGTAATTCCTACTCAGGTCAGTAACTCTTACTCAGGTCAGTAGTTATTACTCAGGTCAGTCACTCTTACTCAGGTTCGTAGTTATTACCTAGGTCAGTAATTCCTACTCAGGTCAGTAATTCCTACTCAGGTCAGTAATTCCTACTCAGGTCAGTAACTCTTACTCAGGTCAGTAATTCCTACTCAGGTCAGTAACTCTTACTCAGGTCAGTAACTCTTACTCAGGTCAGTAATTCCTACTCAGGTCAGTAATTATTGCTCAGGTCAGCAATTATTACTCAGGTCAGTAATTCCTACTCAGATCAGTAGTTATTACTCAGGTCAGTAATTATTACTCAGGTCAGTAACTCCCCCTCAGGTCAGTAATTATTACTCAGGTCAGTAACTCCCCCTCAGGTCAGTAATTATTGCTCAGGTTAGTAACTCCTACTCAGGTCAGTAATTATTACACAGGTCAGCCCTGCTCTGCATTCCAGTCCCAGCACCGTGCACTCGAGTCATCATTACACACTGATTGATACACCCGGTGGTATTACACAGTGACTGAGAGACCTTACACACATTGTGTGACGGTGTTCGGGCTGATGCTCTCTGTGTTGTCAGGTGCAGGGAAGGCCCCCATGTTTGGAGACTACGAGGCTCAGAGACACTGGCAAGAGGTGACGTATAACCTGCCTGCTCACCAATGGTCAGTGCTGTATACAGACTAACTGCCAGCCTCACACTGGGCGCGGGGGGTGGTGGTGGGAGTTGGGGAGGGTGGCATGGGGGTTGGTGAGGGGGTGGATGGGGGGGGAGTGGGGGGGGGCTATGCTGACAAGCGGGGAAGGAGACTTTTACCTTATGAGAAGCCTGTAAATATTTCACAGAATCTACTGTGTATGATTAGTGCGCGTGGGTGGTGGGGGAGGGTTTGGGTATGTGTGTGCCGAGATTGTGTGTGTGTGGGGCTGTGTGTGTATGAGAGACGGTGTGTGTGTCTGTGTGGCAGGGGGTGCGCGTGTGGCGGGTGGGAGTGTATATGTCGCGGGATGTGTGTGTGATGGCGGTGTGTTTGTGGCGGTGGGGTATGACGGGTATGTATGGCCTCATGGATTGCCCTGTAACAGTAACTACTGCTGATGGGAGAGGGTTGAAGTCAGGCTGTTCCAGGGCCTTGGGACGTCCTCCTAACGTGAAAGGCGTTATACAAATATAATTTGTTGTTGGTGGTATAAAGCGGGTGGTTTTTCTGCAGGTATTTCAACACGAGCCAGAACGAGCTGCAGTACTGGGGGCTGGATTACCCCCCACTCACAGCCTATCACAGCCTCGCCTGTGCCTATGTGTAAGTGACCTCTGCTTCCCCAGGATTTCCTACCCCCCCATCACCATCACGCTCCAGCGCAGAGCTGGGGGGAACGAGTGCTGCAGTGTCGGAGACGCTGTCCTTCAGATGAGACGTGAAACCTCACTCCCCTTCTGTTCCTGTCCAGCTTTAGAGAGTTTCTCTCTCCTGGTTTCCTGGCCGACAATCCCCCCTGATAAAATCTCTCGCTCACTTCATGGTTGTTTTCCGGCATGTCATTGTACGCAAATTGGCTACTGCGTTCACCTACAAAACACACAGTCACTACACTTTACAGTAAGTCCTGTGAAAAGCTGTGAGACGTCCTCCTGATGTACAATTAGGTGCTGATCCAGCGCCGGAAACACAAACCATCCCGATGTTCTGGTAAGTGAAATGACTGCTATTGTAGGCAAACACAACGCAAAGCGATGTCCCACACACAGGCTCTCAGGTCAGACAGTGATTAACGTGGAGGAGTATTAGCCAGGAAAGTTACTAAAAATGATTGTTGGACTAAAAATGATTATACAGTAAACCTCACATAAGTCGCATCAGTTGGGCCCCATACATTTAATATGACTTGTGCTAAAGTATGAGTAATGTCAAACTTGCACAGAATATAAACTCTCAAACGAGACTTGGGCAGATCATAATAATAATAATCCTTGCATTTGATATAGCGCCTTATGTCTTTGAGATGTCTCAAAGCGCTTCACAGCATATATTGTAAGTGCAGTGACTGCGTATGTGGGCGAAACGCGGCAGCCAATTTACCACAGCAGTGTCCCACAAACAGTCGTGGATTGAGTGACCAAATGATTATTATTATTATTTTCTGGAGGGATTATTACCCCTGGAAAGTGAACCGCCAATCGACTAACAAGCGGGTTCCTACTCACTACTAGGTAAACAGATGTACGATTTAGGTGATTATGTCACTTAACGGTTTAGACTTGTGCGAGTTTTACTGTAAATGCTGTTGGCTGTGGATGAGTGAGTCTGTTCACACAGTGTTAGTTCCCCAGGTGTAGTAATGGCTGCTGACATTACCTCTCTGTGTTTGCCCAGAGCCCGGCTGATAAACCCTGACTGGATCGCACTCCGCACCTCCCGCGGCTACGAGAGTCCTGCCCACAAGCTCTTCATGCGAGCGACAGGTAGGTCTCCTGCCCAGCCCCGCTCTGTGCTGAGTGCTGATCTCAGCCCAGCTCAGACACAGTGTATATTTATTAGGTGACGGTTATGGCCGGTGCTCAGGCACCGGTTTGTGAAGTGAAGTGTAACCTCGCTGTCTCTCTCTCTCTGTGTGTGTCTCTCTCGCTCGCTCAGTGCTTGTTGCCGACGTCGCCGTGTATATCCCCGCCGTCCTGTGTTACCTACAGCGGTGCCAGGCTCCTCGCGGCAAGAAGGTATGTGACACTCATTGGCTCCGCACCTGTGCACCCCACCTGCTCCCAGTAATGAGCCCACAGTCTCTGATCTCTGCACAGTAGAGGTGAATGTAACTGCCCCTTTTGTTAGGGCAGCGCATTGGGGGAGGTGGGGGGGCAGTGAGGGAGAGAAACCAATTAAAGCTCCTCATTTCTCACCTTTCTCCCCAGACCCCCTTCCCTCCCTACCCTCGACACCCGCCACCCCCCCCCGGCCGCTAGCCAGGACAGCTAAGCGCTTTGGGACGTCCCTGGGGATGTGAGGAAAGCGCTGTATGACTGTGTTATTGTGTTGTGTTACTGTGGGGGGGCACAGGTACTGAGCTGCTCTCTGTTTCCCCCCCAGGTGGCCGCCATGCTGTGTGCTCTACTGTATCCCGGCCTCATCCTCGTCGACCACGGACACTTCCAGTATCCTTATCTCCCACCATTCTTCCCACCTTCCCTCTCTGCCCGCCGGAGTCCCAACCCCGCCCCTGTGCTGAGTGGCTGATCTCGGCCGCACTCTGTGTTGAGTGGTTGGTGTGTGGAGTGGTGTGGGGGTATCAGGTGGGGTTCACCAGTTGCCCGCGAGTTGCCTTTAACACATGACCAGGTATAACAGTGTGAGCCTGGGGTTGGGCGTGTGGGGGGCGCTGGGTCTGGCCTCGGGGCACCCCCTGCTGGGCTCCGCCGCCTTCTGCCTGGCGCTGAACTACAAGCAGATGGAGCTGTACCACTCGCTGCCCTTCTTCTGCTACCTGCTGGGCTGGTGTGCGCGGGCAGGACTGCGCGGCCGAGGGTGAGTGACCGGCACGCCTGCCCGCCCACAAAGCGCGCCCCCACGAGCGCCCCCCGCGCGGGTTAGGGAGAAGGGCGCGTTCTCTTCCAGGGAAGGGAGTGTGGAGGGGGGGTTGCGGGGAGAGAGAGAGAGAGAGCACATTCTATTCCAGATTCAGGGCGATTTCCATATGCTGGTGACGTACGGATGTGGAACTCTCAGTCTGGTTTGGAGGATCTGAAGCATGGTTTGGGTTCGGAGTCAGGATGACCCCCCCCAAAAAAGTAAGTAGCGAGCAGCCTGCATGGTAAAGCCATCAATAAATCTCACTCCCTCTGGTTCTCTCACTCCCTCTCTCCCTCTCTCTCCCCATCCCCCTCTCTCTGCCTGTTTCTCCATCCCCTCCCCACCCTCTCCCCCTCTCAGGTTGCTGTGGCTGCTGGCGGTGGCTGTGACGGTGCTGACCGTGTTTGCCGCGTGTTGGCTGCCGTTTCTTTCCGATGTGGCTCACGTTCAGCAGCTGCTGCGGAGGCTGTTCCAGTGGAGAGGGGGCTGTTTGAGGTACGGGAACTCGGGGAGAGGCTCCGTCTCCGGGAATAACACGGGCGCCGTCACTGTCCGCGCGCCAGTGTCCGCGTACCGGTGTCTTATCGCGCTTCTTCGGCCTATCTTATCCCCACCCTCCCTGCCCTCCGCCCCCTCCTGATCCCACCCCCCTGCTAGGGGCCAAATCCCTGACTGTCCAGCACCTTGGGACGTCCTCCTGACGTGGAAGGCGTCGTGTAAATGTCATGTGTTGTTGTTGTTGCTGTCCCCGGAGTCACACGCTGACCTCCAGCCTCTCTCTCTCCATCCCCCCCCACCCCCCCAGGACAAGGTGGGCAACGTGTGGTGTAGTCTATCCGTGCTGTTCAAGCTCCATAGGCTTCTGGCTCCCAGCACCCAGGTGTGGCTCAGGTAACTGCCACTCGCTGACCGTTAATGTGTGTGTATTTGGGGGGGTGATGTGTGGCATGCGTGGTGCGTGCGAGTGGGGGTTGAGGTATGGAGTGAGTGTGTGTGAGGGGGATACTACAGCATATGCGTATAATTCCCAGTGCTATCTGGTGTGTGGGGGGGGGGTGTGGTGGTGGTGTGTGGGGGCTTATTACAGTGTATAATGTACGACTCTGTTCCCTCCCCACCCCCAGTGCAGTGGCCACGCTGCTCTCTGTGCTGCCCGGCTGCCTGAAGCTGACGGTCACTCCCACTCTCCGGGGCTTCAGACTGGCTCTGGTGAGTCTCCAGTGTGACGTGTAGTGACTTTGTGTGTGTATGTGTGTGTGTTACACTGAGTTCAACCACTCGGCACAGAGCGGGGCTGAGATCAACTGTGTCTCTACACCGACTGAGTGCGTGAGTGAGTGCAGGATGTCTCTCTCTCTCTCTCTCTCTCTCTCTGTCTCTCTCCTCTCGCTGTGAGTCAAACAGTCTCCAGGATTCCTTTTAAGTGTTAAAATTCGCGGCACAGCTGCTGGGATATAGTGAGCTGCTGCTGTCTGCACCGCTCGTTTAATGGCGAGCTTCCAGATCGTTCTGTACAAGTTTCCAATTTGTTCAAAAATGTCCCAAAGCAGAAAGATCCAGGAGGAAAAAAACAGCCCCTTTCTCTCTCTCTCTCTCTCGCTTGCTGTGTGTGTCTCTCTCTTTCTCACTCGCTCCACGTGTATGTCTCTCACTCTATCTATTTCACCTCTTAAATCAATTTCTTCACCAAATCACTGTTTAATTTCCTCCTGAATTTCCTGACAATCTGCATCCCATGCCTCCCACAAAATACAGTTAATCAATTTATAGTGTACGCTGTGAAGCACTTTGAGACGTCTCGACCACGTGATAAGGCGCTGTATCAAATGCAAAGATTATTATTACCTCCACCATTTCCCAAGCTCGTCCATTCCCCACAATCCCCTCTCGCTCTCTCTAAAACCAGTCACTCTTACCCATCCCTCTCCTGAGCTCCAGCTGTGTGCTCAGCAACAAATCCACAGTCACTACGCTTGACCCCGATTTCCTGGGAAATGCTTTTGAGATTTTTTTTGCTGCATGAGGCGCTGTGTGAGAACCCAGGATTATTATTAATAATGATCACTGTTTTTGTAATTTACAGAAACTGAATTAATAAAAGTTTATTTCCTCCCCCCCCCCCCCCACCCCGTCTGCAGGTGACCTGTTCCCTCTCCTTCTTCCTCTTCTCCTTCCAGGTGCATGAGAAGTCCATCCTCCTGGTGGCCGTGTAAGTGACCTCCCTCCCTCCACCATCCGCCCCCGCTGTACCCCTTCCCCCCGTGCCGTCATTCCACTCTACCCCCCCCTCGCCTCGCTCGCTCTCCTGCTCCCCCTGCCCTCCACACAGAGACACTCTGTCTCCCCACGTTCTATCGGCCCTGATGCTCACTTTCACCCCCAGCCCACACACACCCTGCTCCCCCGGGGTGAATGGGTGGGGGGTGAGGAGGGGTTGACGAGAACGGGGCCACAGGGAGATTGAGGGTGAGGCTCAGGTATAATGGTCCTGCCTTTGCTGTTCTGCTGTCAGCCTCTCTCTCTCTCTCTCTGTGTCTGTCTGTCTGTCTGTTCCCAGGCCGGTCTGTCTGCTGCTGCATGAAGTCCCCTTCATGGCAACATGGTTCCTGCTGGTATCGACCTTCAGGTCAGTGCTGTTTGTTTTACAATCACGCCGCTGTGTGCCGGGAGGGCTGCGCGCCGGGGAGGGTGGGGTGGGGGGGGGTTGTGTGTGACAGCTGCTTGTGTGTTGGGGCGTTGTGTGACTCGCTCTCTATTATTCCTCAGTATGCTGCCCTTGCTGTTGAAGGATGAGCTATTGCTTCCCTACGTGGTCACCTCTCTGACCTTCCTTCTGGCCAGCACACAGCTGCTGCGGCCGCTGGACAGCACATCTACGGTCGACCTACAGCTCCAGTCATTTTCTCAGTGTCTCCGCAGATACTTTCCGGGACTCCCAGCCCCCCCGCACCTACTCAAGCTCGCGGTGAGTAACATGGGATACCATTCAGCACAGGGAGGGCGTACTTGGAAACTCCATCCTGCGGTCCCTTCGCCTCGCTCCCTCCCTCGCCTCCTTCAAGGCCTGTCTCAAGACCTCCTTCTTTGACCGCGGCTTCGCTCACTCCACCCTCCCTGCCTCCATCCCTCCTGATCCCAACCCCCAGCTCGGGTGCAAATCCCTGACTGTCCAGCGCTTTGGGACATCCTCCCGATGTGACAGGCGCTGTGTAAAGTTAATGTGCTGCTGTGTTGTCCAGCTACAAAGGTAATACCCAGGGCTGGAGGGAGTATTAGCCATAGTCCCAGGCGGGAGGAGGATAGACATTTCTAACAGCCCCTCTCTCTCTCTCTCCACCACCCCCCACTACAGTTCCTATTGTCGATGGCTGGCATGGTGACACTGAGCCTGGCCAGTGCGGTGCTCGTGCCCCCCCGCACTCTCCCGGACCTCTTCCCGGTCCTCATCTCCCTCTTCTCCTGCGGTCACTTCCTGCTATTCCTGATGTACTTTAACATCGTGCTGCTGTGGGGGCCAGTGACAGTGACAGCCAACGAGCGGCGAGGGGGCAAAACCAAATGAAGGATAGCAGCAACGGCCTCCCTCGCCTCCTGAAGGAGCTCGTCGTGGCCAGGACGGAAGTGGGAAAGGAGGTGAGCATTCCTGGCGGCGTTCCAGAGGGCCAGAGTAAGCATCCCGACCGCCAACGAGATTTGCTCATCACAAATCCCGATTTCCTGGGAATCTGGGAGATTTATTTACCTCATAGACTGTAAGGAACCTTACAACGCTGATTGTTTTTTAAAAATATTTTCCAAAAATTCGTGTTTTTTGAGGGAAAAAATATTTTTTTTTAAGAAAGGGAAAATAAAAGATAGGAAAAGGAGACAGCTCGACCTGCTGACCTTTAACACACCTGCTCACACTCGCTCTCCTGCTCACACTTGCACACTCACACTCTTGCTCACTTATTTCTGCTCACACTTGCACCCACACATACTCCTACTCACATTCATTCCCACTCGCGTAGCGAAATAATGGCCAGGAAGTGATTATGTTTTTTGATGGATCTGTTATAACACAGGTCTAATTTTATGGATCAAACCCCTGTCACCCTGTATCACATATGTGCACACGCACACACCACACATGTGCGCGCGCGCACACACACCACACGCAGGCATACGCAAATAGAGTTACGATTCCATCAGGAAGTGTGAGAAGTATATTAAGATGCACAGACTTGGCATATTCCCACCTGTCACCCCTCTTGCTTGGTCACCCACTCGCCTTTTTATTAATGGGATGTGGAATTTGAAAAGTTGCACAAAGCCAGGAGGTGGGAGGCAATGGGGCTTTGAGGGAAGAAGGGTCAGACTGGGTGATGCCATTCAGAGGGGATGAGGGAAAGGGTGTGAGAGAGAGAGAATGGGGGAGCGAACACCATCGTATCTGGGAGCCAGACGGGAGGAGATGCCTTCAAACGACTGCAGGCACCTCGGCTGGGCTGGGGACTCTCCCAATTTTATGTCCAGATCTCTCTCTCTCTTTCTCTCTGCCCTTCACATGGCCTCTACAGTGAGACACATGCAATCCACCTTGTGCAGATTTGGCACTTGCTTCCCAACACCAGCTGTCTGCAGACTGCCACCGGCTATAAAAACACACACAAAAACATGCTTCCCACCCTATAGCCCCCTGCACATACACAAACATATTTCCCCACTCTGTAGCTCTCTACAACAGCAACAATTTACATTTATACAACACAAGAAGAAGATTACATTTGTTTAGCGCCTTTCATGTTGGGAGGACGTCCCAAGGCGCTGGACAGTGTACAGCATTTCAGACCCGAGCTGGGCTTGGGGGGATGGCCGATGGCAAGGTCGAAGAGGAGGGTCTTGAGGCGGGACTTGAAGGAGGCTAAGGAGAGGGCGAGGCGGAGTGATTAGGGGATGGATTAGGCGGTGAATTCCAGAGGTTGGGGGCAGAGTGGCTGAAGGCACTCCCACCAATGATAGGGTGGGTGGGTGGGTCGGGGGACGTGGAGCCAGAGCCGGCTGAGCAGAGGGAACGGGCGGGTTGGTAGGGGGTTAGGAGATCGCAGAGGTAGGGGTGGGGTGAGCCCATGTAAGGCTTTGCATGTGAGCACCAGAATCTTGAACTGGATCCTCTGAAGGATAGGGAGCCAATGGAGTCGGCAAGAATGGGGGAGATGGGGTCACGGAGTTTGGTGCGGGAGAGGACACGGGCTGCAGGGTTCTGGATTATCTGCAGCCTGTGGAGGGAGGAGTTGGGAAGGCTGACAAGCAGAGCATTTGCATAGTCGAGCCTGGAGGTGATGAAGGCATGAATAAGAGTTTCAGCGGCCTGAGGGGTGAGGTCGTGCCGGAGTCGGGCGATATTATATAGCTGCCCTCACTCAGGGCAACATCCCAGAGCACAGAGCTCCCTACGCACGCACATTATTTCTGCGCAGAATGTTGAGCGAGTACAGACATGACGGGAACAACACTGGGAATGGAATTAGAGTAGAGAGCTCCAGTGGGGGAGCGAGCACCAGCACAGACACGATGAATGAAGTCGTTCAGAAATTGTGACTAAATCGAGGCAATCGCTTGTTCAGGATTTCTGTGCTCAGTATTTGTGCAAAGTTTAATTTTGGGTTGAAGAGGGGAGAGATTTGTGTGTGCGAGAAAGTGAGATTGTGTTTGTGCGAGCATGTGAGATTGTGGGTGTGTAAAAGCAGGATTGTGGGGGAGTATGAGAGCGCGAGATTGTGTGTATGTGATTGTGTGAAAGGGAGCGTGAGATCGGTTGTGTGTGAGAGGGCAAGATTATGCTTTTTTTTAATGTGGTTGTGTGTGTGTGTGTGTGAGAGAGATAGAAAGATTATGGGGGGGTTGGGTGAGAGTGCGAGGGAGAGAGATTGTTAGGGTGAGAGAGTGTGAGAGCGAGTGATGTTGTGGGTGTGTGTGAGAGTGGCATTTAAATTAGGTGCTGGAAACTGTATCCCAATGCACACCTGTGGGAACAGTCAAGAGCCAAACCCGAGGACAGATTCATTTGCTCGATGATGTTACTGTCAAGTGCTTTTAGTACTGGCCAGCTGCCTCGCTTATTACCACGCACTCTGAGATCTGCTCCCACACTGCATCTGTGGGTGTATTTTAAAAATATCGATAAAAACCCATCTATAGCCTTGTGGGAAGTCCCTCAGAATATCTGAGCCCTGCACTCTCCCTGCTCACACAAGTTCACAGTGTCGGTTGTCCACAAATACAGTCACTCTGCTTGACAGCGATTTCCTCTGAGATGTTCTAACATTTGAGGCATCTGATTAGATACACAGGTTATTATAATAAATAATAATCAATGCATTTGATACAATAATAATCCTTGCATTTGATATAGCCCCGTATCATGTCTTTGAGACGTCTCAAAGCGCTTCACAGGATATACTGTGATGTTTAGTGATGGTGTGTTTTGTGGGTGACTGTGTGGCAGTCAATTGCGCACGCAGCATTTTATTGCATTGTTGAGATGTCTCAAAGCACTTCACAGAATATATTGTAAAGTGAAGTGACTATATTTGTGGGTGCAACACGGCATCCAATTGCACACAGCAGTGTCCCACAAATAGTAGTGATTGGGTGACCACATTTTTTTTAAAGGATTATTACCCCTGGAAAGCGATCTGCCAGTTAACTGTGTTCCTACTTACTGCTGAGTAAACAGAGGCTTGTGCAGTAATGAAACCTGCCAAAGGTTTCGCCCCAGCCGAGAATCAAACCCTGGTCCTCTCGGTTGCAAGGCGAGTGCTCTAACTAATATGCTACATTATTATTATTATTTATTGACCTAGTTATTTTTCTCGCTGGGCTCTCCTTTGGCTTAGTCGCTTGTGCTCTTGCCTCTGAGTCAGGAGGTTGTGGGTTCCAGCCCCACACCTGTGCCTTTAAGCTCACAGTCCAGGCTGATGTTCCAGCACATGCACACCAGGGAAGCTCGGAAAGTCTTTACGGAAAAGTAATCCCACCATAGTGACTGCAGCTACGAGAGGCCGATTCACAGAGCTGTCAGTAAAGAGTCTCTAGTCTTTCCTCATTAGCCATAAAAATAATAATCCTTGCATTTGATATAGCGCCTTTTCAAATCTTCGAAACGTCTGAAAGCGTTTCACAGAATCTACTGTAAAACCGATTGCATCCCTGATAGTCTACCGCATGCCCTGAGCATGTTACACTGCCTTGCCAATCCTTCCCAAAGCCCAGCTAGACACAATATTACATCTGTGGCCCAGCCAATGATTTGTCTCCTCCCCAATCAATCCCTGCGAATGCTGACCTTTTCTCTTTCCTCTCCGTACATCCTCAGTAAATAAGAGCTTCCTGCACAAAATGCCTATCGAATTAGTAATGAAATAAGTTACAGACTGAGTCCTGAGCAGGGCGCAGTGGCAGCACATAATCAGAGTCTTGTGAGATTGTTAAATTTGTTTCTGGGGTAAGCAGAACTGTTTAAATGTTATTTATTTTTATGTTCGGAGGAAAATGCACAGCACAGTAAGATATTGATTAGATGCCCAGTGATCCTGCAGTGGCTGCGGTTAAAGACAACAATATATGAACCCTCATCTCAAACCCTTTAATTGAATTTTCCAAATCTCGCAGATAATCGATAGGGTTCGCGCAGATGAACAGGGTGAAAAGACAGCTATCTCTCTCATTCTGTTGTCAGCAGCAGCATACAAAGACACTTGAGATATTTATAACGCTTTGAAGAATAATTGACACCTGCTCCGTGAACCTGGACTGTTGAGAGGGGTAAGATATTTTGCCCACAAAACATACAGTTAATTCACTTTACAGTATATTCTGTGAAGTGCTTTGAGACGTCTCGAAGACGTGATAAGGTGCTATCTCTAATGCAAGGATTATTATTATTGTCGGGATTAAAACCCTTTCCTCTGATGTATCCATATGCCTCCAAGCGCTTCACAGGCAATTGCTATCGAGCGTGGTGACGTTGTGCGCATCTCTTGCCAAATAGTGAAAGAACAGCGATTTGGATCCTTTTACATGTTGATGAGTTACTGCATGTGTCAGACAGCTGACTGATCAAAGAAAAACATCCAGCTGAATAGGCAGACGGGAGCTCGGTTTTGAAGACGACTCCCCCGACAATATTGGGCATTCCCCCAGCACTGCTCTGAAGCGTCAATGTCGTGCAGTTTGCCTGTCACACCAGTCACTGCGTTCCAGTTGTTGCTGCAGGCAAGATTGATTTAGGGATAAGTACAAATGAAAGAGTTTGGGATGAGAAAAGGCTTATTGAGCTCAGACAGGGCATCCAAGTCCACCACTCTTTTCTCTCCCCACCCCCACCCCCCACCCCCGACATCACCATCTCATTTTCATGAGAGGTTCAGATGAAGGCCCGTAAACATACATAGAACCACAGCAATGGACATCCAGTAGCTTTGGTCTTTGCTCGTCCAAGAACAATTTGGATTTATACAGCAGCGTACATGTTGGGAGTACGTCCTAAGTCACTGATACCGTCCATTCTCATCCTAAATCCAAGCTGTATTCCCATCCCACTAGTAGCCTTCCGCTGCATATGCTCATCCAATTCTTTTATCAATGCCCTCTCGGCTTCAACAAGTCACTCCCTGAGAACCCTCGGGGTGATGTTCTTCCAAATCTTTCCTTTCACTAACCACCCCCATCCTCTTGAATTTGTGCCTCTTGCCCTCGAATGTTTTTCATGATCGATTCTCTCATCCCTCCAATGTTGTAAAGATGATTGGATCATCCCTAAACTCTCTCAGCAATAACCTGACCTCACTCTTCCAGAATATCAATCGCATTCTTCAACTACAGCATCGAGCTGTTCAGACAAATCTCCACCATCCTTCCTGGTGACACGCTGTTTAAAGTACTTCCTGGTGTCTACTTTATCGAGGTTCATGAGAAGCTGCAGGATGGAGAGGATACCAGGATGGGCAGGGTAGGGGCAGATGCAGTATAATAAGGAAAATTGAAAAGCGCACTTTGTTGCAAGAATAAGACTGTGACTTGGAAAATCATTCCCATAGTTCTTAGAAAGGACAGAGGACTCCAAAATTGGCAGCAACTCATCCAGTGATCATTCTTCATGTGCAAGTCCCAGACAATTAGGATCAACATGGCAATTCTCCTTTCCTCACACAACATCTGCACACCATGGGGTGGGGTGGGGGGGTGGGGGCAGGTCTCTGGCTAGTGTTGGAGGGTATGGACACTAGCTGATTTTCTCTCTCCCTAACCCCGTGGGGAGGGGGGAGCTGAGGCCAAATGCAGCCCCAGCTGAGATTGCAAAATCATTGCAGAAACAAGAACCTTCTGTCTAGATGTGCTTGACAATCTGATTGAGCCATATTCCTGGGGAAGAGGAGAGGTAGCAAGCACAGCCCTGATCTCCCTGACTCTGTTCATCCAAAGGTCATGAGAAGCACATCCCAATGTCCTGGTAAGTCCACATTATCAAGATAAAAGGCGCTGGTCACATCATTTTGAATAAATATTTTCCAGCCCACAGGCCAATGTTTAGCTGCGATGGATAAATTTGGCCTCTCAATCTCTCGATGTAGTGAAAATACTGCTTTGTGCTGTTAGATAGCGTCAATAAATATTGTTGTTTGTTCCGAATCTTAGCCTGTAGCATACAACAGAGTCTTTTAGCCAGCGCTAACGAGCTGGAATGATATGCTGATGGTGGAATAATGCTCCCCATTGACTGGGAGATGCAGCGCATCCTGCCTTGAAGTAAAGTTTACTTGTACAAAGTACATACATTGCGATGGTGGACATGTGATCAGACAAAGAACACTTTCTGCCTCGGCGGCCAACGCACAAGCTGTTCATAGTTTGAGCTTCTTCTCAACATGGAAGCATTAAATAGTGGGGTAGGGCCACGAGCGACTGGTGTGCACATATGTAATGTGTGGAACGGGGGCTGTGACCGCCAATTAGCTTGTTTACACAGTGAAGGCTTTATGCGGTTCAATCACAAGGACATGCTCCAGGGAACTCGATCCAGAAAGGCCGCACCTCGGGAGACTCGTCTGTCTGTCCACAAAAAGTTTGGGTCAAAAAAATTCCATCGCTTCCCCCCCTCAACTCTCCGCCAGCGAGCTCGACAAGGCTTCTCTCGCTCTCGACGTTCACTCCATCCCTCCCTGCTCCGAATCGCTCACGTCCAAAGCTGTCAAGCTGGTGGCCTCCAGTAACCTTGCCCTTCATATACACACAACCTAGACAGCCACTGAAGGCAGGGCAGGGCTGGCCACACACTCCACACCCACACTCCGGAGGTCACACAATCCCAAGCTCAGCCTGTTGTGTCCAGAATTGTTAAAAAGTTTGGTCCTAATTTGGAAGCTGTTCTTTTTTCTCTCTCTACACTTTAAAAGAAGCCGTCTCTCAATGTGAGAGAGAGAGAGAGAGAGAGAGACACACACACACACACGCACAGACTTGCTACATGGAAAACGATGGTGTAAACGAAATAAGAGCTGCGGGATCTGGTCCAGGATTACATCACATGTCATGATTAAGGTCTTTATTTATTCCATTTCATATTTCATTGTGGGGAGTGGGTGGGCGTAAAAGATGCAAATATAAAACAAATGAGAAGCTCAGAAAATTCATTCTGCAGGACAGCGCCCAGGGCTCCATCCCAAACACACATAGGATTTGCTGCTCACGTCTCCTGTGCCCCGGTGCTCGAGCCTCTGCTCTCGAGTTGAGCCACTGAAACAGGAAGAGACAACCCCGATTAGTTCACACCAAAAACCCACTGTGTGCATGTACGCAAGGTCTAACCCCGCTGTAAACGCTGGCTGAGTGTGGTGGGGTCAAACATTGTTCACTCATCACCAACACACAGCTCAAAATGCCGCCCTCCTCTCCCCAACCCTATAATTAAGCCAAAACTGTTCCCCCCACACCCACCCCCCGCAACACACTGGCTGGAGTGGGAGAGGGAAATGATAATATCACGTCTCCACGTAACCTGTGTGGAAGCTGTTGGGGAGCAGGTACTGGGACACTACCCTGCGTGAGGGGCCTATCTATATAAGTTTTTGTTGTTTGACCCTCAAGGCTTGCAGGATGGCACACAGCCAAACTCAGCTGACACCCCAGAGTGTCTCAAGTGTCACCTGACACCCCAGAGTGTCTCACACTCCCATTTTGTTCCCGAGTCCCAGGAAGCTCGATCCTAGCCAAGAGGGTTCCTGGTACGAGCGCAACATTCCCAAGGGCCGGCTTGTGAGATCCGTTTTTCAAAACTCTCAGGAAACCAACTCCCAGTTTGTGACCATAGGAGCAGGAAGGCCATCGAGTGTCTGATCGGAACACACAGATCCTTTAATCCCATTTCCCTGATTTCTCCTCCATAATCCTGAAATCCGTGGTTTCTTCCCATCTTTCAAAGATCCCACCTCGGGCTGACTGGGCAATGTGTGCTACAGTCTCACAGCCACGTTACATTGACTTAATATGGTCAAACTAGTCCCATCAACTAACCTGCACACAGTGTGATTCCCCAGGGAGACAGATGGGTAATTTGAGCAGACAATGAATGACTGTCAAAGTGATGGGGTGGGAGAGAGGAACAGACAGGGCAGTGCAATACACAGTTGTCTTTTGCAGTCCTGTTAGCGCGTCACTTACCGAGCTTTCGGTTCCGCTGGAGCTCAGCACTCAGGTCTCCAGTCTTGTTCCAAGCTCCAAGGACATACTCCAACTCCCTGCTGCCCTCTGAAGCCTGAAATAGTTGGTGAGAGTGAGAGAATCGCTGGGCTGTCACAGCGCAGTCAGTGTGCTGCGTGACATCCTAGAAATATTTCCGGGACTATTTTTTCACTGTCCCAATAACATTGGATCAACAAACCGCTCTAACAATGTCTATTATTGTTCCTAGTCACTTTATAAATCCACGCCTGCTGACACACAGACATTTCTCACCTTCTCCCCGAAGTCTCAATGCAGCCCAGCTCTGCACTGACCTCCACAACCCGCCTGTCACGGGCCCCAAATTCTGCCCGGCCTGTCAGACCCTTCTGAGTTGACATTTAAAAAAGCCGCAGAATTGTGGAAAATTCTTAAAAATTCAGCTTATATTGAAACATGGTTTTGCTCTCGTCTTAAAGAAACAGCTCCCAAATTAAGGCTGAATTGACAAGTTTCTTCCCACAGAATACAGTCAATTCACTTTACAGTATATTTTGTGAAGTGCATTGAGATGTCTTGACGAAGTGATAAGGCACTATATCAAATGCAAGCATTATTATTATTAATTTTCCACTATTTTGCATCTCCTTAAAGTTGAAGCAAGAATATCTCGTAGACCGAATGGGTGGGATTTCAGGTGTCGGAGATCCCACACTCGCTCACTGCTAACGGGTCTCTCAAAGTCACTCTCAACCATGCTGAACAAATCCTTCAGTATAACCTAGCAGCGGTGGTGGGGGCAGGGGACTGTGGCCAAACTTGCACAGTCCCTGTCTAACATGCAGAGGAGACTGAGGAAGGGGGAAAAGGAAAGATCAGCCCAGTCGTCAGTTAAGGTTAGTCTGCCACTTGTGTCACTTTAGTCGCAGACCAGGCTGCAAAACTGTGAGTTCCTCTCTTCCCGGTGATGCTGACTCTTGGAGCTGGACCTGTGGGTGGCTGATGACCTCATTTTCTATGTTGGAAGACGGCACATGTTTGTGCGTGTGGGTGTGTCCATGTATGCGTGTGGACATCCAGTGAGGACACCTTGCCGACACTCAGTGCTGGTCTCACACACAGAGCTCCACTGTAACTTTAAATTCTGGGCGAATATAGAAAAACAGCATCAGACAGGCCTCCCCCTGGCTGCCCCTCTCTATCCAATGCCTCCTCATGGTAAGCAGCAATGGTTCCGGGCTTCGAACCGGCACTGTTACAGCTCCGTATCACCTCCAAACATCTCTTCATACCATGATAGGCTTTAAGTAGGCAGATACCGCAGCCATTTTGTGCACAGCAAATTCCTACACAGGAATGAGCAATTCATCTGTGACATTGTTGGCCAGGACAACAATGTGGGTTTAAAAAGCAAAGTGGACGGGTATATGAAAGTCAGAGGCTTGAAGGGGTCTGGGGATAGGACTAAACAAGCACCTTGCTCTAAGAGCTGGTGCAGACTCGATCTACCGTAAATGTCTATGATTCTAGGACACCGGGAGAAAACCTGCCTTCTCATTTACTATCAAGCTGCCAGATCTTTAGAGTCCACCTGAAAAGCTGGCGGACAGGACCTGGATCTAACATCACTCCCAAAGGACGGATGTCCGTAGCCATTCTCCCCACTGACCCACAGACACAGCAGCTTCTCTCTGGTAGCCTTCAATATCGATACAGATGCTTCGACTTTGGACCTTAGTGCACTGAACCTGTGGCAGAACAGAGAGAGATGGTCAGGCCACCCACAACATTCTCCTCATTACAGCATCTAATAATAACAATGCTTGCATCTGATGTAGCACCTGTAACATCAAAGCATTGCTTTTGACGTTGCCATTGCTATCAAGTGAAGCAATTGCGTATTTGTACGCAAACGTGGCTGCCAATTTATATGCAGCAAGGGCTCACACACAGCCACAAGGTAAACAGCCAATTTACCAGGAGGATTGTTCACCAGGACACTGGGAGAAACGCTTTCCCTTTCCCAATAGTGCGCGGGACATTTAGCGTCAACCTGAACAGGCAGACAGAAGCTGGATTTAATGTAAGGTCTTAACATAAGGGTGCCCCTGTATTGTGCTGGAGAGTCAGTCTACACTGTAAGCTCAAAGACCCCCTGACATGGGACTTGACGTGGAGTCCTGTAGCTCAGTGGTTAGAGCACTCGCTTTGCAAGTGAGAGACCTGAGTTCAATTCCAGGCAGGTCAGGGCGAAACCTTGGGCAAGTTTCCTTACTCCACACGCCTAATAATAATCCCTCCAAAAAAAAAAAAAACAATAATTAAATTGGTCATTTTCAATCTACGACTGTTTGTGGGACATTGCTGTGCGCAATTGGCTGCCGCGTTCGCCCACAAATATACAGTCAATTCACTTTACAGTGTGTTCTGTGAAGCGCTTTGGGACGTCCTCCCGACGTGAAAAGCGCTATATCAAATGCAAGGATTATTATTATTATTATTATTGATGCCACACTTTTGACTTAGTGACTACGCCTGGCTCACACTTAATTCTACGTTTCATTTCCAATTCCAAGGAACACTAGTTCTCTCCATGTTACACGGATACGGTTCATTGTCTGAAGTGCATATGTGGTTTATTGGATCTTCGGAATTGCCCCCTTCACTCCTCCCCTGCCCTCCCCTCTCCGCCTGTTCCCGGTCATTCTGACCAACTCACTCATCTCTCTCCTCGGAATGTTGCTGCTCTCTTGTGGTCGCTCTGTGCGCCTGCACCGCCAAGTCAGCAGCATCTGCACAACACAATACAACTACATTTATACAATGCCTTTCACGTTGGGAAGACTTCCACAAACCCTGACAGGACCCCACCCATCAACAGAGAACAACTTGAAATAACTCTCTGCGTTAAAGACAAAATAATTATCGCAATGTCTTTCGACCGGCTTGGGGGGGTGGGGTGGGGGGGGGGAAGGGAAAGAGAGTGAGGAGGGAAATTGAAGATGGCTGTGCTGCACCCTAAACAAACAACGTTTAACATCTTATTGTTAGACAGGAGCATAACAAGCACCTGTGCTTGTATCATCCGGACCGACATCCCTGGATGTAAAGGAACTGAGAATGTGTGTCCCAGTAATCGGAGAGTATTTAGCAGGGGACAGTCGGCGGAGCTTCTTGTTGGGAGTGGTCTCACCTTCCTGCCAATGAGAAAATAAACAAAAATTAGAACCCCACCCCCCACACACATACAAGTTAGAGGTTTCGGGTACGAAGGAAGCAAACTCTTATCAAAAACCTGAGCAAAACTCACCCTTTTCTTGTCCAACTGCAGGGACCGTTTCACTCTGAAATAAAAAAAATGTATTTTACTGGAAAATAATAGAAGGTTAAATCTTTAAAAGCAGATTCTATGTGAGTGGGTGCGTGGGGGAAGAAAGGAAATGGGGAATCGAAGTTGTATTCCGGGTTTTCCAATTGCCTTTCCCCGGTTTCACAAAGGTGCTGTGGGATGGGTCCATTGGCAACCACCGGCACCTTAGTTAAAGACCACACAGTGAGCATCAGCAGGGCATCTAATTGGAGCGGGGGGGGGGGGGGGCGTGAGATTGCTCATTCACTCCATGGAACATTGCTGCTGGTAAATTGGCTGCATCCAACCTTTATGTAATACGCTACACCTAACCTGCGTTGCCACTGGCCTGGGAGTGTGGGCAGACAGTGTAGAAGGAGCTTTAGTCTATCTCTAGCCCGTTCTGTCACTGATTGAGGAGTGTGGACGGATAGTGGAATAATAATCCTTGCATTTGGTATAGCACAGTATCACGTCGTCGAAACATCTCAAAGTGCTTCACAGGATTTTAAAGTGCGGAGACTGTGTATTTTGTAGCGGGAGCTTTAATCTGTCTCTAACCTGTGACTAGGTCAGACAGTGTGCAGTGCTGGATGGGATACTGGATATCTGCCCAGGGACAGTGTTACAGTTCCCCAGCACACCTTGATGAGCACAACATTCACTAGTTAAAAACAAACAGTCAGTTTGAGGCATGACTAATTGAGTTAAATTATTGGTTGAATGACCTAATAGGCTGTGCTGAGCAATCAATTATAATTGATTAGCAATAGAGCTTTTCCTTTTTTAAAAAAAATCGATGCATTGAGCTGTCACTGATCTGGCAGTAGGGGATCTGACCTGGTCACTGACTGATCCTGACAGCCATCACACTGATAGCAGCTACAAGACAAACTGAAACCATTTATGGTTTGGAGTCCTTGGCCTGGCCCTGTGTGAAATAATGGCGCTGGTATCTGATACATCGCTGACAACATGAAAATGTCTCATGTTGCTTCAGAGAGAATTGCTGTCAACTGTAGTGACAGCAAGCACTTCGAGACTCTATAATAATAATCCCTGCATTTGATACTGTGCCTTATCACATCGTTGAGACGTCCCAAAGTGCTTTACAGAATATATTGTAGTTTGACTTGACTATATATTTTGTGGGTGAAACGCGGCTGCCAATTGCGCAGAGCAGTGTCCCACAAACAATCGTGGATTGAGTGATCAGTTATTTTTCTTGTTTTTTTAAGGGATTATTACCCCCACTTAGAAAGCGATTTGGCAATCGACTAACAATTGGGTTCCCTGCACGAATGGCGTTATATAAATGTGACTGTATTTGTAGGCAAACAGAAAATCTGTCCTGGAGCGTTAGCCTGGATACTGAGCTCAAAGTCCTGTCGTGGTGTTTGAGAACCAAACCTCCTGACCCTGAGGCAAGATCCAAACTACCATGACTTACAGCACCTTACACATAGGTTTTCAAAGCACTTCACAGCGATGAAGGGCGTTACTGAGAAAAAAAAGTGAGACGCGAAGAAGGATTAAGGGCATGGCGCATTAATGCAAAGCAAATACATTTTAGGAGAAAGTGCCATAAAGCAAAAGCGTATTACTTTAGACCCAATAATCTTACATTTGGCAGAGCACCTTCACGTCGGGAGGATGTCTTGTAGCTCTTCACTTTAAATAGTAATAAGCCCTGCATTTGATATAGAGCCTTATCAAAGTGCTTCAGAGTATACTGTAAAGTGATTTGACTGTATATAAAGTGTGGCGAAATGACTGTATAGAAAGTGCAGCGACTGTGTATTTTGCAGGCGACAGGCAACATCCATGAAGTGAAACAGCCGGGGGTGCGGAGGAGCGGGTAAACGGAGAAAAAGACTGAGAGCGAGCAACAAAGCGAGCAAAGTGGATTAGAAGGGCTGTGAGCTCAGGATCAGGGCCGAGGCCCTAGCAGGCCGGGGGGCACCACAGTGTCAGATGTGCCATTAAACCTCATGTTAGTTAGATTTCTTTTAGAAAATAATATTTGGGGTTATAGTATATGAGTAATTTGAGATATGACAAATGTAGGATGCTTGGAAGAACCGGGCAACTTGGGACCTCAGGTTCCCCAAAGCTTTCCACTGCGTTACAGACACAATTAATTGCTATCTCCATAATAACACTAACAATCCTTGCATTTTGATACAGCGCCCCTGTCACGTCTTCGAGACGTCTCAAAGCGCTTCACGGGATATACTGTGAAGTGAATTGACTTGTGCTATTTTGTGGGCGCAATCGCAGTTTGGCCCCACGAAACAGCGGTGGATCGCGTGTCCGAATTATGACGATATAATAATAACAATCATAATCCTTGCATAACCCTATGCATTTTTTTAAAAATGGGAGGGGGATTATAACCCCCCCCCACCGAAAACGATCCGCAAATCGACTAACAAGCGGGTTCCCTCCTCACTGCTGGTGAACAGCAATTTGCCCCAACTTGTGCCGTCTGTGGGGCAATCGCTGAGCGCAATCGGCGGCCGCGTCCGCCCACAAATATACAGTCAGTTCACTTGACGGTGTCTTCTGTGAAGCGCTTCGGGACGTCCTCCCGACGTGAAAAGCGCGATATCAAATGCGAGGATTATTATTATTATTATCATTATTATTATCATTATTATAATAACTTTTAGCTCCTGCCCGGGAATCGAACCCACGGGCCCTGTCGCTTGCGAGGTGACCGCTCTCACCACTCAGCTGCAGGACCGTGGGTCGTGACTGTCAGGATGGGAGAAGGCCCCGACGGGATGGGACTTCGGTCACGTCTCAGCTGGAGATGTCCTGCGGACCCTCCCCCTCCCCCTCCCCCGGGGCGTCTGCTCAGGCGGACGGTAAAGCTCCCGCGGGCGGCGCCGTCAGCGGGGAAAAGAGAGGCCACTTTTTCTTTCTTTCTCTCTCTCTCTCTCTCTCTCGCTCGCTCTGGAGTGGGTTAAGACTGAGAGGATTGACTCACGGCCGCCGCGGCTTCATCCCGTCCTCCCGGGGGACGCGCTCCAATTTGGCGCCGAGTGTCCGTGTCCGTGTCCGGCCGCCCGCTGGGTCCGGGCGGAAACCTCGCCCCCGTTAGCCGGAACAATACCGGAGTGGTCGATCAGCGCCGCTCGGCCCTTTGGACTTTTTTCTTTTTACGCTGAGGACTCGTCGACATCTCCGCCGGAGACGCCAAGTTTGCGGTTTAATGGACAGGGCGAGTGATGAGTTTCAGTTGTTTTTTTTTTTGGGGGGGGGGGGGGAGCCGGTGCCCTCGGAGGCGGAACGATTGTTCAGACGCCTCCTGTTCCGGGGGGAGGGTTGGGAGTGGGAGGCCCGCGTTGCCTGGCGGGTTTCCATGGTAACGCGGCCTAGAGGCGGGCGAGGTAACGGGGCGGGTGAGGACGGGAGCCCCTTCGCTCAGGGGCCGGCACTGCAGCAGTCCGTGGCAGATCACAATCTAACGTACAGACGGGGCGAGAGGCCGATATCCGCAGCTAATCTGTCGTTAAATGTTTATATTTACTGATGTAGTTTGTTTGCAACGAGCAGTTGTGGCTCCACATCACCGCAGTGTACACAGTGTGCACTGTGGGTTGGGACAGGGACATGTGCTTGCGATTGCCAGGATAATAATAATTATAATAATAATGATGATGATGATGATAATAATCTCTGCATTTGATATATCGCTGTCTCACGTCTTCGAGACGCCTCAAAAGTGCTTCACAGGATGTGCGGAACTGTCAAGTGTAGTGACTGTATGTTGTACGGAACGGAAGGACGGTGGGAGACGAATTGGATGGGCTTTGGTCTTCTTTCGTCCGGCAATCCTTCTGTTCATATTTTCTAATAAGATGTTCAACGTGGCTGGAGTTTGGGGTAACGCAACGACAACGACGACGACGACAACTGGCGTTGGGCTCGGCATCAGGTCACCCCAATGCCAGTTGCTGTTGCGTAAAGGCACGCGCGCCGCGGGGGGGTGGGGGGGGGGGGGGTAAATGCGCACTGGCTGCCCACACGGTACTCGAGCTGCCCAATTTGCGCCCTGTGACGCGCATGGAGCAAACGCTCACAGCGGCAGAGAGAGCGAGCGCGAGACCGATTAAAGTAAAATGTCTTCGTGCATTTTCAGAATGTCCGATGGTAACGGTGGTGCCGCTCCTGCCCCTCCCAAGACCCTGGGGTCTGGAGCTCCACCCTCCGCCTCCTCCCAGCACGACCAAGAGGCAGCTTTCTACAGGAGCTGCCGCGCAGCCTACCTGACCGTCTTCAGAAGCAGTTTGGAGAATATCAGTTCGAGGGAGCAACTGTGTCTCGGTGAGGGTCTGATTGGCGTTGGTGTATGGGGCGAAACAAGTTTACATTTGTTCTCAGTTATAGGTTGCAGGGAACCACCCCCAGTAGAGGTGGTGGGTTTCCCTGCCCCGGGCCACTGAGGTTAAGGCTGCACCTTTTTATATTAGCCATCTAATACTGACCCTACCCTTTGGAACTCCATCCCACATTTCCTTTGCCTCGCTCCCTCCCTTGACTCCTTCAGGGCGTGTTTCAAAACCCTCCTCCTCTTTGCCCACCCTCCTACTCTCCCTACAGCCCATGATCAGGGAGCGAACGTTCATTTACATTGTCCTCTCTTGCTGAAATTCTCCCTAAATAATCTCTGTCTCTGTCTCCCTCCCTCCCTCCCTCGTTGCTTTCAATACCAGTATATAAACCTCCCTCCTGCTCCCCCAACCAGCTCAGGTTCTCCGCGAAGCGCTCTGCTCCATCACACCCACTCATACCTGTGGGTGTGATGGAGGGAGCGTGCCAGCACTGATGGCTGTGTTTAATCAGCAGTGCTCCAGCAGGCTGGGCGCAACCCTTCCAGGCGGGCACTGAGGGATTACTGGGGGCCGGATACCCGCCAGCTCAACTTTGATGACTTCTGCGAGATCCTGAAACGAGAGAAGGACACCGGCCACAACCAGCTGCTGGCAGCCTTCAGGACCCTCGATCATAACAACGACGGCTTCATAACACACGAGAGGCTGTGTACACTCCTCACCACGGTGAGTGCCTCACTCTCCACCCCTGCGTTTCCCTCCCTTCACGCCCACCTCTCCCTCCCTCTGCTCCCCGCCTCACCCTCCCTCTAGCCCCCGACTTTCCCTCTCCCTGCCCTCACCTTGCCCTCCCTCTGCCCCCTCCGCCACACTCTCCCTCTGCCCCCTGCCTCACCCTTTACCCGCTCGCTTCACCCTCTCTCTGCCCGTCTCGCCCTCACTCTGAGTGCCAAAGCTCGCTCCATGCTGGTTTAATGGAGCCTGCGTTGTTTCCGTGCAGAAAGGGGAGCGGATGACGTATGAGGAGGTGAAGGACATTGTATACGAGACTGATGTGAATGGAGATGGAAAGATGGATTACGCAAAGGTACTTACAGAGAGGGATCCTCACTGAAACATCTCAATACCAAACTATTCACTGCAAGTCTGGCACTGAGACCAGAGCAGAATTTTACCCACTCTTCATACTCTGCTGCAGACTTCGCAGGCTTGGAGGAGTTAGCATTGGTGCACTAAATCTCACTGAACTGCTGTGTGAGAAGCTGCAGCTGTAGCAGTTAATCTTGTCTTTCTTTTGTCACTGAAAGATGGAAGTGAGGACAGAGAGAGAGGGTTGATTGGTCTGTACACTGCACTGCCACAGGCAATAATAATAATAATAATCCTTGCATTTGATATAGCACCTTATCACGTCTTTGAGATGTCTCAAAGTGCTTTACAGAATATACTGTAAAGTGAATTGAATGTATATTTTGTGGGCGTAACGCAGCAGCCAGTTGCACACAGCAGTGTCCTACAAACAGTCGTGGAATAAGTGACCAAATTGTCATTAGAATTTTTTTTGAAGGAATTATTACCCCCGGAAAAGCGATCTACCAATTGACTAACAACCAGGTTCCTACTTACTGCTAGGTGAACAGAGGCGTGTGGAGTAAAGAAACTTGCCCAACGTTTCGCCCTGCCCTGTCTGAATCTCAGAGGTAACTGAGCACGGACTCCCAAGTCTTCAAATATCAGCTCCTCACATCTTCCTGGCCTCCTCTTACCCAACCTCCTAGCCTCGGCAATAGAGAAACCAGGCATAGTACTGAGCTCTGTAAGTCACTGATTTTATCTCATTGTCCAACAGTGGCCCCTTCCTCCTTACCCGATCAGATCAGGTTGATATTTCAGGTTGAATGACATTTGCCTCAAACGTACAATCACTACACTTTATAGTGTAATCCTGTGAAGCACTTGGAATCATCCTCTGAGTGAAAAGCGCTGTGTAACATGAGATTGTTATGACTTTAGATGGAGAGTGAGGAGGGAGCGCGGAGAGGGGGAATGAGTGGAATGGTTGACCTGGGCATGTGGTGGAGGCAGATTCTGTTTGCAAACTCAGAATGGATTTTCTAGCTATTGGACGAGGAAATTGATCGAGACTATGAGCGAGAGAATAGTTATTTTTGTGTAAGGTCTGGGCCCGGCCCGACCCAGCCCAGCTCGTGTGCGTTCAGTATAACCCCTTTCTGTCAGAGGCTGAGCCGAGCTGTGTTAATCCCACAGTTCTGCAAGTCATTTGTAGGGACGGTGGAGGAATGTCAGAGGAGAGCACTGGTGAGGATGGACAGGGACGCACACAGCAAGAGGCAGCAGTTCGGGAGTGAACCCGAGAACCCGCCCAAGGATTCATCCCCCCTCCCATCACCCAAGGCGTCCCTGGGAACGATTCTGAATTCAGAAGCAGAAAGGACCACTGGATCAGGTAGGCAGGCAATATAATAATGAAAGTAATTCTTGCCTTTGATGTAGCACCTTATCACGAAGTTGAGACATCTCAAAGCACTTCACAGAATACACTGTAAAGTGAATTGACTGTATATTTTAGGGCCAAACACAGCCAATTGTGCACAGTATTGTCCCACAAACGGTTGTGGATTGAGTGATCAGATTTTTTTTGAAGGGATTATAACCAATACACTACAGGACTCCATTTGAATGTCAGTCTCTCTCTCTCTCTCCGCATCTTGTTCAGCCGCTGCAACGGTAACAGAATCCAGCAAGGTGTTCTCACAGTTTAAACTAAATAACTAAACACGTCTGACACACAAGCGGGTCGTGTCACTGAAATGTAACTGAGCAATACCCTCCAAGTACTCCTTGTGCCAGCATGACCGTTCAGCCTCGTATGTTGTTTCAAGTTTTTCTTCGGAAGCTTTGACAAGTGCTTAATGCCACAAAGTAAATCGATTTGCTATTAGGTTTGAAAACTCAGCGGCTGCGAGCCTCACATCACCGGCCCGGGGGCAGTAAAACAAGTCAAACTTCATCACCGCTGGAAGTAACGATGCTTCCAGTGTTCTGAGTGGTTTATTTTATGAAGATATTGATCAATGTGTGTCTGAGGAATACTGTACAGCTGTTGAGAAGTGGGAGCTCATACCAGACAGATTGTCGTGGTGTCTGTGCTGTTGCTCACTGCTCACTGGGGCTCTCTACTCTAATCCCAATCCCTGCTCTCTCCCCAGTGTGTCTATGCTAGTGCTCGCTCCCTCACTGGAGCTCTCTAATCCCATTCATTGTTTCTGTACTGGTGCTTCCTCCCCCACTGAAGCTCTCCATTCTAACCCTGCTATCTCTCTTATCGTGTCTGTTCCAGTACTCGCTCCCCCACTGGAGCTCTCTATTCTAAATCCTATTCCCTTCTCTCTCCCCATTGTATCTGTGCTGGCACAAAAGTTATAAAAATAAATAAAATAATCCTTGCATGCAGTCCCTATTGCATGGGGAGTATGTCTTAAAGTGCTTCACAGGATTTAATGTAAAATGTAGTGACTGTGTATTTTGTGAGGAACACAGCAACTCCCCACAAACAGCCATGAAGTGAACAACCAAGTTTATCTGGAGAAATGTTGGCCAGGATACTGAGAGAGAATCTCCTTATTTCGAAGAGTAACATGGAATTTTCATGTCCACTTGAATATGCAGATGGGATGAGTTTAATGTCTTGTCCAAAAGACATCACCTCCAACACATTATTATAGTGTCAGCCTGGACTGTATTCAAGCCCTGATGTGGGGTTTGAACTCACAACTTTCTGACTCCGAGGCAAGAGCGATACCATCAGTGATTCAGGATGAAGAAGACCCCTTGGTCCATTAGATCTCTTTTCCCTTTACAGCATTGAACAATTTCTTAAGTGAATCCCACTGTGCTGGCCTCAGCTACTTTTCCTAGCTATTGGTGACAACACGCTGTGTAAATCCTTCTGGTGTCAGCTCCAAAACTTGCTCCTTGCATTCCTGAACCTGCGCCTCTTGTATCTTATCCGAACACCTGATTATATACTTGTTCAACTGTGTTGCAGCTAATGGCAGCCTCCCATCACGACCGTCATCTGTCCGAACCCGTCGGGACAAGGTGTCTCCCACTATCAGCGTGACAGCCAGCACGGGGAAGGGCCAGCCCAAATCCAGACAGGTAACACTTTCCTGTGTGACACACACACAGACTCTCAGTCTGCATAAACAAGCCTCCAAATCTGATTGCAGTCATCAGGAGCTGTCAGAGCAGGAAGGATATGTATGTTGTTCTGTAGCTTGTTGGTTAGAGCACTCGCTTCGCAAGTGAAAGGACATGTGTATGATTCCCAGGCAGGGCGAAAAGTTGGGCAAGTTTCCTTACTCCACACGCCTCTGTTTACCTGGCAGTAAGTAAGAACCTGATTGTTAGTCGATAGTGGATCACTTTTCCAGGGTCAATAATCCCTTCCAAAAATAATAATAAATAATAATTTGGTCCCTCAATCCTCAACTGTGTGAAGGACAGTGTGCAATTGGCTGCTGCGTTTGACCCACAAAATACACAGTCAATACACTTTACAGTATATTCTGTAAAGCGCTTTGAGACTTCTGGAAGGCATTATATCAATTGCAAATTATACTGCCCTTAAGGATTATTATTATTATTTATCTGATGTTATTTAATTAAATTTGATTTAAACTTAATTTAAACATTGGATGAATTTAGTGGGATTTGATCACGGAATAATTTCAATACAATTGTGTTTTTCTCACTGTACATGAATGTTTCTCCCCATCACACAAACACCTCTCCCCCCTAACTGAATACAGAAGCATTATCTGTCCGTAGAGAGCTGCATGTGTGTGTGGTGGGAGTAATGGCTTTACACAGTGAGCGAGTGAGAGAATGAGGACAGTGTAATTTGTAGCATTGGCCGAAAGGTTAGCACCAAACAAACAGCACAGACGCCCTCAGGACATCATAAGCTGTGTTGTAGGTACATTGTTCTTTACTAGCCTTCTGGAATTGCGCTGTGGCAGTATAAAGTGGCAGGTGAATCAATTCATAGTAGGTTTGGGCTCTTAACATCAGCACTGGCCAGCATTGGGAGTTTCAGAAATATATCACACCTATCTTTTTCTCTACAAAACAAAGTTTGATTAGACTTTCGAGGCCCCAAATTCTAGCTGGTCTCAGCCTGTAAAGACCATTTCATCTGGGAAAAACTCCAGGATCACGCAGAATGTTGGAGATATCTTAAATCCAGATTTGATTAGCGGATCCCATTAGCTCAGTCGTTAGAGCACTCGCCTCACATTCGAGAGTGGTTTGATTTCTGGGTAAAGCGATAGGCTGGGCAAGTTATCTTACTCCACCTGTCTCTGTTTACCTGGCAGTAAGTAGGAACTTGGTTGTTAGTCGATTGGTGGATTGCTTTTCCATGGGGTAATAATACCTTCAAAACACAATAATAATTATCCACGACTGTTTGTGGAAAACTGCTGTGCGCTATTGACTGCTGTGTTTTGCCCATAAAATATATTTAATTCACTTTGCAGTATATTCTGTGGAGCGCTTTGGGATGTTTCGAAGACTGGTAATAAGAAAAATAATAATCCTTGCGTTTATATAGTGCCTTTTCATGTCGAGACATTTCAAGGTGCTTCACAGTAAAGTATAGTGACTGAGTATTTTATAGGTAAATGTGGCAGTCAATTTGTGCACAGTGACATCCCACAGTTCTAATCTTTGATACAATGATAATAATATACAGTAAAACTCACATAGGTTGTATCAGTCGGGCCCATAACTTTGATATGATTTACAGGGAAACTGTATAAGTCGTATAAAATCTGATTTAATCAATAATCTACACTGCAGCTGGTAAGTGCGAGAATAATGGTGGGTAGGGGAGTGGAGTTACGAGTTAGGAGATGATTAATACGAGTCATGCAAAGAAATTTTAAGTAATTTTGATAGGAAACTGAATGGGAGTCTGGTGAATGTACGACCTAGAAAGATAAGACTTATGCAAGTCTTACTGTCGTAATCGTACACGACAGATAGAACTATAATAATAATAATCCTTACATTTGATATAGTTCCTTATCACATTTTCAAGACGCTTCAAAGCGCTTCACAGAATATACTGTAAAGTGAATTGACTGTATATTTTGTGGGCAGGTTTTACTGTAATAACAATTCTCGCATTTGATGTAGTACCTTATCACTTTGTCAAAACTGTGGCCAGTGTTTCCTTAACAATCCTTGAGCGGGAAGCTCGACTTCATTCCAGAACCATGGGAACCGTGGCCTTCTGAAGTAAAGCTCGCTGTGAGCCAGTGCAAGATCAGAGAACTTCCCTTCTCGCTCATGTCACAGTTCGTAGCTTTTAACCACATTTTTTTGGTTATATGTTACAGCCCACCATTTTGGGAATCTCCCTTCAAACTTACCTCCAGATTGATAAAAGTATCCTGACTCCCTTATATTTTTTCCTCAAGGTTTCATTGACTTTAAGTTGCTAAAAACTGATTTTTTAAGATTTTTTTGTTAAATCACCCTCTTGTAGCTGAGCAGATCCTCTCCCACTTTGGTAAATAGATTGTTTTTCTGTTTGCTCGTTCTGTTGGGATGTGAATGATTCCATTCAGATAATACTCGGATCTCCTCTGAAACCAATGAATTTGTTCACTCAATCCACGACTGTTTGTGGGAAACTGTTGTGCGCAATTGGCTGCTGCATTTCGCCCACACAAAATACAGTCAACTCTGTGAAGTGCTTTAAGAGGTTTCAAAGCTGTATCATTTGCAAGGATTATTATGATATTATAATAATTAATAATTATTAAATTATAAATAATTATAATTATTATTATAATTCTCTATTATAAAACGTTCAAGAGCGCTTCCCAGGATTTTACTGTCATTCAGGATGATGTTTAAGACCTTTCTACATCAAATAAATGTGCAGCCTTTTCTCCGTTATTCCCAACTCTTTCCAAATTCCACTCAATTGGGTGCTCACATAAATAAATAATTATCCTTTCATTTGCTATAGCACCTTTAACACGTCGTTTAGACATCTCAAAGCGCTTCACAGGATATAATGTAAAGTGGAGTGACGGTGTATCTTGTGGGCGATTCGTTCTGTATGCAGTTCGGTGCTGGCACAGATTAGCTGCAGCCTCTGTTTGCCTCCACAGCAAAAATTCACTTTATTTCTCATTAAATTGCACTGTGTAAAGGGATTCGATGAGTCTCTTTTATAATGTTGCAAAGCGCCACGTGAATGTAAGCTGCTGTTAAACTGCTCCAGTCATTCCAAACCACTTCCCAGGGAGCTCAGGGGGCAGAATGGTTAATGGAAACGAGCAGCTGATTATCCGCCTCAGCCTTTTTTTAACTAAAGGAAGAAGGGAAAGTTTAATTTGCTTACAATAAAATCTGAAGCAGTCTGATGAAATTTTATAGCTTTGTACAAAGCGCAGATAAAAAAAAAATCCTGCCTATTCATTTATTCAAAGTGCAGCACTTTCGCTACATAAAATGACATGAAATAAAATAAAAGCAATTCAAATCACTGCTCAGGACTTTGAGCTCTCACGTTACTGGGGGTGGACGCTGCATTGTTGGAGGCACTATCCTTCAGGTAGGACGTTTTGCCCACAAAATACACAGTCATTTCATTTTACACCATATTCTGTGAAGCGCTTTGAGGCATCTCGAAGACATGATAAGGTGGTATATCAAACGCAAGTATTACTATGAGGCTTTACTGTGTTTGCCCACAAAATGCAAAAAATGTGACAGTGGATTACTCACAAAGCATTTAAATGTGACTTAGATGCCATAAAAATATCAAATGCAAGGATTATTATATTATGTATATATACAAAAATGCAAATGACTAGTTATAAGAAGTTTGCTTAAAGGGAAATACTGCTTCATCAGGAGATTTACAGAATGAGTCTCTATCCCTCAGCTTTCTCCTCTGTCCATGTTCTTCCTACACATCTTCAGGCTTTAATCTATCCCCTTGTCTTTCCTGCTCATTCCATCCTCGGTGTTGTGACCCGTGGCCCCAGAGGCCCCCCTCCCCCCACCACCACCACGCCCCCGGCCCCCCGGACATATTACAGTGGAAAGAATTTCTCTTAATTACAGAGAACGATTGATTCCACACGCTGTAACTTTCACAAACCCGGATTCTCGTTCATTCAATTTTCGTTCCTAAGGGGTGCAGATAACATGCTATTGACTTAGCAGAGTCAATATTTGTACAGTGTTGCTGTTGATTTTTTTCCCCCCCCTCCCTTTTCCTACACACTTTCCTTCCATCTCTGGACGTGGGTTGAATTTCCTTTCCTTGAATGAGTGCAATAAAAGCTGTAAGTAGTCCGGGAGGAAATTGCCGAATGTTGCCGTCTTCCTGTGAATGGGCGCCGGGAGACTTTGGGGTACAGATTGTCCGCTGATTATGTGGAGCTGCTTCTCTGAGTGCCCCCTCGTTCCCTCCCTCCAGCGCAGGCCCAGCTACACAAAGGCAGTATAAATATATGATGAAACCGGAAAAATTGTCACAGTTCCCTCCACCCCCTCACATTAAATGCCTGAGAGCAGCGTCTCTCAGGGACAGTATTTCACAGTTTTCCTTCCGAGTAATTATACCCTCAGGCTCCCCGTGGATAATTCCATCCCAGTAATAGCCTCCACCAAAAGAACCTCTACATCTGACGCCAGGAGCGCTCAGTCTTTCACTTCAAAGCCTTGTTGTGGTTGAACCAGACAGCAAAACGCTGTAATAATAATAATAACAGTAAATAATCCTTTCATTAGATATAGTGCCTTATCACGTCCTCGAGTTGTCTCAAAGCGCTTCACAGAATATACTGTAAAGTGAATTGACTGTATATTTTGAGGGAGAAACGCGGCAGCCAATTGCACATAGCAATTTTTTAAAAATAATTATTTTTCAAAGGGTTATTACCCCTGCAGAAACGATCCGCCAATCAACTAACAACCGGGTTCCCACTAGCGAAACAAACAGAGGCATGTGAAGTAAGGAAACTTGCCTTTGATTCGCCCTGCCTGGGAATCGAACCCAGGTCCTCTCACTTGCGAGGCGAGTGCTCTAACTACAGTATTGCCATGCTCCCACAGTTCATGGAGAAAGTGCAGTGTTTCGGTTTCATTCACTACGTGAGCACGCGTTTAGTGAGGATAGCCAAAGGGGAGGAGGGAGACAATCAGACTCAGATTTATCCAGCTTTAAGAAACCCCATTCTCTATTTTAATAGTATGTAACAATCCTTGCATTTGATATCGCGTCTTGTCACATCGTCCAGATGTCTCAAACGGCTTCATCGGATTTTACTGTAAAATGTAGTGACTGTATAATTCTAGGCTGTGAGGTGAATGAGCAATGAATCTGGGGGATTGTTGGCCAGGACGCTGGGAGAAATTCCCTTCTCTTTTCCAACAGGATCACTTACAACTGGTTGAAAGAGCTTGGTTTAACAATCTCCTCCAATCATGCAGCGCTCCCCCCAGCACTGCACTGCACTGGAATGTCATGAGGTGGGCTGTGAGCCAGGCAGGTGGACTGACAGGAGCTTGGACTGCAGCTTTAGTCAAAAACTAGCTTTCAGCTCTTCTGAAAGCTGATCTCAGTACGGGCAGAAATTGTGTTTAGTGAGCGGATGCACGGAGGGCAAAGTTTTTAAACCGCAGTGCGTTCCTGCTCGCTTGTAGATTGTATGCTGTGAGTTATCTGACGTATGTGGCAATGCATTGTCAGGATGGATTGTGTGTCTGCAGTCTATCTCCCGATGTTTGGATCTGTCTTGACTTTTATTTTTGCCCCAGATGCTGTGACTTTTGTTGTTGTTGTTATTGTTGTGTGCCAATGGTCCACCTAATGCAGGATATTTGTCGCAGAGAGCTAAGACAGATTGCATTACACTTGTAAATCACGCAACAGACTTGCGCAGTGATTTTCATCAATCAGACCTCGTGGGGACCCAGAATTACACCCAGTCTCAGCCGCGAGACCTTTCATTGTGTTAAAATCTACTGCAGCATGCTCAATTGTGGAAAATTCTTGAATTCAACCTTTCATTTGGCAGTTAACAGTTTGTTCTTTAAAATGCTGGTTTCTTTAAAAAGAAACCAGCTTGAAAATTAGGACAAAATTTAAGAATGTTGCCTGCTTGTGAATCATCTTAAATTGTAAGATTTAGGGTGGAATTTTGATCAACTCCAGTTTAAATAGAGAGGCAAAGTGATCTTTTCATCCTTTCCATAACTAAGCCATTATCCGCCATAATAATCATTATTCTTAATAACAATAATGATGATTAATACTAATGATGATCCTTACAATTGATGTGACAACAGGTTGCATTTATATAGCGCCCTTCACATGGAGTAAAGCGTGAAAGACAGCACCTTTCACAACATCACAAGGATATCTCAAAGCGCTTCACAGGATATATTGTGAATATAATGTCTTGAACTGTTTCAAAGTCTCTATATCAAATTCAGGGCTTATTATATTACTGTAAAGTGCATTTTGTAGGTGTACAAGGCAGTCAGTTTGCGTGGAGCTTGTTTTGTAATAATAATAGCAATAGTATATTCCTTGCTTTTGGTTAGTGATTACAGTGTCAAACTCTCTCATAGCTCTGGGTGGGGGGAATTGCTGTGAAGCTTAGAAACTGCAGACAATTTGGACGCATACCGTCAGCCATTGAAGCGAATGGGAAATGTATTGAGCTGGTTGGTCGGGACACTGGGAGGAACTCTCCTCTCTGGGGCTGTGATAATTCACGGTCACGCCACCATGAGCTCGCTGAACTGCATAAACTTTCCCAAGTGCAAATCTGCAGGATTGTGGCCAACGCCACCTGATGGACGTGTGTGAAAGTACTTGGAGGGCAATCCTTTGGAAAGTGGCTGATTCCTTCTGTCTTTACAACACCCTTTTACAATAATATTATTATTACTATTCTTCTTATTATAATTGGTCTTTCCGGTCCTAAATCAGACAATTGGCAACATTATCTCTAAACAAGACACGACTTCTCCTCCTCTAGACTTTTCCAGTGGCAATCCTGAGCTTGTGTGCTTAAGCACTCTGGGACCCTACCCTGCATGAGGGGCGCTATATAAATGCAAGTTGTTGTTGTTGTCCTTCATCATCCATTCATCATCCATTAGAAGTAGTCTTCACTCTCTATTCTCTCTTCTGGGGTTTGGTGACCTCATTTGGATTCAATAATAATAGTAATAATCCCTGCATTTGATACAGCGTCTTATCACGTCTTTGAGATATCAAAGCACTTCACAGAGTATACTGTAAAATTAATTGACTGTGTATTTTGTGGGTGAAACCCGCCAGCTAATTGTGCACAGAAGTGTACCACAAACAATCATCGATTGAGTGACCAAAGTATTATTATTTTTTAGGATGAGATTGAAGGGATTTAGGAGGTTGGAAGGACTTTTATCACTCAGAGCCTATCAGGGATTGTGATTCATACCCACGAGCGGCTGCTGAGCCCTGATCAATAGACTCGTTCAAAAGGGACCTGGATAAACAGCTGAGAAGTGAGGGCACTGAGGGGAGTGAGAGTTGGAGTGGGAGTTGGTAATAAAAGGGAGCTTTAGAGGAACTGGTCGGAGTGGACAAACCCGCTGGGCTGACCTGTCACCTCCTCCTGTACAGCGCTTTGGGATGTCCTCCCGACATGAAAGGTGATATACAAATGTAATTTGTTGTTGTTGCACTCTCACTCTGGCTTCTATGTCTGCACACCCAGGACTGGCCCCGGGCACGGTTGAAGGGCTGCTTCTACCTGGATGATGACGGTGGGATTGTCAGCCACTGGTACAGGTTGGAGCTGCAACAAACCACCATCGTTTTTCTCTCCATCAGAACATTCAACCTCAGCCAGGACCAGGGTTCGTACACTGAACTGTAAAGTGTAGTGACTGTGTATTTTGTGGGTGAATGCGGTAGCCAATTTGCATAGAGCAGTGTCCTACAAACAGCGATGAACTGAACGACTGATTTTATTTGGGGGAATGTAGATCAGGATACTGGGAGAGATAAACTTCCGTTGACTAGTGCTGTGGGATCTTTAACGTCCACGTGAATGGGGCACAGATGGGGGAGCTTCGGTGAACATCTCATCCAAAGGATGGCACTCTGACAATGCAGCGCAATAGAGCATCAGCCTAGGCTGTGAGCTCAAAGTCCCGGTGTGAAACATGGGTCTTGAACCCACAATGAGTGGTGCATTGTGCAACACTCCCTTTCTCCCCTAGTACTTTGGAGTGTCAGCCTGCAGTGTGTGACCCTTCTTGAGTTTGGTGAAGGGGGAGCGGGTGGTTGCAGAGAGAATCAAATCCCCTTTTCTTTCTCTTCTCCCTTGCGGGAACTTTCGAGATACAGGAGAGCGATTGCCCGGCTGTGTGACAGAGACTTACTGCGCGGCAAGTTGTTTAGAATTCAAACGATGCTAGATTACGGCGTGCTGAATAAAACATCAAAAATGAATGAGGTGTTGGAAATGGTCGAGGCCGTGATTTGAACATACTTTACAGGGGGCGAAATTATGAGGCAAAAAAATTAGCCTGCCCTCCATTCTCGCATCATAAATATCCCGTCTGAAATCCCAGCACCATCTCAGGCCAAATTCATAAAGAAGTGAGTAATGAAAGCACAGAAGCCACATTTCTCAGCCAGTGAATGATTGGAGCGGTTGATTGATGGGCCGCAGTTAGGAAGATTTGTGAGCCTACAACTGCCAAGCGCAAGAGGGCTTCCTTCAGATTAGTAAAATATGTATAAAAAACTCTACATTTTTAAAGGTAACAAAATGTATTGCTCTGCGCTGTTATGCGCTCTTAAATAATACATGGGCTGCTCACACTGCGTGCAGCCGGAGAGAGGGACAGTGACAGGCGGGGAGAAGGGACGTGCCGCATTGCCGGCTCTGTGTGCCGGAGCGCAGGGGCTGCCGCGATCAATCGCCGGTCAGAAAAGTCACTACACTCACTGGCTGTCACTCATGAAACCTTAATGGTCTGACAATGCCATGCTAAAATAGCAATCATAATAATAATCCTTGCATTTGATACAGCGCCTTATCACGTCGTTGAGATGCCTCAAAGTGCTTCACTGAGGGGACCATTAACTCCAGGCAGTAATTCCATATGAAGCACTTTGTGGCATTTCCACTTATGGAGTCCTGAGTCGCTAGTAGTTAGCGTACTCACCTCTCAAGTGAGGTGACCCAGGTTCAATTCCCGGCAGGGCGAAACCTTAGGTAAGTTTCCTTACTCCACACGCCTTTGTTTTCCTAGCAGTAAGTCGGAAGCTAGTTGTTAGTCGATTGGCGGATTGCTTTCCGGGAGTAATAATCCCTCCAAAAAATATATATATAATTTGGTCATTCACTCCACGACTCTTCATGGGACACTGCTGTGCGCAATTGGCTGGCTTGTTAAACTCAGAAAATACAGTCACTCCACTTAATATTATATTCTGTGAAGCGCTTTGAGACTTCTCAATGATGTGATGAGGCGCTATATCAAATGCAAGGATTATTATTACTATTTGTGGAATTATCAGTTTCTGTCTGTTCTCGTGCCTCTGACAACGTGTCTTCCCGTCCTGTCCTCTCAGGAAAGCAGTCTCCTTGGATGAGTGTGGACACCTCGCTGTACGTGTCAGGAGGCAGGCTGATTCCCAAGCCCTGGAGGTTGTGTGCATTGCTGAACTCCGGGACAAAGAGGTTAGCGATAAATCCAGGTTAAATCCTTTCAGGTGCGACTCTGGCGCCTGGTATGCCTGCGCTGTCTATTACCCATTGTGCATGTGTAGAGATTGGAGGGGAGACAGCATGTGTTGCTGGTACATGTGTAGAGATCAGTGGGGAGATAGCGTGTGTGGCTAGTGTATATGTGTATAGATCAGTGGGGAGGTAGTGTGTATGGCTGGTGTACATATGTAGAGACTGGGGTGGAGGTAACGTGTATGGCTGGTGTACATGTGTAGAGATCGGAGTCGGTAACGTGTGTGGCTGTGCTCCATGGCCAGCCCTGAGGTTTAATGTGGAGACTTTCCTCTTCTTCCTTCTGCATTACTTCCCCCATTTTTGCTTCAATTCACCGGCCTTGCCCCTCCTGCCGTCGCTGCCACACCCCCAAGGAGAGAGCGATGGAGCCTGGAGCTTCCTCTGAGCAGCTCCGCAGGAGGCCAGGTGCTTTGCTGCTTTGTGCTGCATGGCTGCGGTGTGGTGTGCTGCATTGTGGCATTGTGCTGCGTTGCTGTGCTACGGTCGGTAGACACAAGAGTTGTTAGGCTTCTCTTCCTCTGACTGGACACGTGAGGGGTCAAACACCAGCCACTCTCCTGCTCGCTCCGCACACCTGTGATATTCCTCCTCTTCAAAAATCTAATCCTCTCTGTGCTGTTGAACGGAGATCAGTGATAGCCGGGCCCCGAACCCATCACCCGCTCACTGCTGTACTCTGCTCTGTTACAGGGATGTGGGTGGAAGGGAAGGCTCCAGGCGGGTGAGTACCACTTGCTGCCCTTCACCTCGGGCTGCAGTCTGGGAGCGAGGAGGCGAGAGGTGCCCCATGAGGCTAGCCTGATCCAGTGGGGGGCAGGAGGAGAGCTCTCCCTCACACAGGACTTCAGGTGAGCTGAAATCATATCACATAAAATTATAATGTGCTCCTCATTCGCTGACTTTCCAACATAACGCACTGTCTGGTGTGGGATTAAACTGTACGCATATGGAAGACCAATGCCCCCACCCCTCAAGTGCCTGATCTCAGCCCCACTCTGTACTGAGTGGCTGATCTCATCGGGAACAACATTCAGGCTTACAATTGGTCTTAGCACTCCATCCACGAGTGTGGGTGGAGTGGGGGATAAACCTGGTTTCCCTTCTCCTGATTGCACCCCTGGATGGTGTGTGTGTGTGTATGGTTGTTTGGTGAGGAAAGGATTGTGATTCCCCACCCTGTGTTGACTCTCACCCACGAGAAACAGACACATAAGGTGGGACCCTCTCGGGTACCCCGTGAGCCAGAGGCTCAGGACAGATGGGTAAAAGATTATGGAGACTTTGCCTGTCTTCCCCTCCACCCCCCTCACCCCACTCTGAGCTCCATCACATTGACCTTTCCTGAAATAGGGCTGCCCTGTCGGACATCTTTGAGATTATCGACCTGGATGGGAACGGCCTGCTGAGCCTGGAGGAGTATAACCTGTTTGAGTTGAGGGCCAGTGGGGAGGAGTGTGATCGGGAGGCTTGGGGTATCTGCACAGGTGAGCTTGCTTACTAACTACAGGTAATAATATAATAATAATCCTTGCATTTGATATAGCGCCTTATTGCGTTTTTGAGACGTCTTTAAGTGCTTCACAGAATATACTGTAAAGTGTAGTGACTGTATATTTTGTGGGCCAAACGCAGCAGCCAATTGTGCACAGCAGTGACCCACAAATAGCTGTAGATTGACTGACTAAATTATTACTATTATTTTAAAAATCATTTTTGAAGGGATTATTACCCCCGGAAAAGCGATCTGCCAATCGACTAACAACCGGGTTCCTACTTACTGTTAGGTAAACAGGCGTGTGGAGTAAGAAAACTTGCCTAAGGTTTCGCCCGCTTGGGAATCGAACCTGGGTCCTCTCGCTTGCAAGGCAAGTGTACTAACTGCTACGCTACGAGTATATCCCTTTGGGAAGTTTGGATGTGATTCTCTGATGCAGGCAGTCTGTTAAGGAATGATACTGTAATGAGAAGACAGGAAGGTTTTCCTACAAAATACTACACTTACAGTGAACCCTTAAGCCACCCTCCTGATGTGTAAGGCACTGTATCAAATGTAAGGAACACAAGGGAATGGGATTAGAGCAGAGAGCTCAAGGTGGGGGACCTGGAAGGAAAAGTTTAAATGGGCCATAGAGGTTTCGTCCCCCACACATCTCTTGACCACTTGTGTTTTGCTCCATTCCCCTCTCTTCACTCACGCCCCCTCCTCTCCCCGCCCCACTCCCCCGCCTCCACCTGCTGTCAGGTATGCTGCTGACACGTTTCTAAGATCGCACATGAATAACATCCACAGGGCATGATACTGGAGGGCATAAATATTACAGAATCAAACAATTTACAGCATTCACCTATCGTGTCTGTGCTGGTGCTCGCTCCCCCACTGGAGCTCTCTACTCTAATCCCATTCCTTGCTTTCTCCCCATTGTATCTGTGCTGGTACAAAAGTTTTAAAAATAAATAAAATCATTTTTGCATTTGGTACCGTGCCTTTTGCATGGGGAGGTGTCTTAAAGTGCTTCACAGGATTTAATTTAAAGTGTAGTGACTGTATTTTGTGGGGAACAGCCAATTTGCTCACAGCAGCGTCCCACAAACAGCCACACTGTGCGTTTTTTCTGACTGCGACGATCTGTCCGATACAGAAAACTTTGACATGAGGAGGAATGAGCTGACGAGGCAAGGCTTCATGGACTTGAATTTAATGGAAGCCAAAGATCGAGATGGTGACCCTAGTGATCTCTGGGTGACCCTGGAGTCGATGGGTTACAACAGAGCATTGGAGATGCACGAGGTAATCTCTTCTTGTCATTCAGTAACTGCACTTACAATTGATCCAGCGCTTCAGGACATTGAACCCACCCCCCCCCCCCCCCACACACACACACCCAATGAGCTTCACAGCAAGCAGGGCTTCAGTATGCAAACCAAGCAGTGTGTGGAAGGTGACAAGGATATACAGAGAGCGCAGTGAGTGTATTGGAATGGACACAAAGGGAGGCAGACTGTGTCAGCGAATTTAAGGGAGTCGTACAATTATTTGACATTAATTGAGGGTGTTCAATATTTGGTTAACATTTACAGCATTTGTTAAAGCAATGGTGGCCAACCCATGATGACACCTGGGGCTGTCACAAAGTGTCCCCAGCCCTGAACATTTACACTAATCTAGGGGAGTCTGTGTTTTGTTTCCAATTTTCTCTTGATGGATATTTCTTGATTTATGGCGTAAATCACAAGAAACAGTCAATCAAGAACATTTATTTTGTTAGCCACCACTGCTTTAAAGCATTGCTTCATTTATTTAACACTCTTAGGAACACCTGCAGGTCGTGTTCTCTCAGGGTCCTGAGGATGACATTTTGTGTTGCCCTGAGACAAGATTTATCATCCTGTAAATATGTCTTATGTCAGACTCTAGTTTCCTTTATTTTATTATTATTAATTTCCCAGCGTTTACAAAATGAAACGAGCAAGCTTGGAATGGGGTTAGAGTCGAGAGCTCCAGTGGGGGAGCGAGCACCAGCATAGACACGATGGGGAGAGAGCGGGGAATGGGATTAGAGAGCTCCAAATGGCCTCCTGTGCTGTAATTGCTTTCTTGGTGTGTCTAGGCGTGTCCTTTTGTGGTTGACGTCTACGCAGAGGAGTGCAAGCCTTCACTGCGGCCAATGGGGGTGGGAATCCCAGGATACCTTCTGGACATGGCTGTCTGCCAGGCTATCGTTGCTAGAGGAGAAGCCAGAGCGATGAAGGGATACGAGGCGGTGCTGGTCCACACGTACAGGACAGAGACTCGCATCTCAACTGTCATCCAAAATAAAGTAAGTGGCTTGTCAGCCCTTTAATACATTCTAACCTTTTCACGGTTTATAGTGCCTTACTGATGGTTTAACTTGGGATGCAATAGTAGCTAATTAACAAACACACATAATATGTTACCTTGTGGGCTGCAAGTTGATTCCACCCTCCTTCCTCCATTACCACTCTGGGAGTGGTGATTCATGGTGGGGATGGACAGTGAAGGATTCACTTCAGAGACTGAGAGGAGAGGTTATCTGGGGCAGTGGGTTGGTGATGGAGGGCGGGCTTTGGGCTGGTGGTAGAGGGAGGGCTGTGGTCTGATGGCAGAGGGAGGGGTGTGGGCTGGTGGTGGAGGGAGAGCTGTGGGCTGGTGGTGGAGGGAGAGCTGTGGGCTGGTGGTGGAGGGAGAGCTGTGGGCTGGTGGTGGTGGAGGGTTGACGGTTGGTGGTGGTGGAGGGAGGGATTTTTTTTTATTATCATTGCTGCTGTTGCCTTTATGCTGCTTTCAGTCTGCGAGTAAAGTTACTGTGCACGTCGACAGTGAGCAGAGCAAGAACTGTGTCAGCAGCCGGGGGCTCAGTGTCTTTGCTGTGGAGGTGGCACCGCGATCGTCTATCGTAAGTTGTCTCACGCACCAGTTGACTGGAGCAGTGTATACACGGCTAGTGATAATAATCCTTGCATATAATACTGCGCATCATCATGTCTTCAAAACTTCTCAAAGCAGTTCACAGAATATATTGTAAAAATTAATTGACTGAATATTTTGTGGGCGAAACGCAGCAGTCAGTTGTGCACAGCAGTGTCCCACAAACAGTCGTGGATTGAGTGACCAAATTCTTTTTTTGTTGAAAGAGTTATTAGCCCCTGGAAAAGCGACCCGCCAATCGACTAACAAGCAGGTTTCTACTTACTGCTCGGTAAACAGAGGCGTGTGGAGTAAGGAAATTTACCCAACGTTTTGCCATGCCCAGGAATCAAACCCAGGTCCTCTCGCTTGTGAGGCAAGTGCTCCAATCACTGAGCTACAGGACTACACTGATAACCCTGAGCCTCTTCATTTCCAGCAATCTGTTTTTTGGAGAGAACAAGTCACAGAGTAGCCACCCACCCTTTCCTCCTATCTGCCTCCATCGCTACGTGGTATGAATCTTTTACGCTCTCCACTCTACCTCCAGCTGTCAGTAAATGTTTGACGTGTGTTTAAGCGCTCTGAGACACTACCCAGCGTGAAGGTCGCTATATGAATCCAGGTTGTTTTGTTGACACATTTTACATTTTGTTTGTTTCAGCAGCTTATTTTCTGTGGTTCGCTGCCCCTTTGAAAGATCCACCCGCACCCTAAGTCTTCTCTCCCTCCTATACTCGACTTCTCTATCCCTCAATCTTCCCTTCTGGCAGTGAGGGGGGAGGTGGGAGTATTCATATAGCGAAGAGGTAGGAGAAAAAGCAGATTGAGGAAGGTGAACAGGTGCATAATCTGAGAGGCTGGAAAAGAGTGAGATTGATTTCAGAGTGGTGCGGAAGGAGTGAGCATGAAATAAGGGATTGGGGGGGTGAGAGGGGGGAAGCAAGTTAGTCCTTTGAGACTCGAAGATGTGATAAGGCGCTATATCAAATGCAAGGATTATTATTATAACGTTCCATGGCTAGGAAGTAGAGAAGAATGCAAGAGGCCAGACATGAGAGTGACATTGCCAGTCTCTAGCGATACCCCAGAGCTCCCCGCTGGCACACAAAGAGAGCAAGCCCTGCGCAAAGTGAGTTCGGGCAGGTCAGTCAAGGCGGTGCAGGTTTAGGGCATTACCGTGCATGTGAGTCCTGGCAGCCAATCACCCTAAATCACCGGCTGCGTGCAGAGAGCTAACCTGCTGCTGTTGGTGATTGACTGTTGCCGCGGGAGACTTTGCTGAATACAGATCGGTGAAGCTTGCGAGCAGTTCACTCTCCGCTTGCTAGTTCTTGCATAAACAACAGTGTCTGCGGCAAGATGAAATAGCGTTTCATCTCCCCACTATTTCATTCCCTGATCAGGGGCCTGAATAGCATCTCCCAGCCATGTAATGCTGCAGTCATAAATCCTCAGCCGCCGTGCCAGGCGTGAAGCTAGCTCCCCCAAATCAGCTGGCTTTGTTATCAGCTAGCCTTGTTAATTCCCTTTTAACTGAGCTAATATTTAATTTGGTTGCAGTGTTATTACATTGCCAGTTATTGCACCTTCCCTCCCACCCATACAAGCTAGCACAGATGCGCACACACACACACACGCACATAAACACAACTGACAATCACACAAGCACACGTGCTGACACACGGACCCACTCACTGATGCCCACTGACAAGTATGTGTGTGCATATAGACACACGCATGTGCACACATACAAAGACAGACATGACAGACAGGCGCACACACACACACACACATACACAATATGATGGCTGTGTAGGTGACACTTGTAGCATTTCAATCAGCTTGCATCTGTTACAGTAAATAAGTTAATGAACCCAGCCGTTGCTGGCTGAGTGTTTAATTCTCGAGTGGTAGAGAGAGAGAGAGAGAGAGGGTCTACACATCGGAGGGGCTGCAATGTGACAAATCCATCTCCCGAGGCTGTACATCCCAAAGTGAAATTAGCCATCAGAGCCTATATTCATCTCCGAGCTCCCGACTGATCTCTATTCTGTTTACAAAGCGTAGAATGTAAGCAGCAAATTGGGTTTAAATTGACTTTTTTTACTTTACGATTCACTGTCAGACAGATTTCTGCGATTTAAAAGCATATTGAGAGCGTGGGGACATGCTGTTCGTTTATGGGGCTGTTTATCGAAATTGTCCAGGAAAATGTGAGGGTGGGGGGGGGGGGGGGGCGTGCAGTGAAAAAAATCTTAAATAGGGAAAGTAGGTTTAAATCATCTTTGTACATGATTTCAGTGCTGAAATTGTGGAATCCTATAGCTCAGTGGTTAGAGCACTCGGCTCGCATGCTAGAGGATTTGGGTTTGATTCCCTGGCAGGGCGAAACATTGGGCAAGTTTCCTTACTCCATACGGCTCTGTTTACCTAGCAGTAAGTAGGAACTCAGTTGTTAATCCTTCATAAATAAAATAATAAAAATAATAATTTGGTCACTCAATCAACCCACGACTGTTTGTGGAACACTGCTGTGCGAAATTGGCTGCCATATTTTGCCCACAAAATATATAGCCAATTCACTTTCTGTGAAGCACTTTGAGACATCTCGAAGATATGATAAGGCGCTGCATCAAATGCAAGGATTATTATTATAGATCAAATGCTGAAAACATACCACAAACCAACCAACGTACCAGTAACCGGCACTTCACCAACACATTTACAATTTACATAGGCAAGTTCACCAGGGGTGAGAGTATGTGGTTTGGTAACAAAATCAATCGAGAGGTGTGAGCGAGATGGGAGAAAGAACTTAAGGAAGTTGCAATTTTATAGCATGTTATCGCGTCAAAAGATTTCCAAGCACTTCCCTTGGAATTACTGTCACATGTAGTGACTTTATGTAAGTGCCTGCAGTAAATCACACACTCACGCGCACAGAGCCGGGAAGTGAACGACAGATTAATGGAAGATTGTAGGCAAGGGCTCTTCCCTTATACCTTCTCTTTTCCGACATGTCACAGGATCTTTTAACGACCACAGGCTCCAACTATGTAGCACTCCCCCCAGTACTACACTAGAGCGTTAGTTAATATATAATCCTGTTTTCAGGTTTGCCAACATGTGATGCCAGTGGACGAGAGGCTGGCTTGGACGTACAGCTGCACCGAGCGTGTTGTGAGCTGACGTGGGAGTGGGGACAGGAGGAGGAGAGGAGTAATGCCGGCCTGTGTGTGTGTCTGCCTGCTAGCCGCTGCCCCAGTGCACAGGCTTGTAATTAAGTTGGCGCTGAGTGTGTCCCTGCCTCCTAATGTAGTTTTAATCGATCTCATTTATTTGCTGCTTGATTGCTTGGTATAATCATGTTTCTTCAGAGTCGTTCAGCATAAGGCAAACTAGCAAACACTGGGATCATAGTGCAGCGCTAAGTGACTGTCTCCCTCCCTCTTTCCCTCCCTTCAAGCCTTTGAGAGATTGTGGCATTTGCACATAATTTCTAAACTAGTGCAACAAGATACCAGAGAGCTGAGATAGAAGATTATTGCTGGAATGGACTGGAGAACAGGGGGACATGGGGGAGGGAGGGAGGGGGTGACTGTGCTCGTCCATGACAGATGGCATGGGCTTGTGTCTCAGGAACCATCTGCCGTTGGGCTGTGTTTGCCAGCTTCTGTCTGGGCTGGCCCACACATGGCACCTCACCCAGTGCCAGGTGTCCACAGCAGGCGTGAAGACTGACGTTCCATCTCATCTGCCTCACCTTCTCTCCCTTTTCACCTGCTAACCCTGCAGTTAGCCACTCAACCACATTATGGAGAGCAATTGTATCCCCTTATGGTTAGCCTGGCTAAATCAACTGGAAGCCCTGGGCTATTTAAAAGCTTGTAGAATATAGGAGAAAGGGAAGAGTGAGGGAGGAGAGCTGTAGAGTGTAGGAGGAAGGGAAGAGCGTGGAATCCTGTGGAGTGGAGAGCAACAGAAGAGTGAGGGACAGAGGAGTCTTGAAGAACGTAAGAGTCTAGAATGAGTTCCAGTCTTAAATCTAGGAACCAATGAGTTGAAGGAGAAGATCAGTTTTAGAAACATAAGAGCAGGAGTGGGCCATTCAGCCCCACGAGCCTTTTCCGCCATTCTGTTAGATCACGGCTGATCTGTACCTCAACTCCAAATCTTGATTGTTACATGGTGGGGATAGGACTCCTGTTTATAACAGTCATAGCTCTACACTGAGGTTTATATTTAGCTGGTAATCACCATGAATATGCTGGAGTCTTCTCCCCTCGGATCTCCCTGGCAATGACTTGTGTTTGACAGGTAGATCACGGCTTTTGGCTGCTGATTTAATGAGGATTTGTGTTCTTATTCTTTTGACACGTTGAATATCGATTCTAAATACACACGACAAATGACAACAGCAGCAGCCGCAACAACTTGCATTTATATAGCGCCCTCTACGCATCCCTGAGCGCATTACCCAAATTACACCTCATTAGAACTTCTTCAAATGTCTGATTTCCCCCTCCCTAACCTAAGTGTGTGGGGAGGGGTGGGGGCAGAGGCGGCAGCTGAGCTCAGTAACTCAGCAGATAGCGAGATTGATTCTACATCAAACCAACCCCCAGGCCTGTGATTACCCTCTGGGCCAGCAGGGGGAGTGCTGTAAATTATGTCACCTGTGCCTGACTTGTGTACAGAGGCTGATCGATTTACAGGGATAATAGCTATGTACAATGCAATACAAACTTACATTTATACAGGGCATTTCACTTCACTCCGGTAGGACAGCCCGAGCCACTTAACAATCCTGGAATGACACCCAAGAGCTGTGGGGAGAGGAAGCTAAGCAAAGACGCAGTCGGAGGTAGGTCCTGAGACAGAGCTTGAAAGTGATGAGGGAGGGAGGAATAAGTTGGAGCAACTCCGGGATGGAGTTCCAGAGAGTGGTACAATTAAACTCATTTTAACTCAGCACCATTTTCAGATGCTTTCTATCTACTGTTTTTGGTGGCTGTTTTTTGGGGGGGATGGTGGGGTTGGCAGTCCATCACCATGTTTCTAATCAAATGCCTGCTCTTTTTCCATTTTTATCTTTGAATATAATAATAATCCTTGCATTTGATATAATAATCCTTGCATTTGAGATAGCACTTTTCACGTCTTCGAGACGTCTCAAAGAGCGTCACAGAAAAGACTGTAAAGTGAATGGACTATATTTTGTGGACGAAACGCGACAGCCAATTGTGCACAGCAGTGTCCCACAAACAGTCGTGGATTGAAGTGATCATATTATTTTTTTTAAATATATCAGGTCGTTGAGATGTCTCAGAGCGCTTCACAGAATATACTGTAAAGTGAATTGATTGTATATTTTGTGTGTGAAATGCAGAGGCCAATGGCGCACAACAGTGTCCCACAAACAGTCATGGATTAAGTGACCAACTTATTTTTTAAAATTTTATTTTAGCATTGTCTGTAGTGATTTTTTTTAGCATGATGTTCCACTGTAAGCCTGTCTGAAAGGAGAACAAAGGAAATAGGTGTTTGATACAGTGAGTGAGGCAGAGAGCACTTTACATATTCATATCATGTTCTGAAGCGATGATAATAATAATCCTTGCATTTGATATAGTGCCTTATCATGCCATTGAGTTGACTCAAAGCGTCTCACAGGATATATTCTAAAGTGTAGTGACCGTGTGTATTGTGAGCAAACACGGTAGCCAATTTGCACACAGCAACGTCCCACAATGAGCCATGAAGTGAATGAGCGATTTTATCCGAAGGATTGTTGGCCAGAATAATAATTCGTACATTATAATTATCACAAATTTATTTTCACCAATGTGTTTTTAAATGTTTTTTTTATAAAGGAAATAAATGGTCATCTTTATAAATGGTCTGATTGTTTCTGTACCAGTTCAGGTCAGTTCGGTGTGTGTGTGTGATTATCATGCTGTAACACTGCAACTGATATAGACTTATTTAATAATCAAGTAGAAAAAGCCCATCATTTAATACTGTACTTCAGGGGACATGTTTAATTGAAAGAGTCAAGGAAAGAGTGAAAGAACTTGCTTTTTTATAGTTTGACAAGACAAAACATGACAGCCATTTGCCCAAGAAAAGTCCCACACACTGCCATGACGTGATGAGCGATTCTATCTGGTGGATTGTCGGCCAGGACACCAGGAAAAAAATGGCCAAATGGTCTGCGCTCTATCAATATATTATAATAATAATCCTTGCATTTGATATAGCGCCATATCACATCTTCGAGACGTCTCAAAGTGCTTCATAAAATATACTGTAAAGTGAATTGACTATATTTGCGGGTGAAACCCGGCAGCCAATTGCACAAACTGTTGTGGATTGACTACATTATTATTAATTTGGTCACCCAAGCTAATATTACAGTCTAGTTTTCTGACAAACTTTAGGAAGATGCTGGTTTATGTGAGCCGAGTCCTGCGTGCTTTCGCAGCGAGCCCACTTTTTGCATTTGGAACAGAGAAAGACTAGAATAAGATAACAGACGGCTGGTTATTTTAAAGCCTGCTTCTGTTACGCTGGGATTCCAGAGTGTTGGCAGCAAGTTGTCTCCGAGGCTAACTTTAACCTTCCAGTGATTCCTTAGCTCTTTGACTTTTTGCACTGAAATTGTAACCCCATGCACTAAATGTCAGCTGCTCTTACGGAGACTGTTTTAGTCTGATACCAAGCGTTAGCATTTTCTAGCTTAGTGAAGTAGCGTAGTGTACATAGGAAGAGAAAGTTACAGAGATACCTACACACACACACACACACACACACACTGCCTCATAGTGATTTCTTCAGCAAATTGTTATCCAATTCCTGCTTTTTGGTCAGCCGGGTATCTGATGCATGTGGAAACCCATCACCATGGTTAAGAATCTCCAAACCACACTGAGAATTCCATGCATCCCACCTACACATGGCGATTCCCTTTTAAGTGTTCTGCCTCCATCACCTCCCTGGAGCATCCACTCCACATGCTCTCTGTGTGCAGCTCTGAGACACTACCCCTGTGTGAAGAGCGCTATATAAAATCAGTCCCTCTGACTTGTTTGCTCACTGTCCCTCCCCTGAACCGGTGCCCGAGCTCCCCTTGTTGAGGAGTTTGTGACCATGTTAAACACATTATTGCTGTTCGCTTTATCTAACAACAACACAAGATTCCATTTATAAAGCGCCTTTCACGTCGGGAGGACGTCCCAAGGCGCTGCACAGTTGGGTCATGACCCGAGCAGGGGGAAATGGTCAGGGTGAGGGGAGGGAGGGAGCGAGGAGGGGGAAATGGTCAGGGTGAGGGGAGGGAGCGAGGAGGGGAAATGGTCAGGTGAGGGAGGGAGCGAGGAGGGGGAAATGTCAGGGTGAGGGGAGGGAAGGGAGGAGCGAGAGGGGGAAGAGAGTCGAGAGGGGAGCTGAAGGCACGGTCAAAGAGACAGGTTTTGAGACCGGCCTTGAAGGAGGAAAGGGAGGAGGCGGCGAAGGCACTGGGGGATGGAGTTCCAGAGCCTCGGGGCTGAGAGGCTGAAGGCCCGACCACCGATGGTAGGGCGGTTGGGGCGGGGGATGTGGAGCAGACCGGAGCCAGAGGAACGGAGGGTACGGGCAGGTAGGTAGGGGGATAGTAGGTTGGAGAGGTAGGAGGGAGCGAGGCCGTGAATGGCCTTGTAGGTGAGGATGAGAATCTTGAAATCCAGTGCGTTCGCTCTTTATCTAAACCGCGAATCCTTTACTAAGATCTTTACTGATCTTTACCTTTGCTAAGATCAAGCGCTCAGGGGTGTGACCCCGCCTGAAGGGCGCGATATAAATGCAAGTTGAAAGATCTCTCTGACCGTCCTCCGGCGAGAACATTCACAGCTTGTAACTCAGGTGCCGAAATCTAACCCAGTCCAGTTGCCCTTCGCTGTAAGCTCTCGAATGCCGAGGTGCCTTACTGTAATACGGAAAGTGTACCGATCGGTTTTGCTCCTAATGGTATTAATTAATATGTGAGCTTGCCAGGCGCGTTAAAGCCAAGCCCTGATCCTCTCCTCACGCCGCACTTACGTGTGCCCAGTTTGGGGGGTGTGGGGGGGGGGGGTAACACTAGCTAAATTTGCCCTCACTGATCCAGCGGCGTGGGGGGGTGCTGAGTTCGGTTGTGGGACTGAGGTTAGTCACTGGGCGTTGATCCGGGCGGGAATCTGGCCGACAGAGGGGCTGCCGTGCCCTGGGCCGGAGTGGGGGGGAGAGGGCACTGAACTGATGTGTGTGTGTAGGGGGGGGGGGGGGAGTGGGGGGAGAGCAATGACACTGAGTGTGGAGAGAGGGGCATCGTGTGGGTGGAGCCACGTGGGTGGGCGGGGCCAGACTGGGGGCGGGGCGGTACATGAAAGGGGCGGGGCCGTGTAGAATGGGCGTGTCGTTGATGAGTGGGCGGGGTCCGTGCAGAGTGGGCGGGGCCAATGAGTGCCCCGGGCCCCGCCCACTCACTGCTATCACCTTCAGTGCCTGAGCTCCTGTCACAGTATAAGCCTCTCTCTCTCTCTCTATCTCCTTCCCTCCTCCCTCCTCTGTCTCCCTATCTCATTCACTCTTTCCGTCTCTGTCTCCCTGTGTGTCTTTCACTCTCTCTCTGTAGTTTATCTCTTTCTCTCACTCTCTCTATCTTTCACTTTCCCCTGTGTGTGTGTGTGTGTGTGTCACTCCTGTCTCTGTCAGTTGCACAGTCTCAAACTCCCTACGGTGTCTCTCAGTGCCTAATCCCCAGCCTCTGCCTCTCCCTCTGCCTCTGCCTCTCCCTCTCCCTCTGCCTCTGCCTCTCCCTCTCTCTCCTCTGCCTCTGCCTCTGCCTCTCCCTCTGCCTCTCCCTCTGCCTCTGCTCTCCCTCTGCCTCTCGCTCTCCCTCTGCCTCTGCCTCTCCCTCTCCCTCTCCCTCTGCCTCTCCCTCTGCCTCTCTCTCCCTCTGCCTCTCTCCCTCTGCCCCTCTCTCTCTCCCTCCCCAGCCTCTGCCTCCCCCTCCCCAGCCTCTCTCTCCCTCTGCCTCTGCCCCTCTCTCTCTCCCCCTCCCCAGCCTCTCTCCCCCCTCGCCCCTCTCTCTCCCCCTCTCCAGCCTCTCTCCCCCTCCCCAGCCTCTGCCTCCCCCCACCCCCAGCCGCCATGTCGCGGATCGAGCGGGTACAGACCAGCCCGTACCAGGACCAGAAGCCGGGGACGAGCGGCCTGAGGAAGCGGACGGTCGTGTTCGAGACACAGCCGCGGTACACACACAACTTCATCCAGAGCATCCTGGCGGCGGCGGCGGCGGAGCCCGACAAGGAGCCGGACAGCACGCTGGTGGTGGGCGGCGACGGCCGCTACTACAACACCGAGGCCATCGGCATCATCGTGAGCATGGCGGCCGCCTACGGGGTAAGCCAGGCCGGGGCTCGGGGCCGGGGCTCGGGGCCTGGGAGGGGGGGTGGGGTCGCGGGCCGGGGCCGGGGGGGGGGTTGGGGTCGCGGGCCGGGCCTGGGGGTGGGTGGGTTGGGGTCGCGGGCCGGGGCTGGGGGTGTGGGTTGGGGTCGCGGGCCGGGGCCTGGGCCCGGGGGGGCGGGTTGGGGTCGCGGGCCGGTGCCCGGGGCCGGGGGTGGGTTGGGGTCGCGGGCCGGGCCGCGGGGTGGGTTGGGGTCGCGGGCCGGGCCTGGGCCCGGGGGTGGGTTGGGGTCGCGGGCCTGGGCCGGGGGGGTGGGTTGGGGTCGCGGGCCGGAGCCTGGGGGGGGTGGGTTGGGGTCGCGGGCCGGTGCCCGGGCCGGGGGGTGGGTGGGGTCGCGGGCCGGGGGGGTTGGGGCCTGGGGGGGGGGGGGGCCTGGGCGGGGGGTGGGTTGGGGCCGGTGCCCGGGCCCGGGGGAGTGGGTTGGGGCCGGTGCCCGGGGCCGGGGGGCGGGTTGGGGCCGGTGCCCGGGGCCTGGGCCTGGCCCGGGGCCTGGGGGTGGGAGTTGGCCCGGGCCCGCAGCCTCTCCCGCTGCTCCCGGGCCTGTGGGGGCGATGCTGAGGGCCGGTTGCCATGGTGACGCCTCCCGCGCTCTGGGCTGTGAACTGCGGCTTTTGTTCAATGACAATCATAATGATTATTACTCACAGCGGCACTTGGTCCCCGGGGCCGTGGGGTGCGCCCCCGACGTGGAAGACGCTGCACACATGTCATTGGTGGTGGTGGTGGTGGTTGTTGTTGTTGATCCACAGGCTGTGCTGCAAAGTGTAGTGACTGTCTGTTTGGTGAGCGAAAATAATCACTGTACAACGGGAATCGTAACCACAACTTTGCGCCGCACATCATCCCTGGAGTTGTGTAGTGACCCACTCTGTGTGTCCGTAGTGACTGACTGCGTGAGTAGTGGCTGACTGTATGTAGTGACTTTGTGTGTGTGTGTGTAGTGACTGACTTTGTGTGTGCGTGTGTAGTAGTGACTGACTTTGTGTGTGCGTGTGTAGTAGTGACTGACTTTGTGTGTGTGTGTAGTGACTGACTGTGTGTGTCGTGGCTGACTCTATGTAGTGACTGACTGTGTGTGTGTGTGTGTAGTGACTGACTGTGCGTCGTGGCTGACTGTATGTAGCGGCTGACTGTGTGCATGTGTGTAGTGACTGATTGTGTATGTGTGTAGTGACTGACTGTGTGCGAAGTGGCTGACTGTGTGCATGTGTGCAGTGACTGATTGAGTATGTGTGTGGTGACTGACTGTGTGCGAAGTGGCTGAATCTATGTAGTGACTGACTGTGTGTGTAGTGACTGACTGTGTGCGTCGTGGCTGACTGTAAGTAGCGGCTGACTGTGTGCGTGTGTGTAGTGACTGATTGTGTATGTGTGTAATGACTGACCGTGCGCGTCGGGTTGCACGCAGCGGGGAACCGCGTGCAACTGTGAAGTGAGAGGGATTTGCCCAGAAGATTCTCAGCCAGGCTTGCACATAGCCAGTAACGCTCTGCGATGGTTGGGGGTGGGGGGGCAACCCCATGACGGGGGCCTGAGCTCACAGATCCAGGGTGACGCTCCAGTGCAGTGCGCGGCGTCTTGGAGCGCTGCATCGTCAGAGCCGTGGTCTTTGCGTGAGATGTCGTGTCTGTGACCAGTTCAGGTGGATGTTAAAGATCCCTTGGCGCTGTTGCAAAAGAGAAGGGAGTTTCTCTCTCTCTCTCTCTCTCTCTCTCCCCAGTGTCCTGGCTGACAATTCTCCAGATAAACTGGGTTTACTGTAAAGTGTTATGACCGTATTTATAGGCAAACAGAGCAGCCAATTTGGAGTTTTAGTTTCATGGCTGTCGGTGAGACGTCACTGTGCATACATTGGCTGCTGTTTGCCTACAAAACACAGTCACCACACTTTACAGCACAATCCTGTGAAGCGCTTTGAAATGTTTTGTCGTCACGATATTAAAGGCAGGGTATTGTTTTTTGTTATTTTCACCCCTATTGCTTTCGACAGCAACAACACCATGCATTTATATAGCGTGCTTGACAGTGGCGGAGCCTGACCCCGAGCCAGGGGGGGAGAGGGAGGGGGGAGGTGACCGTAAGCACAAACAAAAAGGAAGGTCTTTAGGCGCCTTTTGAAGGGAGAGGACAAGGTGGAGGGATTGAGGGACAGAGTTCCGGAGTTTCAGCGCGTAGTGACTGAAGGCTTTCAAAAGAGAATGAGAGGTGCATTAGAAAAGTGGTGGGGGGGGGGCGGGGGGGGGTGATGTGGGGGGGAAAGTGGGATTGAACAGAGCGCTCATTCAGAGAGCTGGCATGTCTCTGATTCAAAGTCTGTGCAGCCTTCAGAGCATAGTTATGGTCTGGTTCCAATAAACCTAAACTATCTGTCTGATTCCCAGGGCATTTGTCCTGCACTGAACCAGGCTTGATGGTTCTTGCAGTGTTGGCATAGACTCACTCACTCTGTGTGCTTCTCTGGGGGAGGGTGCGTTGAGTATGTGGTAACCTATATATGTGGCAATGTGTGTAAGTTCCTCTCAATGTGTGTCAGTGCAGTGTTTGTAAGATCAGTGTTATAGAGTGTGTCGGTCGGTGGCTTTTATTTGCAGTCCACTTAACCAGAATATGTCCAGGTTATTTATGGCTTTTTGCAGAGAATCACCCATCTTATTTTTTCTGATTTTCATTTCCCTCCCCCTCCACCCTCCAACCAATTTGACTGGTTGGTCCTCTCAGACAGGCCTGTGTGTCCACCTGAAACAAAAGTTGTTCTCAGTGGGACGTTGTCTGTTTGCCCGATAAATACTGGATTGTCCAGGCCCCGGCAAGCAAGGTTTGCTGTGTTTGTTTGTGGTGCAAATAATATCTATTTTTGAGCTTGGAAACGGGTCAGAAAGCAGCAATAAAAGAGATGGATGACATCTGCTGTGAACTGCAGTGATATGTAACCGGATGACATTGTGTAAGAGAAGATGTGCTTGTCTTCTCAAAACCTCAGGAGGAAAAATCATTGTGCTGTGTGGTGACCTTGGCTAATCAGTCAGTATAGCTCGACTCTTCATCGTGACTGATTCAGCACCGGCTGGGGAAAGTGTCTGCTGCTGAATGCAATATGACTGAGCGCTGACAGCATTGTGTGTGTTTACGTGTGGGACTCGGTGAAATCGGATCTGCCTGTGGTATTGTGCGGGCTGGGTAATGCTAACCCATCATCACAATGAACAGGTGCTTGTTATGCCTGTACCGCCCTTTTTAAGGTTCTTTAAGATTCTGCAGACGTGTGACAAGGTGAAGAGAGAGGAAAGCTGCCTGCTTGGCTTTAGCTGGGGGAGAGGTAACCAGTGGCCCATTAGCAGAGGAATCGCGGGAGAAGTTACAAGGAATTTCGCCACTTTCAGGATTTGCACTTTACTGTTTATTGCCACATTTATTGTTGAGCTGGAGCAATAAACTCCTTCAAAATACACACCTGAGCAGTAGAAAATTAAAGGATAGTAATAATAATCCTTGCATTTGATCTTTGATAGAGACGAATGCGCAAACCCGAAGCGACGGGACTCCACAAAGGATGTGGGGAGAGAGCTGCAAAGTGGGATTGACTTTTTAAAAGAAAGTGATTTGGAAGCCCAGGGAGCAGTGACTGTTTGTGGGGACGCTGCTGTGCGTAAATAGCTGCTACGTTTCGCCCACAAAACACAATTCAATTCACTTTACAGTGTATCCTGTGAAGAGCTCTGAGACATCTCTAAGACTTGATCAGGCGTTATATCAAATGTAAGGATTATTATTACTTCCCCCCCTCCCCACCGCCCCCCCCACACACACTTGTATCTCAGGAATTGCACAGATGTGAGTTTTGCTCACAAGAATCGTGCTCCGTGCTAACGTTGATGCAATACCTGTTGCGGTTACAATTCATGTTTGGACAGAGGGCGATAGATATGGGTTTGTTTATGTGGGATGAATACGAATGACCTACGATAATCCTCAGTACTTCAGACCGAGCCAAGACTGATTAACCTGTGAGTAAATGTTTGCTGCGTCTCTTGGGCTCCCTGTGTGTGTGTCTGCTCCTGCTCTGTATACCCGCTGACCTGATTTCTTCCAAACTTTCAGCATGCCGTAGACTCTCAACAACGAGCCTGTCCGCTCTCCCAGTCTGCACAGCTGGCTGCTCTCCACACCAGCCGCACAGCCTCATCCCCCTCTCCCGCCCACTCACTCACCACGCAGAGGAAGTTAGGGCAATATTACTGGACAAGAAAAGACCAAAGTCCATCTAATTCGCCTTCTACCATCCTGGCAGTCACATGCTGCAACGATGGAGATGTTAATAGCAATTAATTCTGTATGGATTAGTTTACAGCACAGTGTAAAGCTTTGGGAACCTTAGATCCAAAGTTACCTGGTTCTTCCAATCCATAAGGTTATTTCTCGAATTACTCATATACTGTATACCAAAATATCATTTTCTAAAAGAAATCCATCTATTTATGTTTATATATAATATATTTTACAGTATATTCTATGAAGTGCTTTGAGATGTCTAGAAGACGTAAAACGTGCGATATCAAATGCAAGGATTATTTTTATTATTGTAATATCTGACTGTGTGGGACACTGCTGTCCGCAATTCGCTGCTGCGTTTCACCCACAAAACACACTTTACAGTATATTCTGTGAAGCGCTTTGAGACATCTCAATGATGTGATAAGGTGCTATATCAATGCAAGGATTATTATTGAATGAATTGACGCTATCTGCTTATACACACGCACACATCTGTCCAATTCCCTTTTAAATGGATAGTACACTCTGTCCGCTAATGAAATTTCAACTTCCCTTTTAATTCATCCACAAACCTCAGCAGTGATCACACAACAAAGGTCTGTATTACTAAATGTGTAAATAAAAGCCCCGCAGAGCAGCCGTGCTTTAATAAACCTCACCCTGGCTGTACCACAGGCTCAGGCGTCTGTCTGTCTTCTCCATGTGCTAAACCCACGTGATCACAGACAAGACAATTCCTTGAATTGTTCAGGAGGAGAGTAAAGTTTCCTAAAGTACATACTCCACACAAAGCTCTTCTCAAAGCGGATTAAGTGTGTGAGGTTAATAAATTAGTCTGCAGTGCTCTCTGCATCATCCTCGCAGGGACTTGTGTTTATTGTACTTAATGCAAGGCTCTGTAAACACCAAGTTCCTGAAGTTTGAGGGAGGTTGTTTCGGTCTGCTACTCAGCCTTGCAAGGTTACCAGCCTTTCAAAAACTTCCACCTACTCCCTCTCCTCTCTCGCGCGCTCTCTCTCTTGCATACTGTCACACTCATGCTCGCTTGCTGTAAGATAAACACGTCTTGATTTATCTCCTCCACTCTCCTGCTCTTTTTTGCCTTCAGTGATGTACAGTACCCTATAGAGGTTTTGAGGGTGGACGTTCAATGTTACTAATGCAATTCTAGGCTGTTTGTGACCTGGTGTATTTTTTGCCAAAGGGGGGAGAAACACAGCAATTTTTTTTAACTTTAAGCTTGTTTATCATTTCGCCCACAAAATATACAGTCAATTCTCTTTATAGTATATTCTGTGAAGCGCTTTGAGACATCTCGAAGATGTGATAAGGCGCTATATCAAATGCAAGGATTATTATTATTATCCATGCACGCCAAGTCTCTGCACCTCTTACACTCTATGTGCTAACTGTGGGTGATGGTTTACATTTTAGACTTTTAAAAGGATTATAATAGAGGAGCAACTGTTCCCTTTAGTTAGGGAATAAGTAACATTCAGCGGGTGGTGGTGGGGTGGGTGGGGGGGGTGTTCAGGAATGTTAGCAGAATCAGGTCAAGGCTAAAAGGAATTTTTCCACTCGGCAGCTTCACTCAAGAGTTTGGGTTTCATTCCTGTGGCGGCTATTGAGATTGGATCAATAGACTCGTTTGAGAGCGACCCCCCCACCCCCTCCCGGAGCAATGAAAAGCTTTTAGGATAAAGGAGAAAGAGCTTGGAAGTGGGACTGGTAAAACAGGAGGGTGATTTAATAACACACAGAACAGCGGCACAGACACACTGGTCCCAATGGCCTTCTTAGCTGCTGAGATTGTCTGTTTCTGCATGTATGAGTAATAATAATTCTTGCATTCGCCTTATCACGTCTTCGAGGCGTCTCAATGCGCTTCACAGAACATACTGTAAAGTGAATTGACCATATATTTTGTGGGCCAAAAGCCTTTTGATTGACTGCTGTCAGGTTGCTTTTCTCCCTGTCTCTCTCAAGCCTCGTCTCCCTGCTGTAGACAGTCCGCTGTGTGAGGAGTGGCCATAGCCTGCAATTAAATGTCACAAATACCAAGGTTTGCGGTGAGAGGCGATGGGATGTCCCTGGCCAGGGCTGCTGGTGGATGCCTGGGAGAGCTCAGCCTTCTGTTGAGCTCCCTAAATTAATCTCCTTAACCCTTACCCTTCAGTGACCTTCTGAATTGTCCACGCTGCATTTCACATACCCCAGCGTAGCGTTACACAGGGTATCGTGTCAGGGCCCTGAGAAATGTGGGTAACTTAAAATGTATATAAATTAAGTTTTTGCACTCCCAATCTTATCAAATTATAATAATAATAATCCTTGCATTTGATATAGTGCATTAGCATGTCGTTGAGATGTCCTAAAGCTCTTCACAGGATACACTGTAAAGTGGAAAGTGGACTGACATGTGGATTTTGTGGGCAATCTTCACAATCTTGTCTCCAAATCTTCCTTCCCACCCTGGGAACGTGCAGGGCTCTTGCCTTGTTCCCGGAGTGGAGGGAAGATTGGGAAAGCAGTTTCCCTTAGCCTGTGCCCCTCTCAGTGCTTGGCTACACAGTCCCGCTCCTGATCCCAACCCTCAGCTCGGGTCAAAAATCCACAAGTGTCCAGCGTTTTGGGACGTCCTCCCGACATGAAAGGTGCTGTGTAAATGTAATTTGTTGTTGTTTGCGCTCCCAATCTTATAATAATAATAATGCTTGGATTTGATACAGCGTCTTATCACATTGTTGAGACGTCTCAAAGCGCTTCACAGAATATATTGTAAAGTGGAGTGACTGTGTCTTTTGTGGGAAATCTTCCCAATCTTGTCTCCCACCCTGGGAATGTGCAGGGCTCTCGCCTTGCCTTGCTCTTGCCTGGCACGTTCTCGGAGTGTTGGGCGGATTGGGGAGAGGTTTCCCTCTCGGCACCTGGCTACGCAGTGCCATTTGACTGGCTGCCTGGCCAGCCTCGGGGACAGATAGGCACAGGGAGAAGATTGTCATAACCTGATAAACAGTTCCGTCCGCGATTTCTTCCTCCCACCATTCCCTCCGCCTTACAGGTTCACCAGACCATGATAACTGAGCACAGCACATCAGCTAACAGCAGCTCAGAGTCACCCAGAGCCAAGAGGGGTAATCCAGAATAAGTGGGCATCATCTTAAAATTAGAGATAGGAGTGAAATCGGGAGACAATGTTTTCACCCAAATGGGAATGGAAATCTGGAACTCTCTGCCCCAAAAAGCTCTCTGCCCCAAAAGAATCCATTCAAGTTTTCAAAACTGAGCTGCGTAATAATAATAATAATACTTGCATTTGATATAGCACCTTATCATGTATTCGACTCGTCTCAAAGCGCTTCACAGATAGATCTTTGCTAGGTCAGGGTATCAAGGGATATGGGGCAAAGGCGAGTAATTGGAGTGGAGTTGATCAGCCATGATCTTATAGAATGGCAGAACAGGCTCGAGGGGCTGAATGGCCTACTTGTGTTCCTATGTTCCAGAAGTTTCCACACCTGAAGGACAACACATTCCAGGCACTGTATAAAACACAAGGTTTGATTTATTTATATTTATTTAATCACAAATGACCTGTACATTCAGAGAGTTAAGAGAGTTGAGAATATTCCCGGAGAATGTGTGTAAAATGGTGCCATGATGAGTGAGGTGCTTCTCTCTGGAGGTGGGACGATTGAGGGGCTCCCCAAGGTTATGTCGATGAGGTGGACATCAATAGGCCGCCAGTAACCAATCTAATAGGGGGTTTAGAAGGAACTTCTTAACACAGAGAGTCGTGAGAATGTGGAAGTCACTGCTGGAAACTGTGGCTGAAGCATTTAGGAGGAATTTGTTACATACACGAGGGAGATGGGGAACAGGGGGGAAAGGGGAAGGGAAGGCGCAGGGGAGGGGGGAAATAGAGGGACATACAGGAGGAGAGAGGGGAATGGAGGGGTGCAGTTTAGAGCATCACTAGCACAGAGCAGGGAAGCTGGAAGGCCGAGGGTTCTCGAACACTCACAATCAACTCAAGGTCACCAGATATCTTCAGTGCTTTACCACAGTTCGCATTTTATTTGAGCTCTTTCCTTACAGCACTTTACAGAAAATCCTGTGAAACGCTTTGAGACATCCGCCTGGTGTGATAAGGTGCGATATCAAATAGAAGCATTATTATTAAATAAGGCAGGCGGAAGGAGACTTGGCCTCAGAGAAGCTTCGCTAGTCAAGTTCTCAAATGCAGAACAGTAACGAGTGGAAATGGACGGTTCAGCAGCTGAGACCGTCAGTAAGAGGAGAGAGGCTTATTCTTGGAGCCTGTGCCATGTCTTCATCTCTGCCACAAGAGGGAAACATTGCTCTAAACAGGAAGGGCCCAGTGACTGAGTACCAGCAACAGTGGACAGAGAGCTGTCCGGCCACTGAAACTGCTACAAATGCCTTAATTTGATCTTTCAAACATGGATTTATTGTTTTTTAAAATAGAGGTTAATTGGCCTCCACTTGTGGAGTCCTGTAGCTCAGCGGTCAGAGCACTCGCCTCGCAAGCGAGAGGACCTGGGTTCGATTCCTGGGCCGAGCGAAATGTTGCCCAAATTCCTTACTCCATGCGCCTCGGTTTATCTAGCTTTAAGTAGAAACCCTGTTGTTAGTCGATTGGCGGGGCGCTTTTCCGGGGTAATAAAATAAATCAAATAATAATAATCTGGTCACTCAATCCACGACTGTTTGTGGGACACTGCTGTGCACAATTGGCTGCTGGATTTCATCCACAAAGTATACAGTCAACTTACTTTACAGTATATTCTGTGAAGCGCTTTGAGACGTCTCGAAGACATGATAAAGTGCTATATCAATTGCAAGAATTATTATTATGATCCATCAAGCCTATACACCCAGTAACTCAGCTGTGAAAATTGGCAAGGTGTGTTGTTCCTAAATTCATCCCCAGTGTTGATAGCGCAGTTATGTTCTAACTCATTACCACATGGGAACATTAGCCTGTGGTTTTACCACCCCTGGAGAAGTGGCTAATCTCCCCTCAGCATTGCCGCCATGCAGCCAGAGCAAAATGTACTTGAAGGTAGTTTGCTAGGATATAATTGTGTGCTGCTTTCTTCCACATCTGGTGCATGAGGAGAGTTTCTGTGATTTCACAGTTCACAATTGAATCAGCGTGCTTTTTTTATACAGTATTGTCTCCGTACAACAACAACTTTCATTTTTATAGTGCTCTTCCCGCACGTGGTGCTGCGTCTTCGAGTTCTTAGTGTTATTGTTCTGTCAATAACAATGATAATAATCCTCGCATTTAATGTAGCACATTATCACATCTTCGAGACGTCTCAAAGCGCTTCACAGAATACGCTGTAAAGTGAAATTGACTGTGCATCTTGACATATAATGTCATTGTTGCTTTACAAATTGTGTTTTTGTTATATTTTATGAAATATAAAGTGTTTGTTTAAACTGAATGAAGCAAAGAGCACCCTCAATGGGCTGATACATCAGGAGTTGGACATTGAGTCAGTGATGAGCCTGTCAGTCAGCCTGTGGCTGCACAGATTCTAAGGGGGGCCAAGGTAGTCATCATCATCATAATGATGATACAATCCTTGCATTTGATATTGCGCCCTTCATGTTAGGCGGTCGTCTCAAAGCTCTAATGCAGTGCTGGGGGGAGCAGAGGTACAGTCCTTTGGATGAGATGATAAACTGAGGTCCTGCCTGTTCAGGTGGATGTTAAAGATCCTGTGGGTTCTATTGGAAAAGAGAAGGGAGTTTCTTTCTCTCTCTCTCCTCTCCTGGTGTCCTGGCTGACAATCCCCCAGATAAAATAGCTCATTCACTTCATGGCTGTTTGCTCTGCGCAAATTGGCTGCCTCGTTCACCTACAAATACAGTCACTACACTTTATGGCGAATCCTGTGAAGCACGGTAAAATGTCTGGACGGCTGGAATAAGGCGCAATATCAAATGCGAGGATGGTTATTGTTGCATTCAGTGGCCAGCCCTCTGTAACTCCAGTGTCACGTGGATTCTCGCTGGCTTTTATACGCTGACTTCCCCTATTTTATGAAGCTAAAACGATTTTATTGTGTTGCAATTTATCCATGGCCCCATTTCAAAATCGTCAGCAACGCCCAAGAACGTTAATATGATGGAACTGAGCAGGGACAACTCTTTCAGAGAGCTGGCACGGGTGCTGTGAAAGGCTAGGCTGGGTTTTCACAGCACAGGCAGAGACGTCTCGAAGATGTGATGAGGCGCTATATCAAAGGCAAGGATTATTATTCTTATTCTCCTTTCCTTCGTTTTGAAATGAAATCTTCAGTGTGTGAGTACCACTTTTGTACAGTGAACCCCAGGCCCTTTCCCCCGCTGGGCTGTCCTGTCCACATACTAGGACCTAAAGTCGTTAACGTTCTGTTTAGGCTGCAAATAGCTGCTTAAAATATCAGCCAGAGTCTGAGAAATGCCACTGCCACTTTTAGCACAAGGGCCAGCGCAGGAGTGACACAGAGAGAGAGAGAGAGATCTAAACATGCATATAGAGAGAAGGGCGACAGCGAGACACACAGCCTGGCAGTGTCAGTGCCAGGGACTCTTATTTGGGATAGTTTCAGGTAACTGAGATTTACAGGGCTTTCTCTAAATGCTCAATCAGTTAGTTCTAAGCGTGTGCTTTGACACTTACAGCTGATGCTTTCAACAACAACAAATTGCATTTATGTAGCGCTCCTCAGACAGGGTGGCGTCCCAGAGCGCTTGAAGGGATTATTACCCCCATAAAAGCGATCCGCTAATCGACTAACAACCGGGTTCCTACCTACTGCCAAGTAAACAGAGGTGTGTGGAGTAAGGAAACTTGCTGTAACGTTTTGTCCTGCCGGAAATCGAACCCAGGTCCTCTCACTTGCCAGGCGAATGCTCTAACCACTATGCTACAGGCATTCCCCCACATCAGATAAAATGCTGCACCTTACCCAAGCCAAGCAGTCTGCTGTTTTTCACTCCCCTCCCCTCTCCTCTCCATTGCTCTGGCTCCCTCCCCCGCCCCCTCCTGTCCTCTCCTTCATTCTCCGGTTCGGATTGCCAGTGTCCCATTAGATTACTGGCTGCAAAAAGCAAGGGAGTGTGTGGGAGAGAGAGAGAGAGAGGTATCCACACCACCATCCATCACCTCTACCTGTCAGCAGTGAACCAGCACTAGCGAGCGCTCCTCCTGCCCTCGGAGATCAGCAACCTGCAAACTGTAAGGAAACAGCCCTGGTCTAACCGGAGAGTCCCCACTTCTTGTAGAAGCTTTGTTGGTTTCCACTGTGCTGTTCCGCCGGTTGCTTCCCCTGAGCTGACCTGACAGTGATCTTCAAGAGCAAGTGTGGGCGACACTTCTTCAGTTACAGGGAGTGCTGTATCTGTTCTACGGGAGCTATTTGTAGGCGCTGCTCGGCTCCTGGAAGCACTGCGGCTTTCTACACTGACCGATCTGCCCCGCTCAGAGCATTCTCAGCCTGGTTTTCCTCTCCTCTTGCCCCCAAATCGTTCCTTTCCCCCCCCCCACACCCCATCATCGACTGCTTTTTTATGACTGGCCCAAGCGGATCCGGAGATGGACGGGAGCCCTCTGCCTCTAGTGACTGTGCCCACCAGGCCTTACAGTGACCAGAAGCCTGGCACCAGCGGGCTCCGCAAGAGAACCTGTGTGTTTGAGACCAAGCAACACTACCTGCAGAACTTCATCCAGTGCATCTTTGGTTCCATTGACCTGAGGGACCGTCAAGGTTCCACGGTGGTGGTCGGCGGAGATGGGAGGTACTACAACAGCATTGCGATTGAAGCCATCGTCCAGATGGCTGCTGCCAATGGGGTACGTGGCCAGGGGTTGATCAGCCGGCTCAGGACAGCAGGCTCCTGGCTGGCTTTGGAGGAAACGCAGCAAACAGTTGGGCTGTGGTGTGCTCTTGCCATGCTTTGAGCTGCAGTCATTGTGGAGGAAATCTGTGTGTTTGCTAGGGCATTGGAAAAGGGAGGGTGGGGGGGAACTTAATCTCTTGAGGTATGTGTTGCCAATGATCTTTCAGTTAGTGAGTGACGTGTTCCAAGTCAAATATTTTCTGCAGCTCTAAAAGAGTCCCCTACCCCTTGTAACCTGCCTCTTTGTTAGCGTGCTGTTATACCAATCCTTGCATTAGGTCCTGCTCTGTTCCGTCCAGCTCACCTCAAAGCGCTTCACGGGTAATCGCTGTCGAGTGCAGTGACTGGATATTTGTAGGCAAATATAAAAATGCAATGGACAATTTGGGTGCAGGGGATGGCCAAATTTATCTGGAGAATTGTCGGCCAGCACACCGGTTAAAAACTCCCTTTTCTTTTCCAACGGATTGTTTAGTAGATACCGGTAACATGGATAGATGTGTCATAACATGGATTGTCCAATGCCTCATCGAGGACGTTGTGAACCCAGTGAGCACTTGAGCAAAGCTCGGTCACCAGGGGGTGGGCACCAGCCCTGCGTCGAGGGCGGTGGGAAGCCTTGGGCAGGGGGATGGGGCTTTGAATATGTGGTGAATGGCTGGGTGGTGGGGTTGGTGGCTGAAGGTTAATTCATTCTCTCCATTACTCAGGGTATCGCACAATACCAGCAGAAGAGCAACCATGTTGTTAGCCAACTGTCAGGGCAAGTGACTGGGAAGGGCATGAGCTAGGTAGGAGATGGAAGCTCAGAGCAGGAGCAAGTTGTTTTTCAGCCACTATGCCCCAAAACTCTGGAGCATTCTTCCTCTATCCCTCCGCCTTGCACCTTCCTTCCCCTTCTTGAGACCTTGCTCTTCGACCGTGTCTATGGTCACATCCCCCTGGCTCGGAGTTGTGCTCTGCCAATGTCAAGCGCTCTTGGAGGCTACGCTGAGTGAAGGGTGCTGTGTAAATGCAAGTTGTTGTTGTTCAGATCTTGCATTCATTGTACGGGAATTTGACTGAATTCAAGGTCTGGATTTGAGGTGGTTCTTGCCAGCTGTGAGTGTTTGCAGTTAATTACAGAGCCCAGTTTACAGAAAAAATTACCGCATAATAGCCTCGTAAATTGTTCTCTGTAAGTTTCACCTGTAAATCACATATTGTGAAGCAATATACAGTAAGGGGAGCTGCAGGGGTCAAATGCTTGCTCATTTGGAAGTGCTAAAAGTCCCATATCGCTGGCACAGAACAGTTTGGGCTCAGTTTACATTTCTTAGTTCATACCTGCGGTGTATTCCAGGTGTAAACAACGATGTCAATAAATTGTATAAAGAGGGATTTGCATGTATAAACGTGTTTACACAACGCGCTTCACGAGAAAAGCATCTCGAAAACATTGGGCAAACGTAGCAGTAAGTGCTAAGCAGCAAGTGAGATGCTACCACAGAGCTGTTTGAGGGGGGGCTTTTGAAGGCAGGAGAGATATGGCGACTTCAGGAGAATGTGCATACTGTGGGGGCAAGTCGGGTGGGGGTGGGGGGTTGCCTGCTCAAGGCTTGGCCTGTGGGAGCGATGGGAGTGGGAGGAGGATCATGGGGAGGGGGAGCGATGGGAGTGGGAGCAGTGGGGGTGGGGGGTAGCAATCGTCAGGAGAACAGATTGGGTGGCACTGAAGGTGTGGGTACTCGTGAAAGCCGGGGATTTGTGAGCCACATTGCCACAACCAACCAGGAATGATAGTGGAGTTTTGGAGGAGGGGGAACATCCAGAGAACAATTGCAGACAGTGGCCCACAGAGTGGGTGGTAGGGGTTGCAGTGAGTAGCTTGTCTGAGATTAGGTTATTACTGAGCCTCACACAGACTCAGCCACACTCTCTTGTTAGTAAGTGAAGCTTGTGGTCCTGATATAGGTGACTCTGTGGGAGAGAAAGCGAGATTAATCCCTTCTGGAAGAGATGCCTCTCGCCATCACACGTGTTCCGGAGCACAGGGAGTGAGCCTTTCAGTGTCAGAGAGAGCTTTATGTACTTTTGACACTGGGTGACAGGCATCCACTCCTAGCCCCACAGTAACAATCAGTGAAATAAAAATAATAGTAATCTTTGCATTTGATATAAATCTTATCACGTCATTGAGACATCTCATTAAAGCGCGTCACTGTAGAGAGAATTGACTGCATTTTGGTGAGGCATGGCTCACAGCCGTGTCCCACAAACAGTCGTGGATTGAGTGACCAAATTATACTTTTTTNAGGGTTATTTCCCCCGGAAAGTGATCCATCAATCAACTAACATCCGGGTTCCTACTTACTGCTAGGTAAACAGAGGTTTGTGGAATAAGGAAACTTGCCTAAGGTTTCACCCGATCACCATCGCTGGAGAGTAAGAGGGGAAGCGGGCAGTCAGGGTGAGAGTGTGTTGAGTCTGTCGCTGATCATCACTGCTATTTGACAGATTGGACGCTTGGTGATTGGCCAGAACGGGATTGTGTCCACGCCCGCCGTTTCCTGCCTGATCAGGAAAATCAACGCAATCGGAGGCATCATCCTGACCGCCAGCCACAACCCTGGTGGGACTGAGGGAGATGTGGGCATCAAGTTCAACACTGCCAACGGAGGTGGGTTCTGAGCCAGAGCCATTCACTGTGAGGAATATCACATCCCTGGCTGTCTTGTCTGAGGCCAGAAACTCAGGGTCAATACAGGTGGTGTGACGGCAGGATGGGGGACGCTGTCAGCAAATGGCACAAAAGTTCCACCCGTGACACAACATTGACCAGTGAAGCGCCCTGGTCTCCCTTTCTCACTTGCGATCCCCCTCTCCCTTGCTTCCTTCAAGGCACGTCTCAAGACCTTCTGTTTAACCGTGCCTTCAATCACTCTCCTTCCCTATCCTCCCTGCCCTCCACCCCTCCTGATCCCAACCCCCTGACTGTCCAGGGCTTTGCAACGTCCTCCTAACGTGCCGGGCGCTGTGTAAATGTAATGTGTTGTTGCTGTTGTTGTAACCGGAGACTGCGTCTTCGGCAGGTCCTGCCTCCGAGTTGGTCACAGATAAGATCTTCCAGATCAGCAAAACTATTGAAGAGTACGCTATCTGTCCTGACCTGAAAGTGGATCTCAGCAAGATCGGCAAGCAGGAGTTCGACCTGGAGAACAAGTTCAAGCCCTTTACAGGTAATCAGTCTCAAACCCCCCACCCTTACAGCTCACCAGTCCCAACCCTCTTAAAGGTAACAGTCAGTAATCAATCATTACTATCATCTCATCTCAACCCCCCTCCCTCCTTTACAGGTAACTAGTCCTGTGAGGCTAGTGGACAGAAAATGAGTGAGAACTCAAAGTTTAGGACAAATGTATTCCCGTGAGTGGTCAGAATGTGTAGGTAGTGTGGGGATTGGAGAGGCTGAACCGTGAGGAAGGTTTACAAACAGGAATGGAGGAAACTGAGAATGCTTGTGTTCTCCCAGACAGCTGTCGGGGCCTGTTATAGGGGATCCAGATCGGCACGTTCTGAGGAAGGGGATTGGAGAGTACAGGAAAGAGAGGGATTGGGGATTGGGCAAAAGAGTTAGTTTGTTAGCCATCAGCTCTGGGGATGGAATCAACAACTTTGGCTTTTGGGGGTGTAGAGCACTTAATGTTTATGAAACTTCCTTCAACCCTCCTCTGCCACCTCTCTCCCTCCCCAATCTCTCTCCCTCTCTCTTCCCCACACCCCCACCGACTCTCTCTATCTCTCCGACTCTCTCTCCCTCCATCTCTCACTCCCTCTTTCTCTCCTCCCCCACCTCTCTCTTCCCCGCCTCCCCTCTCCCTATGGGGGTGGTGTGATGATATGGGCGGCGTATGGTATGATGGTGGGGGCGGGGTGTGGTGTGATGGTGTGGGGGGGTGTGTGATGGTATGGGGTGTGGTGTGATGGTGTGGAGGGTGGTGTGGGTAGGGTGTGGTTTGATGGTGTGGTGGGATGGGTGGTGTGAGGGGTGGTGTGCTATGTATATTGCTGATTGTCCTTGTTGCCCCAGTGGAGATCGTGGACTCGGTGGAAGCTTATGCCAGCATGCTCCGTGGGATCTTTGACTTCACCGCCCTGAAGGAGCTGTTTTCTGGGACAAACAGTCTGAAGATCAGGCTTGACGCTTTACACGGAGGTAGGTACTGGATTCGGGGCATTAAAATCCCAAATGCTGAGACTCCGTAATATTGGAACCCTGAGTCACTTCCCTCTGTGTAGCTGATGTAACTGGTACTTCCCGGTATCCAACCTCTCCACAAAATGCTCGGCTTTGCCTGCTGTCAGGGTACAATGGGGTAACGCAGGGACTGGTGACACAGCTGTTAAGTGCTGCTGAATGGGTGAGAATGCAGCAGGACTGCCCTCTGCCAGCACGTCTGACCCTGACCCTGCGAGGTGAGTGGGCGGTGTGCCTCACGTCCACCTCGCTGGCTATTTCTGGTCTGGAATGAGAGCACAGCGATCCTAAATTCCAGCCACAGCCTGCGGGGGCAATTTTGCCTTCAGGATTTAAGATGACGACAGAACTGTGCAAAAGTCTTCAATCTGGCCTCAGTTTGGAAGCCGTATTTTTCAGCGCCGTCTTCCAGATTAACACTGAAGTTAAGAATTTTGTACAATTTGAGATCAGTTGTGGTGTCCTGTAGTTTTGCAGTTAGAGCGCTTGCCTCGCAAGCGAGAGGACCTGGGTTTGATTCCTGGACAGGGCGGAAAGTTGGGCAAGTTTGGCCTCCATTCATCTAGGAGTAATTGGAACCCGGTTGTTAGTTGATTTGGCAGATCACTTTCCGGGGGTAATAATCCTTTAAAAGAAATTGGTCACTCAAACCACGACTGTTTGTGGGACACTGCTGTGTGTAATTGGCTTCTGTGTTTCGCCCACAAAATTTACAGTATATTCTATGAAGCGCTTTGAGACGTCTCGAAGACTTGATAAGGCGCTGTATCAAATGCAAGTATTATTAATATTAGTATTATTATTAACATGGTCTTGAGGCCGAGACTAGGTGGAATCTCAAGCCTTGAGGCAGCTAGAGATTTGAGTACTAATCTGGAGCCCAGAGTAAATAAATCGATAATCTTGCGCTATAATCTCTTGGTCCACTCGCTCCGTCCATTTCTTTGCCAGCTAGCTATCACATTCCCTCCTGAACCTGCTGACATGATCTGATTCCGTGCTCGCCTGCTCATCTAGTGAGGTAATTCAATCTGACCGGCCTCGGTGTGTTTAACCACTATCCACCCCCCCCCACCACACTCTCCTGCAACTCCCTCCGTAAATTCCCCTGCTTCACCATCCCCCTACCTCACATCCTCGCTGTGTGTTTCCACCTGAATATCTTCCCTGTTCCCCACCCCCCCCCACCACCACCCCAACCCATTTGGTCACTCAATTCACGAATGTTTGTGGGACAGTGCTGTGTGCAATTGGCTGCCATGTTTTGCCCACTAAATTCACTGTCAATTCGCTTTACAATATATCCTGTGAAGCGCTTTGAGACGTCTCAACAAGGTGATAAGGTGCTGTATCAAATGAATCTGATATGGCTTATCACGTCTTGCAGAAGTTTTACCTGTGTGAAAGGCAACACAAGTGCAAGTTCTGTGATGTTGAGTGTAGTAACTGAGGTTTTAGCCACGTGTTCCTGGCTCACGAGTCACATCTTGCGAGTGTGAACGTGGAGGGGAGAGTTGCGGTCAGTGCTGCTGACTTGTTGGCTTTGATGGAATATTGCAGCTTGTGTTTGCCTCTCGCTCACGCCTCTGCCTCCTGTGAGTAGTGATGGGGCCATACGTCAAGAGGATATTGTGTGAGGAGCTGGGGGCTCCAGCCAACTCCGCCGTCAACTGTGTGCCGCTGGAGGACTTCGGGGCCATCACCCTGACCCCAACCTGACCTACGCCGCAGACCTGGTAGCCGCCATGAAGTCCGGCGATTATGACTTTGGAGCCGCCTTTGACGGTGACGGAGTAAGGAGATCGCCTCATATTCAGCCTCCGTCAGCACCGCACAGCACACACCCACGCGCGCACACACAGCACCGGGCACACAGCGCACTTCCCCCCACACATACACTCCTCACTCACACTCACTCACCCAGTCTCTCGCTCACTCACACATACACAAATCACGGACACACAGACACGGACGGACACACATATACGGACACGCATAGACGGACACGGGTGGACACACACGCGCACACATTGACACTCTGCTGTTCTCCACCTCACTCCTAGGACCGCAACATGATCCTGGGGAAGCACGGCTTCTTTGTTAACCCCTCGGATTCCGTGGCTGTGATCGCCGCCAACATCTTCAGCATCCCCTACTTCAAACAGACCGGGGTCCGCGGCTTTGCCCGCAGCATGCCCACCAGCGGGGCGCTCGATCGGTAAGTATTGTGCCCCATCACTCTCCCCACCTGCTCACGCGATCTTCCCTCCACTCTCGCCCATTTCCACCCGTCTGTCTGTCTGTCTGTCTGTCCGTCCGTCCGTCCGTCCGTCCGTCCGTCCGTCGTCCCTCCCTCCCTCCCTCCCTCCCTCCCTCCCTCCCTCCCTCCCCCCTCTCACTCTCTGTCCGCTGCCTGCTGGCTGTGAGTGTGGGCCGGGCAGTGATGTGACATTAACCCTCTGTGCCCAGGGTGGCGAAGGCCACACAGATCGCGCTGTACGAGACGCCCACCGGCTGGAAGTTCTTTGGCAATCTGATGGATGCGAACAAGTTATCACTGTGTGGAGAGGAGAGCTTTGGCACGGGTAGGTTCAGAGTTTGTGAGGCTTTGGGGAGAGATTGCTGCTCTCCTTATTTACCCATTTCATGTCTCTTCCGCCCACCCTCCCGTTCACCCCCGATTCCTGTTTTCCCCCCCCCCCACTACCCCATTGTTTCTCTCTCACACTGACCTCTGTTCGACAGGCTCTGATCATATCCGTGAGAAGGACGGGCTGTGGGCGGTGCTGGCGTGGCTGTCAATCATTGCCACGCGCAAGATGAGCGTGGAGGACATCATGAAGGAACACTGGCAGAAATATGGCCGCAATTTCTTCACCAGGTCAGAGTTTGGCTCCACCATCAACTAGCAATTAGTGTCAGCACAGCTCTGTCTGCAAGTGACTGTGTGTCTGTCTGTGTCTCTGTGTCTCTCCCTTTCTCTGTGTCTCTCTCTCTCTCTCGCTCTCTCTGTATCCTTGTCTATGTCTCTCTCTGTGCGGCTGACTGTGCCCTCACCTGGTGTAGATATGACTATGAGGAGGTGGATGGGGAAGCAGCAGGGAAGATGATGAAAGACCTGGAGGCTCTCATCACGGACCGGAAATATGTTGGCCACAAGTTCAAGCTCTGCAAAGACGAGTACGTTGTGGAGAAAGCTGACAACTTTGAGTACAGCGACCCCATAGATGGCAGCATCTCCAGGAACCAGGTCAGCCCCCATCCCCAACTCTCCCACATATACACTTGCACATATACATAATAATATTAATAATAATCATCCTTGCATTTGGTATAGTGCCTTATCATGTCGTTGAAACATCTCAAAGCGCTTTAGAGAATATACTGTAAAATTAATTGACTATATTTTGTGGGTGAAACGCAGCAGCCAATTGCATACAGCAGCAGCCCACAAACAGTCGTGGATTGAGTGACAGTTTGTGGTTAATGGGGTGGTGTGTGGTAGACATAATACTGTGTGAGTGTGGGGAGGGGGGAATAATGGGCCCTTGGGATTGGGAGAAGACCGTCTCTCTCTCTCTAGTTATAAGAGGTGGACTATACATGCACGCGCAGAGCTTAAAGTCGCCAACTTCAGTGTGACTTCAACCCACAACCTTCCGCGTCCAAGGTGAGGGCAGCACTGAATGAGCCTGGCTCGGGCTTCACAGGATTGATCCCAGCGAGTTCCGCTGATCAGGGAATGGAGGACGCATGTTGGTGTGTGAATTCCAGCCTGTGACTCTGGGAGTGAAAGGAGAGGTTTAGAAGGCATGTCCGGAGTGTGGTGATTGCCGGGGCGGCTGTTACAGGCCTCAGTGGCAGGGAGGCAGGGGTTTGGGGTTAGGATGGCTCACTTGGACGTCCCCGCGCCTTGGGGCGTCCTACCGACGTGAAAGGCGCTATACAAATGCAATGCTGTTGTTGTTGGAGGAGGAGGAGCAAATACCCGCATGAGAAGATGGGCCGAATGGCCTCCTACCTGGTCATTAATGCTCCCTCGCTTCCCCATTGTCGCACTGCTGACTCTTATCGCTCTATACATCTTTCTCTTGCTCTCTCTGGCAGGGGCTGAGGATCGTGTTCACTGATGGGTCGCGCCTGATCTTCCGACTGAGCGGCACTGGCAGCGCGGGAGCCACCGTCCGCATCTACATCGACAGCTACACTAACGACAAGGGCAAGATCTTCAAGGACGCCCAGGTTAGTGCCCACACACACCGGCCCAGGTTAGCGCCCACGCACACCAGCCCAGGTTAGCGTCCACGCACACCAGCCCAGGTTAGCGCCCACGCACACCAGCCCAGGTTAGCGCCCACGCACACCAGCCCAGGTTAGCGTCCACGCACACCAGCCCAGGTTAGCGTCCACGCACACCAGCCCAGGTTAGCGTCCACGCACACCAGCCCAGGTTAGCGTCCACGCACACCAGCCCAGGTTAGCGCCCACGCACACCAGCCCAGGTTAGCGCCCACGCACACCAGCCCAGGTTAGCGTCCACGCACACCGGCCCAGGTTAGCGCCCACGCACACCGGCCCAGGTTAGCGCCCACGCACACCGGCCCAGGTTAGCGCCCACACACACCGGCCTAGGTTAGCGCCCACACGATACCTCCTGCACCTCACTCCATGATCAACACCACAGCTGGAAGCCAGCTGCCACTCGCCCTGACTGTGCTTTCTTACACACACGGAATCCCGTGCTTAAGAGTCTCCAAACTGAGAATCCCATGCATCCCAACTGCACATGGAAATCCCAGAGATAGATTGTCGGAATGGAATGCGCATTCTCTCTCTCCCTGGAGTAACTCATCCTGCTTACCTCATTCCGGAGAGTTCTGAATGTGGCCGTCCTTGAGAAAAGTCCCTGGTCCCAGACCTCAGCCTGAAGGTGCTGTGACCTGTCACCGAGACCTCGATAGGTTGGGTTTGAGACAGGGGTTCAGGAGTTGGCGGAAGCTCATGTCCTCGACACACTTCAGGTCACAGCACACGAGCGCGGCGGGTATGTGTACCCGGCTCTCTCAACCTGCTCATAGCAACTATCTAACCCCATCAGAAGCATAAGAACATCTCCCACAGGTCTGCTCTCTCCTGTGACACTGTCTGTGTATGTATATATATGTGTGTGTGTGTGGTGCGGGGGGTGGGTGGGGGCTGCGCTCTGTCTGTGAGGGCAGAAAGGGCAGCTCTGGCTGCAGCAGATGATAGAGTTAAGAAGTTTTTTTTGGGGGGGAAATAACAACACATTACATTCACACAGCTCCTTTTACTTCACCTCGGGAGGATGTCCCAAGGCACTGGACAATCGTCAGCGATTTGGACCCGAACTGGGGGTTGGGATCAGGAGGGGTGGAGGGCAGGGAGGGTGGGGGTAGGAGTGCCGAAGGCGTGGTCGAAGTGGAAGGTCTTGAGACCTGCTGTGAAGTGGGAGAGGGAGCGAGGCGAAGGGACTGTGGGATGGAATTCCAGAGGAATAAGGTCTAAAAGCATGAACCCAGACAATGGTGTCTGACTGACGGGGAGGCCTCTCTCTCTCTCTCTCTCTCTCCCTCCCTGCTGCAGGAGATGCTGGCCCCCCTGGTGAAGATTGCCATGAGCGTGTCTCAGATCCAGGAGAGGACAGCTGGGGGTCGGGATCAGGAAGGGTGGAGGGTAGGGGGGAAAGGAGGGTAATCGAAAGCACGGTCGGAGGGTCTTGGAGGAGGCAAGGGAGGGAGCGAGGCAGAGCAACTGCGACTGCAGGGTGGAGTTTCAGAGGGTGGGGGTAGAGTGGCAGAAGGTCCCTCTGCCAGTGGTGGGGCGAACGAGGCGGGGGACGTGAAGCAGGCTGGAGCTCGCTGAGCGGAGGGATGGTAGGGGCTTAGGAGGTCGCAGGGGTACGGGGGAGCAAGACCATGGAGGGCTTTGAAGGTGAGGACCGGCATCTTGAACCGTATCCTCTGTGTGATGGGCAGCCAGTGGAGTCGGGCGAGGATGGGGGTGATAGGGTCACGGAGCCTGGTGCGGGAGAGGATACCGCACCTCCCAGACATGTATATATGCCTTAACCCCAGCCCCCCCCCCCTCTCCAAATGCACACAAATACTGCACAGATTTTTGTTAGGGTATGGAGGGATATGGGGCAAAGGCAGGTAATTGGAGTTGAGGTATCGATCAAACATGGTCTAATAGAATGGCAGAACAGGATAGAGGCACTGAATGGCCTCCTCCTGTTCCTATGTTTCTAGAAGAATTCCATTGGACCCATCATGCTTGTGCTGGTAAGCACCATTGGAGCACTCTAATTTATGGGGAGCGAACACCGGCACAGACACGATGGGGGAAGAGAGCAGAGAATGGGATTAGAGTAGAGAGCTCCAGTGGGGGAGCGATGGGGAGAGAGCAGGGAATGGGGTTAAGAGTAGAGAGCTCCAGTGGGGGAGCGATGGGGAGAGAGCAGGGAATGGGGTTAAGAGTAGAGAGCTCCAGTGGGGGAGCGATGGGGAGAGAGCAGGGAATGGGGTTAGAGTAGAGAGCTCCAGTGTGTATGTGTGTCTGTGTCTCCGAGTCTCTTGAGTGAGCGTGTATGTCTCTCTCTGGTTTACGGGCTGGGATTTACGGGCCAGTGTGTGGTTTGTTATTGATGTAAAGTACACCCAATGCCCACGGATGGCTGTTCAGTGTATAATATCTCAGGCCGGGGTCCTGCCTCTCGCCTCCCTCATAATCACAAACCCTGAAACACGGACAGTCATTTGCACACGGAACCGCAGCCACATGTGAGACCTCAGATTTAGGAACACGAGCAAACGGAACAGGTGGAGGCCATTCAGCCCATCCAGCCTGTTCCAGCTGTGTGTTAGACCAGCTCACTGCCCTCCATCTCACAGCTCATCCGCGGTTTCTCTCTGACGTCCTTTGTCTGTGGTATTAAATCCAGCTCCAGTGTGGAGTTATTCCTCGTGCCTGACACAGACAGACGGACGGCGAGAGACTGATCGACAAACGGGACTAGACAGAGAAAGACTGGCAGAGAGAGAGAGAGAAGGCCAGAGAGAGAGAGAGAGAACTACAGACTGGTAGAGAGAGAGACTCGCAGAGAGGGAGAGAGTGAATGACAGAAAGAGAGAGAGAGAGAGACTGATGGACAGACTGAGAGATACCAGCAGAGACGCAGACAGAGCGAGAGAGAGAGAGAACGACAGAGAGAGGACACCAACAGACAGACAGACAGACAGACAGCAGACGGACAGAGAGAGAGAGAGAGAGAAAAACAGTGAGAGCGCGAATGACAGAGCGAAAGAAACTGATAGAGAGAGACTGAGAGAGAGAGCGAGAGAAACTTTTCCCCTCCCCGCCCCCTCTGCCCCCTCTCATCAGCCTCTCCCAGACTTGAACCCAGATCCTGTAGGTCGAACACAGTTCACATCCCCC
>NW_024704746.1:3823462-3873870 GCF_018977255.1 Callorhinchus milii | reverse complement strand
CAGGACGCACGGCCCCCACTGTCATCACATAGAGCTGGGCCCGAACCTCAGGCAGTCTCACGCCCTCAGTGTGTGCAGCAGAAACCCGCTGCAGGAAACTCAATACAATATGAAGTTAATTTAAGGTGTTGCTTCCCGCTCCACGTTCTGTTTCCCTGAGCAGTGGTCAGGCATTCAGAGAGAGGGAGAGAGCCTGGACTGTAACAAATTACAAATTAATGTACAAATAATTTAAGTCTAAAGTGAAATGCTATATCGTCTGTCTCTAGGTACTTTGCCTCTCTCACTCTCCGGACCCCCCCCCACCACCCCATTGCTGTCCCAGTGCCTTGGGACGTTCTCCTGACGTGTAGGCGCATTTATTGTACAATGTATTGTTGTGCCAGTGAAATCTTGTGTCTCAGTACTTGTGCTCCAAAAGTTCTTTAAGGCAAAATATTTTAGGTAATGCAAATGAGCCATTGCTTTGCCAGTGAGGCTGCTGTGTCTCTGCACCCCCCAACCCTCCCCCCCCCCCCCCCCCCCGGACTGGATTCACCCCTCAATTGGGAGGAGGTGCTAACAGACAGGAGATGCTATTATCAAGTCGCTGAATGATTGTGTCTTTTCCCCCTTCGCCCACCCGGTAAGGACTCTGTCCAGAAGTTGAAGTGACTTTTTTTCTTTTCAAAGTGCCTACACCAAGGTGAGTGCTTTATGACTGGATGCACTTTTCTTTGACGCCCCATTGAGCTTCCACTGTTAACGGTACTGCTCATGATCTGATCTCAGTCAGAGAGACAGTATCCGGGGCTCAATCAGTCCCCAGGGGGTCAGTCCCAGGGTCTAACCTCAGGTCTCAGTCCTCACTTACCTCCGTCCAGATGATTTTGTCGATTTAAAAACGTGTCTCTGTGACTTTAAATAAAGCATTGCACGCGACCTTTGTGAGGTATTTATGGAATTGGTCTGGTTGTGCCCTGACACCTACTCTGTAACCCCATTCCCTCCTCTTTCCCCATTCTGTCTGTGCTGGTGCTCGCTCCCCTGCTGGAGCTCTCTAATCCATTCCCTCTTTTCTCCCCCATCTTTTCCTCATGGCCTCTCCTTTAGATACTAGCTGTGAGTCCCTCCCTCCCCCACGCAGGCTGGTGAGTTTAATATGTTGACGATTACATCTGTTTCCCGCATGTCCAATAACCCAGATACTTGTAAAAAGCTGAGCTATCTCGCCGGAGAGAGTGGGCCTGGAAGCGAGTGCCAGATAGTGCGAGGAGATAAGCAGAGAAAACAAACAGGCCCAGAGCCAGGTGGTGCTGCCAGAGACACCCGATTACATCTTTCATTAGAGGCAGCACTGCCTGAGGAACGCAATATCTTCAGGAATGCCTGGAGCCGAGCGCTGGACCTGAGCTAGCTGTGGCCTGGAGTTACTGCAAGGAGGGGTGGGGGTTAAAGGTACTGGAAGGACTGTCAGCTGCCCGTCCCAGTAAACCTGAGAAATTATTTTTGGAGGGATTGAGGGATGTGTTTGCTTATGGAGGGCTGGAAGGTGATAAGTGTGGTATGCAGAGGATGGAGTGGGTTGAGATGGGGTGTGAGAGAGAGTGTGTGTGTGTGTGTGCAACTGCTGGAGTCTAACCAGCTAAAACCACATAACCATTGAGAGTGCTTTCTGGCAGTTTCTTTTGCTCAGCCAGGTGTCTGACAGATGCGGAAACCCATCACCGTTGCTTAGGAGTATCCAAACCAAACTGAGATTTCCACGCATCCCACCTACACAAGGAAATCCCAGAGACAGATTTTTGGAATAGAATGCGCACTCTCTCCCTGGAAGGACAACTTGCTGACCTAATTCCGGAGAGTATTTAGGTGAAGGTTGGCAGAGGGCAAGACTTAGGGGGGAGCCCAGAGTGTGCGTTGGGGTAACTCCTGGCGTCTAACCAGCTAAAACCGTGTAGTGTGCCATTGATATCGCTGTCTGGTAAGCTTTCCCCACTGCTTGTCCAGGTAGGACCACCCTACCCATTAAGGTTTTGGCTTGCATGGTTACCAGGAGGTGAATGGGAGGATTCCCTACTCCCAGTGACTGATCTGCCCTTCCAAGTCCTGCCGATGAGCCAGGCCGGGCTGTCTGTCTTCAGCAGTGCTCTGGAATACTGTGGACCTGCCTGACTCAGGAGATAGCCACAGGGGGCTGGTCAATTCCAACATCCCATTGCCAAACATGTCACCTTGAACCTTGGAGCTCGTTCAGCGGTGTGGGTGGGGTGGAGGGGGGGTACTTGGGGTATGTTGAGTGGGGGGTGGGAGGGAGTGAGGGAGAAGGAGATGGTCCTGTGTTGGTGATGTTGATTGAGCAGCTGATGTGAGTGACTGGGGGATGAGCTGCACTGCCAACACATCACCAGCAGTGTCACCAGAGGCAATGGCTGAACCACCCACCAGACTGACCACTGGAGACTGGTCATGAGTTCAAATAGTGACGAGAAACAAAAGGTTCACTGGGTGGGGTGGGGGGGTCTGTGTGTGTAAATGTGTGGGGGGGGCCGTGTGTGTATATATGGGGGGGGCTGTGTGTGTATATGTGTGGGGGGCTGTGTGTGTATATGTGTGTGTATATGTATGTGGGGGGCTGTGTGTGTATATATGGGGGGGGGGCTGTGTGTGTATATGTGGGGGGGTTGTGTGTGTATATGTGTGGGGGGGTTGTGTGTGTATATGTGGGGGGCTGTGTGTGTATATGTGGGGGGGGGCTGTGTGTGCATATGTGGAGGTGGCTGTGTGTGTATATGTGGGGATGGCTGTGTGTGTTTTTGTGGGGATGGCTGTGTGTGTTTTTGTGGGGATGGCTTTGTGTGGATATGTGGGGATAGCTGTGTGTGGATATGTGGGGATGGCTGTGTGTGGATATGTGTGTGGGGGGGGCTGTATGTATATGTGTGGGGGAGGGGGGCTGTGTGTATATGTGGGGATGGCTGTGTGTGTATGTGGGGGAAGGTCAGTGTGTGAATGTGGGGGGGCTATGTGTATGCATATATCTATATTTGGGGGCCGTGTGTGTGTATATATAAATGTGGGGGGAGGGGGGTTGTGTGTGTATATGGGGGTGCTGCGCGCGTGTGTGTGTGCGCGCGCATATATATATATATATATGTGTGTGTGTGTGTGTGGTGGGGCTGTGTGTATGTGGAGTGGGGTCACTGTGGGATGGGGACTGGTCTCAGGATTTTTTGAGCAGCAGATGCCATCTGTCGATCACAGTGACCAGTTTCCGTGATCAATTTATCCAATTTGGGTGGAGGGTGACAGCCAGGAAACTGGGACAGCGCAGAGATGGGGAGCAACGTTTAACATCTCATTAACATTATTACCCCCAAAAGTGATCCGCCAATCGACTAACAACCGGGTTCCTACTTACTGCTGGGTAAACAGAGGCGAGTGGAGTAAAGGAACTTGTCCAAGGTTTCGCTTCGCCCGGAGATCGAACCCAGATCCTTTCGCTTGTGAGGCAAGTGCTTTAACCACCACGTTACAGGAACTCCAAGTGGCACTCCCTTCCCCCCGGCACTGCACTGGGGCGTCAGCCTAGACTGTCAGCTCAGAGTCCCGACATTGCGGGGGTGGAGGTGGGGCGCGGAGAGGAGGTCTCAAAGCCACCGAGGTGGGGCCTGACCCCGCGGCTTGCTGACTGACCCCGAGGCCAGGCCGAGCTGAGAGGTGAGAGCCCAGGTTCAGTATCAACAGTGTGAGTGAGAGGAGAGTGTGAGAGCGAGAGCTGGGGCTGATGGACAGCCAGCTCTGGCTCACGTTACACTAGTCGTGTTTTGCGAACACTCGGAGAGACAGGTCCCGGGGGGAGGAAGGGGGGGAGACTGCCGACACTGGCTGATTGTCTCCTGTTCCCTTATAAGGCAACGTTTCAGGTCTGCACTCTCAGCGTTTAAATGGTCCAGCCCAACCCATACCAACCCATCACTGTGTATAATACATCTCACAGCCTCAGAGACTGCGGACTCGCTGCTACTCAGCTTGCGAATCGTGAAGGGTGTTTGGGGTCGGCTCAGAGGGGTGCAGCCACTCGCGCTCCCCTCCCCCCGCACCCCCCACCCCCCTCGGGGTCAGGAGATTGTGGGTTCGAGCTCCCAAGTACTTTGAATGAGATGTTAACTTGAATTCCCCCCTGTCTGTGCCTAGCCACGTGGATGTTAAAGAGTTGTGTGTTTGCCTGTACCCACACTGGGGGCTGCCCGTACAGAATTTATATCTGTCTGTCGTGCAGGGCGCAAGTTTAATTTATTCTTATTGTTATATAATAATTTGCTGGCGAAGGAAGACCAAGGTCCATCTAGTTCCCTTCCACCATCCTGGAAGTCGTTTGAGATGTCGTGTCCCAAACTATATATTTATTTAATCAGTGATGCGTATGGAGTGCTGCTCACTCCCCAAAGCCGTGGCTGAGATTATAAACTGACCCCTGCTCTGCTTATTTTCGCTCCGCTCCGCTGAGGAACTCAAATAAACGGAGGTATCCTCCCTGACCAAACTCCCATTCACACTCCGGCTTTAAAGTGCTCAGCAGGACCGCTCTCCAGCTTGTTTCCCCCTCCAACTCCCCCCCGCCCACCCCGTGTGCGAGACGCTTTGAGACGTCCTCCTGAAGTGAAAGGAGCCGTGTTGAATGAACGTAGAGATTAATCATTATCAGATTTGTTCTCTGACGTAACATTTCTCCCCCATCCATTCCCAGCAAGTCCGTGTAGAAATCCCCAATTAATTGAATTTGTCTCGAAGCTGAGAAACCTCTCTCTCTCTGCTGCGTCTGCTTTACACACTCCCCCCTCCACACCCCCCCACTCCGTCCCCCCGTCCCGTCCCCCCCCCCGTCCCCAATACACAGACCCCTCGCTCACTGTGTGTCGCTGAACCGCTGGAATTATAAGAATAATCCTCGCATTGGATATCGCGCCTCATCGCGTTGTTGAGACGTCTCAAAGTGCTTCACGGGATAGACTGTGAAGTGTAGTGACTGTGTGTTTTGTGGGCGGGTTGGGGAACGGCGACGTGAAGCAGGCTGGTGTTAGCGGAGCGGGGTGGGGTGGGGTGGGGGGGGGGGCAAAGAGCCTGCTGGTTGTAACGTGCCGAGCTGAGAACAAGGTTGACGTGCGGGCCGCCAGGATTATATCCCGTGTCCTGGTCCCAGGTCCGAGCTGGTCTGTGCTGTGCAAACCTCTCCTCTCTCTCTCTCTCTCTCTCTCTCTCTCGCTGCTGCCCGGGCTCTGTAAACAGCGAGCAGCAGCCTGGGTTCTGTTTAATCTACTGCGTCTGCGGCGCGGCGCGGCTGACAGCACTGCGAGCCTGGCCAGTAACATGGTCCCGACTGCGCATTCCACAGCCCCAACCCCCTCACCCCCTTCCCTCACGCCCCCCTACCCCCTGCCCCGCTCCCGGCTCTCCGTCTGCTCCCTCCGCTCCTCCTCTCCTCCCCTCCATGTCCTCTCCTCCATCTCTCTCTGCCCTCTCTTCTCAATCCTCTTCTCCTTTTGCGGACACAGTGGAGTCCTGCAGCTCAGTGGTGAGAGCGCTCGCCTCGCAAGCGGAGAGACCCGGGTTCGATTCCCGGCAGGGCAAAACCTTGGGCAAACTTCCTCACTCCACACGTCTGATGATAATCCCTCAAGAAGAAAAAAAACAATACTAAAAAATTGGTCACTTCAATCCACGACTGCTTGTGGGACGCTGCGGTGCGCAATTGGCTGCCGCGTTTCGCCCACAAAATACACAGTCAGTTTACTTTCCTGTGAAGTGCTTTGAGATGTCTCAAAAACGTGAACAGAGCTATATCAAATGCAAGGATTATTATTATTGCAGTAATACTAGTAATAAAAACCCTTGCATTTGATATAGCGCCTGATCACGTCCTCGAGAAGTCTCAAAGCGCTTCACAGGATACACTGGAAAGTGTAGTGACTGTATTTTGCAGATGAAACGCGGCAGCACAGATCCACTCGCCTGAAGATTAGCCGCGTCGTCTCGTCTCTGAGGTGTTGTGGGTCTGTATTCGGACTCTGTGTCTGTATGTGTGGAATGTGTGTGTTTGTATGTGTGTGCGTGGGGTGGGGAGTGTATGTGTGGTGTATGTGTATGTGTGTGTGGGGTTGGGAGACATTATTCAGTGTCAGGTGTCTGATGTCTGTGGATATCTCTCTCTTGTGCTGGGGGGGGGGGGGGATGCTCAGAGCGGAGCTGACTACTGGAGCCTCTGTCACCCCCGCACCAGCCCACCCCCAACCGACCCTGACAGCCGATGCGTAAGGAGATCTGACTAATGAAAAAGAGCAGTGGAATTTCAACCACGCTTTGACATGTGCGTCCGACTGTGAGGGGGGAGTGAGAGCGAGGGGGTGGTGAGGGGGGTGTTGTATAAGCGTAGGAGCAGATGAAAAGGTTTAATGAGGTCCTGTGATGTGAGGGTCAGAACTCGGTGCGGGAGACTGGAGCGAGACAGACAGACATTCTGAGAGTCAGGTCAAACTCCTTTCCTCTCTCTTTCCCCCGCCTCCCCCCCCCAGTCTCCCCCCAAAACCCGCCCTCAAACTCAGCCCATGTTCCTTGTCTCAGCCTTGTATTTTCTCAGTCTCTTGCGGAGTCCTGTAGCTCAGCGGTTAGAGCGCTCGCCTCGCAAGCGAGAGAACCCGGGTTCGATTTCCGAGGAGGGTAAAACATTAGGCAAATTTCTTCACGCCACGCGCTCTGTTCACTTGCCAGTAGGTAGGAACCCGGTTGTTAGTCGATTGGTGGATCGCTTTTACTGGGGTAATAATCTTCTAAAAAAAAATGGGATCACTCAATCAACGATAGTTTGTGGGACACTGCTGTGCGCAATTGCCTGCCACGCTTCGCTCACAAAATATACAGTCACTACACTTTACAGTGTATGTGAAGTGCTTTAAGACGTTTCCTCTGCTCCAGTGTGGCCGTCAATCATTATTATTATTATAATAATAATTATTATTATTATTAGAATAATAATCGAATTCAACACTTATTATTATAAGAACTTTTGGCAACTCGGCTCCGCATCCCACCAGGTGCCTGGCTGACGATCGCTATATTGCCCCCCCCCCCGCCCCAACCACCCCCATCCTCACGAGGATATTACCCATCATTTCTCAGCTGTTTGCGAGACCTCTCTTCGCACAAAATGGCCTCTGCGTTTGCCTGCAAAAACACACAGTTGCTACACCGGGATCAGAAGCGCAGGCGCTCTCTCTCCCTCCAACATTCATTCCTTTGCTCATTTCCTCACTCATTCACTCACTCAATCGCTCGTTTATTCACTAACTCGTGTAATGGCGCGTGTGTGTGTGTGTGTGTGAGCACAGCAAGGACTCCCCCTGCCCCCATACAGCGAGCGGGAGAGAAACGAGGGGTAATACTGGGGAAGCTTCAATCTCCCTCTCTTCCTCCCCCTCCAACCCACCACCACCAACACCCAAGATGTCGCTCTACACGATGGGTCTTTTTCAGTGTAGTAACCTGAGTGTTTTTGAGGAAAAGGGTGTTGTATACAGTAAAGCAATGATACACAATGATAGCATCCTGTCTGCACTGCTCTCGTCACCGACCCTGCTCAAACCAAGCAGGTTTTCTTCCACCCACCCTCCCCCCCCCCCCACCCCCGCCTCGGTGTCGCGCATGAGAACATTGTGCATAAAAGGTATGGCTTCTGTCAGCAGCTGTCAGCGTTTCCTCTGCTCCAGTGTGGCCGTCAGTATCTGAGGCTCCCGCTCTGGGTGGGTGGGGTGGGGGCATGTGCTACTTGCTCTAACATGCCCACGATATGGGTCTGGGGTGGGGGCGGCGGGGAGTGGGGAGAGGCTACCAGTCCAGTCGCTCTCACCCAGTCAGCATGAAACCCAATAGCCCAGTTTCATCCCCCCCCATCTTCTTGCCTGTTCGGGTGGACTTTAAAGGTCCCGTAGTGCTGTCAGGAAAGAGAAGGGAGTTTCTCTCTCCGGGTGCCCTGGCCAGCAATCTAGACCACCCCCCACCCCCCAATAAAATTGACCAAATCGGAAGGCCTACAAACAACAATAACAACCTGCGCCCCTCACTCGTGCGCGGTAGTATCCCAGAGCGCTTAACGGTGGCAGAGCACGACGCCGAGCCGGGGGGATTGGGAGGTGACCGTAAGCCCAGTCGAGGAGGAAGGTCTTCAGACGCGACCTGAAGATGGGGAAGGAAGTGGCAAGGTGGAGAGAGTGGAATGAGGGCCAGACGGATTGAGGGAGAGAGGGAGAGAGTTTCGGGGACATAGTGGCTGAAAGTGCGGCCGCCGATGGGTGGAATGGAGGGGACGAGGGACAATGCTGGGGGTCAGAGACAGAACACGGGGTGTGTGACAGTTATTACTCTCTCGCACGTGGGTTGGAGCCTGAGAGAGAGAGAGAGGCACCTCACAAGATACAACAATAATAATCCTTGCATTTATTATGTCTTCTAGACATCTCAAAGCGCTTCACGGAATATACTGTAAAGTGTAGTGGCTGTGTTTTGTGGGCGAACCGTGACAGGCAGTTACGCACAGCAGTGTCCCACAAACGGTCGTGGATTGAGTGACCTAATTATTATTATTTGGGGCGAGGGAGGGATTATTACCCCCGGAAAAGTGAGCCGTCAATCGACTAGCAATCGTGTTCCTATTTATTGCTGGGTAAACAGAGGTGTGTCTGTGCGTGTGTGTGTGTGTGTGTGTGTGTGTGTGTGGAGTAAGGAAACTTTGCCTACGGTTTTGCCCTGACCTGCCCAGGAATCGAACCCAGGTCCAGTGAGCTGTGTGTTGTGTGGAGCCAATGGGGCCTCACACCCATTTGTCACTGAGAAACTCGTTAATGCATTTAGCCTGGGATGGCAACTGCACACAGATGTGGCGGAGAGGGCAAAGGTTAGGCCAGAGGTGGCCAGCGGGGGAAAGCTGAGAAAGATAAGGTACCTGGGGAATCCATTAGCCCCTCGTCTCTGGCATGTTCCCGGCAGATAAAAGGGTTAGGAACGAGAGAGTGAGTGACAGCATCAGAGGGGAAAGAACTGAGAAGGGTCTGGGAGAGATAGAGAACGAGAGAGATATTGCCGCCAGTCACGTAACCTCCGTCTGTTTGTGGCTTCTCATGGGCAGCTAATCGATCTCCCACCCCGCCCCCGGCACGCGTCTGTCCTCCCCCCTCCCACCCCTCTCCAGTAATTCCATTTTATTAAGTGATTTCGTCAAAGCTAGATAGAGCTGGGGGGGTGGGGGGGGAGAGAACGCTAGCGCAGAGAGTATGTGTGATATCTGGCGCGTGTGTGTGTGTGACACGTGGAGAGTGTATGTGAGACTCAGGGAGAGTGTGTGTGACATGGGGAGAGTGTGTGTGTATGTGTGAGACACAGGGTGTGTGACAGTGTGAGGCGAGCACGGGACCGACTGTGACCTATGGACGGTCTTACAGTTAATATTGTTTTTTTAACCCGGCCACGATTGAATGGTTTATCAGCCAAATAGTCTGCCACTCCACAACAACAACAACAACATGATTGCATTTATAGAGCGCCTTTCACGTTGGGAGGACATCCCAAGGCGCTGGACAGTTGGGTCGGGACCCGAGCATTGGGCGGAAATGGTCAGGGTGAGGGGAGGGAAGGGAGGGGAGGGAGCGAGGAGGGGTTAGAGAGTCGAGAGGGGAGCTGAAGGCACCGGAGACTCCACATGTCACTTCACAGAGAGGGGCAAACACAGTCACTACACTTGTCAGCAACTCCCTGTGAAACACTTGTTCACTCTCTCTTTCCTTCTATGTCTTTCTCTCCACCCTCTAACACACACTCTAGAGTTGCCCGATTACTAGAGGAACCTGATTATTGCGTTGATACAGGCGAATTCAGCGTCCTGCGGTGGCCCGAGAGTGTGGGAAGATTTATAGAGAGGAACAAAATCTATCAGAGAAATTCAGGAACCTGGCAATTAGACCACAGCATTGGGTGGTACAGCCCAGAGGCAGCGATCTTGTCTGAGACGCCCACAGTGTGTCAGTTACTGTAAGATCTAAGCTTCTCCCTTTTTTCTTGCTCACATGTTAATTCTTGTCTGTAAATGTACTTTGTCCGTGTCAATTAGCTACAAAATATACCCATGTTAATGTGACAGCCGTCAATCCGGCCATGTTTGCTGCTCGGTGGCCATGTTTGGGACCTCCAGCCTTGGGACGTGCTCCCGATGTGAAAGGCGCGAGACATGTGCTGTCGTCGTCGTTGTCGGCGGCCGTGTTTGTTGCCCAGCGGTGGCCACGTTTGTTGCCCGAAGTTTGTGGTCGCCCGCCAGGTTCACTGTTGTAGCCGCCCTTTCCCCCCCCCCACGTGCCTCGATCACCCTGCGGTGAGGCGGACTGCCACTGCTGAGTAACTTGAGGTTTCTGTCTCCATGGTGACCCGGCCAGGACCAGCGTGGGCTTGACCGCTCGCTCGCTCCCTCGCTCGCTGTGTGCCGGTGCCGGCCACATGCACACAAGCCGAGCGGTGACGCTGGCTCTGTGAGAGCCCAGGAGAAGTTGACCGCTCCGACGGAGCCACACAGCGGATTCCCTGTCTGTGCCGGGTCTTGTAGACAAGACACTGAGCCTCTTTCTCCTCTCGGCTTCCCAAAACATTCCCAGCAACTCTCTCGAGGCCCAAAATCCCACCTGGTCTCTCTCGGCCTTGGCCCACACCATTCCTCTTAAAAGTGTGGAAAATTTTTCAATTCCGTCTTTAGCTGGAAATCAGCAAAAAACTACTCGAGTCATTCAAAACGGGAACTGAGCAGTTAAGAGTTGGGGAGACAGCGTGGGGCCCACACGGTAGGCCGAATGGCCTCCGCCGGCGCTCGAACATTCTCGAAATTCTCTTGACTCTGTTGAAGGGCGTTTGATTGACCTGAAGTTGTTGTGGGTTTAAAGGTGACTGAAAGCCTTGGCCTGGCTGTGTGGTCACAGTGTTACAGGCCGTGTATGTGTGTGCGTGTGTGTGTGTTTGTGCTGTACTTACACAGCGTCTTTCACACACGTCAAACGTCTCAGAGCATCTCGCAAAATCACACTGATTTTATACGCGAACGTGGCAGTCAATTTTGCACACAGCGCTGATCCACAAACAGCCGCAAAGCCAGCGAGCGATTTTTGTCTGGGGGATTGTCGGTCAGGATATCGGGAGAGAGAGAGAGAGAAACTCCCTCTTCTTTTCCAATCGTGTTAGAGGCAAGAGGGTGAGTGACTGAATCACAATTTCTACATTGATTCCCGTCCGCGTGTCTCACACACTCAAACTTTCTCGCGCACACACTCACTGTCACGCTCACGCTCTCATGCAAACAACAACAAATTCCATTTATATTGCACCTTTCACGTCAGGAAGATGTCTCGAGGTGCTCTCGCGCACACACACACACACACACACTGTCTCACACACTCTTTCAAACACTCTCATGTCTCTCTCACTCATATTCTCTCACCCTCACTCTCTCTCTCACTCACACACATACACACTCATTCTTTCAACCTCACTCTCTCCCTCTCTCACACACACACACTCACTCACTCTCACATATAATCTCTCTCGCACACTCAATCTCTCTCACATCAATCTCTCATACACACAGTTTCACTGTTTCACTCACACTCTCTCACTCTCACATGCACTCATTCACTCTCTCTCACACACAATATCTCTCACACTCACTTTCTCAGACTCTCTCAGATTCTCACACACTCTCTCTCTGTGCTGTAATTTCCTGGCTGTTATGGTTTTATTAACTGGCTAAGTGTCACTTGGTTAGCGGAGCCTGGATCAGCGTGAGTGTAGTTTTCCCGGGAAAGACATTGCTTAGATTTATGGCTGGAATATTGGCCGTGAAGTTAACAGCCGCTAATCAGAGCCAGACTGCCTGCTCGCTGGCTCGCTCACTGCCATGCTCACCTCGCTTCAAGCTCTCCAGCAGATAGCAGCGATTTATGGCCGTGAATTAACTCTGAGCGGGGGAGGAGTGCACCGAACTGAGCTCAGCCGGTCTGTGCGAGAGATCCTGTGCCGCTCACAGCCTCCACCACGTGAGCGGTAACAATGAAGGCTTATACTGCGCTCAGCCTCTCCGCTCCCCCTTCTACAGCTTCACACAACACCTGGTACTCATTACTCCACACTCATGCTTGGCTGTTTGGTCAGCCGGGTATCTGACCCACGCGGAAACCCGTCACAGTGATCGACCGGGTGTCTGACCCACGCGGAAACCTGTCACCGTGATCAGCCGGGTGTCTGACACACAAGGAAACCCGTCACTGATCAGCCGGGTGTCTGACACACAAGGAAACCCGTCACTGTGATCAGCCGGGTGTCTGACACGCAAGGAAACCCGTCACCGTGATCAGCCGGGTGTCTGACACACAAGGAAACCCGTCACCGTGATCAGCCGGGTGTCTGACACACAAGGAAACCCGTCACCGTGATCAGCCGGGCGTCTGAAACTGAGAGTCCAAGTCAGTGGACAACATCTCTGAGTCTTTGAGACGTCTTTCTGACGTGAACAATGTCAGTATTCTCTTACATGATGGGTAAATCCCAGAGAGTGTCAGGCACATGTTGGCGAGAGCCTTCGTGGGTGGGGAGGGGGGGAGAATTCTCCACAGTGTGTATTCTCTCTCTATCCCACCCTCTCCCAATATTGTCTCATTCTGTTATTCTCTCTCTCTCTCTTTCTCTCCAACTGTTATTCTCTCTTTCCCTCCAACTCACATTCCCGCCTCTAATCTGCTATTTAAGTGCTTTGAAACTCTGCCAACCGTGTGAAGAGTGCTATATAAATGCAAGTTGTTGTTGAAACAGTTGACAGTGACAGTTCCTTGTGTGCACTGAGCTACCAGTAGCCCAGAGCCAATGCTCAAACCATCAGAAAACCAGTCCCTACAGAGAGACTCGCAGTGAGGGAGGGAGGGAAGTCGGTGGACCAGAGCCTTCCCTCCGACCTCCCCCTGTGAGTTCACAACCCAGATCTCGGTCCCTTTGCACACCAGCCCCTCGCACACCACTCCCTCGTCCCTGGCACACCAGCCCTCCATCCCGTCACATGGCAGCTGTAACCAGCGATGGCTTTCTCCTCATGGACAAATAATGAGAAGAGAAAAGGAATAAGCTCATAATGTGAGGGTTTGTGCCCACGCCGGACAGCTCCCAGCGAGCTCGTTCATGTGTGAGCAACTCGTGGAGCCAGCCCTAATCCCGCAGCCGCAGCCTGCAGTTTGCTTCCATTCTTGTCCTTAAAGGGAAAGCTCCTCCATTGGGGCTCGGTCGCTGCCTGGGAGTCGGGATGGTTGTGGATTTGAGGCCGACAGCCCAAGCTGACACTCCGGTGCGATGAACGTAGGAACAGGAGGAGGCCATTCAGCCCCTCGAGCCTGTTCCGCCGTTCTGTTGGGTCGCGGCTGATCTGTATCTACAATGATGCCGCGGGGGTGGTGGTGGGGGGGGGGAGGGGGGTAGGGAAGGAGCCACGTTCATTCACTATCGAGGGTGTTCAAGCGCTCTGGGGCGCGATTTAAGTGCAAGTTGTTGTAGTTGTTGTTGAGCGACCGGCTGCAGACCAGGGAAATGTGTGGCTGGGGTTTGAAGCCGGCCTGATAATAAGGGAAGTCCCAGCGGACGGTTTCAAACAAAACCCTTCGGCACACATTAAACACTTCACACCCGATTAACAGCTACTTAACAGTTTAACGATTGGCTAATAAAGGCGGGGAGAGATTGATCTCTGTGGCCAATAATAATCCAGTGGGGATGAGAGGGGAATGTCAGAGCCGTGCCCTCACTGGGGCCTCACTCTCCACCTCTTTACGCAGGCTTCTGGCTTTAATGGTTGATCCGCGCTGGTGCCCAGGTACGGTTTCCCCTGCAGGGCCACTGAGCATCCGCGCCATGGACTCACTCACTCGCTCACACTCGCTCGCTCGCTCACACGCACTTGCTTGCACACTCGCTCGATTGCTCACACTCACTTTCACGCAAGGCAAATATTGCGAGGTTTCAGTGTTGCGTTCCTTTTGATAATTATCCCGTTGCGAACACCTTTTGTAAGAAAAGCTGCCCATTGATCATCCGCTCTATTCCGCCGTATTGAATGATTCGCCCACAACATATACAGTCAATCCACTTTACGGTATATTCTCTGAAGCGCTTCGAGACGTCTCGAAGACGTGATAAGACGCTATATCAAATGCAAGGATTATTATTATTATTATAAAGTCAGGAAGTGTGCGTACGGGCGACCTTGGCCTGGGTTTGGTGCTAGTTACATGGTAGTTTACATGTGTCGTGATGTGTGTTGTATCACCTCAGTAAATGATTGACACCTTTTCTCAGACATTCTCAGGATCTCCCAGTCAGGTATTCATATCCCTGTGATTTAATAATAATAATAATGGCGTCCTTCACGTCCCCCACCTCGCCAGCCACACCATTGGCGGGCGGGCCTCCTGCCGCTCTGCCCCAACCTCTGGAACTCCATCCCGCGGTCCCTCTTCAAGACCCGTCTCAAGACCCTCCTCTTTGACCATGCCTTTGGACACCCTCCTCCCCCCGCCCCCCCTCCCACCGCGCCCTCCATCCTCCCCGATCCCAACCCCCAGCTTGTGTCCAAAATACTCACTGTTCAGCGCCTTGGGACGTCCTCCTGAAAGGCACTATACAAATGTAATTTGGTTGTCGTTGCCCGGGAATCAAACCCAGGTCGTCTCGTTTGCGATGCAAATGCTCTAACCAACGGATTACAGGACCCCGTGATTCGACGCATGTCTGAGACCCTTTTGTGTCACTGACTTGTCAGCGGCCTCAGCCACTCATGTTCTCCTCTCTGGAGTCGGGAGATTGTGGGTTTGAGCCCCAAATTGAGAACTTTCAGCTCACAGTCCAGGCTGACGCTCCAGCGTAGTCCTGGGTGGGAAGGTGGGGGGTTTGGGGTGGGGTGGGGGGGGCGTCTATTGTCTGAGACGCCGTTCTTTCGGTGAGATGTTAAACCGAGCTGCCGTGTTCAGGTGAAGGGGGTTAGGCAGGGAGCGGCTGAAGGCACAGCCACCGAGGGAAACTCGGGATTAGAGACACGAGGATTTTTGTTTATTCTTTATTTATTATCTTGATTTATTGATTTATTGATTGATTGTGGAGAAGCTCTCCGAGTCATTGCCTGGCTCTGTGACTGTGCCCGAGTCAGTCACAGTGGCCCCAGGAACCAGCTCCTCGGGCAGAATTAAACCCGGTTTAATCCCAGATCAGGAAAGTCAAGTCTGTGTCTCGGCACGTCAAGAGTCACAACACTCGCTCGCTCGCCAACTTCACTTACTCGGCATTTAACTGGAGCTGTGAGGGCGTGTGTGTGTGTGTGTGTGTGTGTGTGCCACTATGCCCCGAAACTCTGGAACTCTTTCCCTCAAACCCTCCGTTTTGCCCCTTCCTCCCTCATTTTTGGGTCGCGTCTGGAGACTTCTCTTTAACCGTTTCAGTTCCCTCCACCCCCCTCTCCCCCCACCACTCCCCACCCCAGCTCGGGATTATGTTCTGCCACAGACAAGCTCTCTGGGACACTACCCTGGGGCACGATATAAATGCAAGTGGTTGTGTGTGTGTCTGGGTGATCCTATGTGTGTTTGTGTGTCCTTATTCCTGTGTGTGTGTGATAGTAAGAAGTGAGGGAATTCAGAGCCGGATTGGGAAAATCAGCCTCTTTGGTGTATGAGGCTCGACCGGGGTGACTGAGCTACACGAGGCGATGAGGAGAGTAAAGCCAGTGTATGTCAGTATGGTGGGGGCGGGTGAGGAGAGCGTACACTTTGTGACAGTCTATAACTTGTTTCTTGCCCGAATCATCAGAGAAACATGTTCTACAAAACAGCGCCTTCACCTCCCTCCCGGACACAGCCTCTCCCCCCTCTCCCTCCCTGTGGGGAGGAGCTCAGTACTGGTTGGGGTGTGCGGGACATGCGCTTTGATCTTGTGTTGGACTGAGCTGGCTATGTCTGTAAATCCCTCGCTCACTAATCCAATAATCCAATCTGCCGCAAACGCCTGAGGACATCATCCACACCCGCCATTCCGCTCCACGTTTCACAGTGTTTTGTGAGCTCCCTCGTCTCACGGTGGGGAGATTGAGCCCCCACCCCTCGGAGGCGACTCTGAGCTCACAGTCCGGGCTGACGCTCCAGCGCAGAGCTGGGGGGAGCCACCGCATTGCCAGAGACGCCATCCTTCAGATGAGCCATTGAACCTCAGTCCCCATCTGCGCCGTGTTCCGGCAGACATTAATGATCTCCCACGGCACTGTCAGGAAAGCAGAAGTCAGTTTTCTCTTTCTCTTTTCTCTTTCTCTCCCTCGCTCTCCCGGTGTCCTGGCCAACAATCACCCCCTCATTTCTGTGTGCAAATTGTTGTCGCACGTTCACCTACAAATCCACAGTCACTACACTTGTGGCCAATTCCGCTGTGTTGTGCTTTGTGATGTTTAAAAGGCAATAAAAAACGCCATCTTTCTCCCCGGCGACTGCAAAGATGTTTTAATTTTTGTTTTTGAATTTTTTAAATTAAAATCGAGTTGAGTCTTGTTCCAGGAGAGATATTTTGTGCGGACTTTGCAAAAAGCCTTGCCCCACCCGGCTGCCACGTTCACCAAAGACACAGTCACTACACTTGACTAGTTTTTAAAAGAATCTTGTGAAGCGCTTCCAGACATGCGCGGGACCTGAAAGGCGCTGTGTAAATGTGAACTGCGCTGTACAGTTATTCATGCGCTGAAGCCATTCAGTTTTAAAGACTGAGGTGGATAGATGTTTGTTAGGTCAGGGTATCAAGGGATATGGGGCAAAAAGCGGGTAATTGGAGTTGAGAAACAGATCAGCCATGAACTTATAGAATGGCGGAACAGGCTCGAGGGACTGAATGGCCTCCTCCTGTTCCTACGTATTCTCATTAGCTTTCCTTCTGTTGTTCGGTTGAGGACGTTTCTAACTAAACACTTTCATTTTATTTCAGGAATGGGTTCCACGAAGGAAACTGTGTTTGCTCCCTCTACACCATCACCCACCACACAGGGCGCCCCAGGTTCGTCACCCAGCACCCACTGGAGCTCGCTACTCTAACCCCATTCCCTGCTCTCTCCCCGTCGTGTCTGTGCTGGGGCTCGCTCCCCAGTGGGAATCTGTGTGTGTGTGTGTGGAGATGAGTGTGAGAGTGTTTGTATGTGAATGTGCATGTGTTTGAGCAAATGTGCGTGAATGAGTGTTTATGAATGTTTGTGTGTAAGAGAGCATGTGAGTTTGCGTGTGTGAGTATGTGCATTTGTATGCGAGTAAGGGTGCGTAAATGAGTGTATGTGTGTAAGTGTGTGTGAGTATATGATGCCAGTCTCAATAACATTCCCTCTTTAACATGTCTGAAACTACTAATAGGAGCCAGATTGGGGAAAGGGACAGTTGAGGGAGGGGGAAGGTGGGGGGGGGGGGAAGAGGTCAGGGGAACGAGTAGGGTTCAGACGCTAGTGCTGGGGAAGAGGGGGCGGGGGGGTGCACAGGTGGCTCGTGTCTGCTGAGTGACGGTTATTCATGTGCAAGAGTTAGCGGCCATCAGACACACTCGTATATTTCCCTCTTTTCATGTCAGCCAGCCGAGCTCAGCAGCCTGACTGCAGACAGAGAGGCCACAAGCTTGTGGGGGGTGGAGGGGGTGGTGGTGGCAGGCAGGGAGGGAGCGAGGGGGGCTTCAAAGTCAAGGGGCTTGAGGTTCATAAATCTCAAGCAAAGGAGCTGGCAGTGAGAGAGAGAGAGAGAGAGAGAGATTTGAAACAAGCCGAAAACGAGCTGAGATTTCTCCAGGAAATCCCGTGGCTGGGACAAGCCGGGTTTATTTAGGGAGTACAGTATTCCCGGCTCACGGTCACTCACTTTCACTGCGTTCCGTAACCCTCTCTGGGATCCCGCAACTCAATTTCGCTTTGGCTCAGGGAGGAGCCACTCTGCTCCCCATCCTCACTCAGCGCTCACTCCTTCTCATCCACTAACTCATTCCTTCTTCTCAGCACTTCAATTGTCTGCTCTCCTCACCTCCCTTCAATCTGCCCTTCTTCCAACTCTCTACAGCTCTCCTCACCTCCCCATCTCTCTCTCTCTCTCTCTCTCTCTAACCTCTGCAATGTAGATCCTGCGTTTCTCTATGGTAATATAAGAAGTAGAACCAACCCCCCACCCCCACCCTCCCCTCTCAGTACTTTGCCTAGTGGTGGCCAATGTAAAGAGAGAGCTTCCTCTCTCTCTCTCGCTCTCCAGCTCTGGGCTGAAGGAGTCAGTGAATAAGGTTCCAGTTACACACGTAATGTGATGCATCTTCAGGACTGGGGCCAGACCACTCGCTCGCTCACTCGCTAAGCCTTTCTCTGGACTCAGTGTAAACTGCACCATTACTTCACCCGTCTTTAAGCCCTGCTTCACATACGGCTGATGTACCCTTACTCCTGTGGGAGTGTGGGTGGAGCGATTTCATGTTGTTCCCCCTTCCCTCCCGCTCCGCGCCCCTACCTCCCCCACAAAAGATACAGTCAATCTATTTCACAGTATATTCTGTGAAGCATTTTGAGATGTCTCGACAACATGCTAAGGCGCTAGTATTATTGTATCAACTGCAAGGGATCATTATTATTATCGCTTTGTTGGCAACGTGTCAGCCACTCGCACACTCAATGGGTCAGGAGGTTGTGGGTTTGAGCCCCCAATCCAGAGGCTTTGAGCTCGTAGTCAAGGTGGGGGTGGGTTGAGGTGCTGTGTTGTCTGAGACGCTGTCCTTTGGATGAGATGTTAAACCTCACTGCCATCTGTGTACTGTTCAGGCGGACGTTAAAGATCTCCGAGGCATTGTTGGGAAAGAGAAGGGAGTTTCCCTCTCTCTCCTGGTGTCCTGGCCAACAATCTCCCCACCCCCCACCCCCCCAGATAAAATCACTCGCTCACTTCATGGCTGCTTGCGGGACATTGCACAAACTGGACTGCCACCTATAAAATACACCACACTTTATAGTAAAATCCTGTCAAGCGCTGTGAGACGCCTCAGCGATGTGATAAGATATTGTATCAAATGGAAGAATTATGCTAACAACAGCAATTTATACAGCGGCCCTCTCACAGGGCAGCACTTAATAATAATAATAATTATCACTATTGGGAGATCGCCCTGAGGGGGCGTCGAAACTGAGAACCAACTTAACCACGGAAAAAATATGTATTTTCTTAGAAATCAGATCCTTTAAGCCCCCTCCCCTCCCACCCCGTAATGGTGCTGTGTAGCTGCGAGTTGTTAAAACAATAATAATCCTGGCATTTGATACAGCGCCTTATCACGTCTTCGAGACATCCCAGCCCGCTTCACAGAATATACTGTAAAGTGAATGGACTGTATATTTTGTGGGGGAAACATTGCAGCCAGTTGTCCCCCAAACAGTCGTGGATTAAGTGACCAAATTATTATTATTATGTTTTTATTTATTTTTCGTAGGGATTATTACCCCCGGAAAGCGATCCGCCAATCGACTAACAACCAGGTTCCTATTTACTGCTAAGTAAATGGGCATGTGGAGTAAGGAAACTTGCCCAATGTTTTGTTCTGCCCGGGAATTGAACCCAGTTCCTCTCGCTTGCGAGGCGAGTGCTCTTACCCTTAAGCTTCCAGGACTCCAGTTGTTGTTGTTTTATTGAAAGCTTTTGTAGTGGCGGTTCTGGCTGGCGGGGCGGGGAGGAGAGGAGAGGGGTCGGGATGGGGAGCAGACGGTAGGGATTGTTAGTCAGGAGATGGGAAAAGTGCAGGGTTTTGGTTTAAGAGTGAAACAAAGAGCGAGTTGTTCTGGGGTTAAATTCCACCCGGAGCAGTGCAGGGGGACTGAGGGAGGCCGGCTTCAGTACCGAGTTGGCGGTCAGGGTTTTCCAGTGTAATCGTTCACTGTGTGATCCACTCGGTGGTGGGGGGGCGGGGGGGGGGGGGTGAGGCTGTGCTGAGAGAGAAGATGGGCAGAGAGAGAGAGAGAGAGAGAGAGAGACGCTGTGAGAGAGAGGCTGTGTGTGTTTGTGTGAGAGACGCTGTGTGTGTGAGATGGTGTGTATGAGATGCTGTGTGTGTGTGTGTGTGTGTGAGAGATGCTGTGTGTGTGTGAGAGATGCTGTGTGTGTGTGTGAGACGCTGTGTGTTTGTGTGAGATGGTGTGTGTGAGATGCGGTGTGTGTGTGTGTGTGTGTGTGTGAGATGCTGTGTGTGTGAGATGCTGTGTGTGTGTGTGTGTGTGAGAGATGCTGTGTGTGTGTGAGAGATGCTGTGTGTGTGTGAGACGCTGTGTGTTTGTGTGAGATGGTGTGTGTGAGATGCGGTGTGTGTGTGTGTGTGTGTGTGTGTGTGTGAGATGCTGTGTGTGTGAGATGCTGTGTGTGTGTGTGTGTGTGAGAGATGCTGTGTGTGTGTGAGACGCTGTGTGTTTGTGTGAGATGGTGTGTGTGAGATGCGGTGTGTGTGTGTGTGTGTGTGTGTGAGATGCTGTGTGTGTGAGATGCTGTGTGTGTGTGTGTGTGTGAGAGATGCTGTGTGTGTGTGAGAGATGCTGTGTGTGTGTGAGACGCTGTGTGTTTGTGTGAGATGGTGTGTGTGAGATGCGGTGTGTGTGTGTGTGTGTGTGTGTGTGTGAGATGCTGTGTGTGTGAGATGCTGTGTGTGTGTGTGTGAGAGATGCTGTGTGTGTGTGAGACGCTGTGTGTTTGTGTGAGATGGTGTGTGTGAGATGCGGTGTGTGTGTGTGTGTGTGTGAGATGCTGTGTGTGTGAGATGCTGTGTGTGTGTGTGTGAGAGATGCTGTGTGTGTGTGAGACGCTGTGTGTTTGTGTGAGATGGTGTGTGTGAGATGCGGTGTGTGTGTGTGTGTGTGCGCGTGTTTGTGTGTGAGAGACGCTGTGCATGTGAGATGCTGACCTGATGGCTTGTGCCTGTAGAATTCTTTCTAACCCTACACGAGCCAATGAACAACATCACCACGTCGCTGGGGCAGACGGCTGAGCTGTACTGTAAAGTGTCGGGGAACCCAGCGCCTTCCATCCGGTGGCTGAAGAACGATGCTCCGGTGGTGCAGGAGCCTCGGAGGATCTCGTACCGGATCACCACGTACGGCTCCCGACTCCGCATCCGCAACCTGGACACAACGGACACTGGCTACTTCCAGTGCGTGGCTACCAATGGCAGGAAGTCCGTCTCCACCACAGGCGTGCTCTTCGTCAAGTTCGGTAAGCTGAGGCATGTTGTCCTGGCAACAGCCCCCCCATCCGCCCGCCACCCCCTCTTCGCTCAACCCCTCTCCAAACCCCCTCCTCGAACCCCCCCCCCCACTCTCCAACACCTCACACAGCTCCCCTGTCCGCCATCCATTCCCCTAACTCCTCTCCTTGCACAGACCCTCCCCCAATCACCCCTCCCCAAGACCCCCCCCCACCGCTTTTCCCCCCAATCCATCGCTCAAATCCTCCTCAAGGTCCGTCTGAAGACCCTCCTCTTCATCTGTATCGTCAGTCAACCTCCTGCCCCTACCCTCCCTGACCTCCACCCCTCCTGTTCCCAAGCCCCCTCTTAGGTTCGAATCCCTAACTGCCCAGCGCCTTGGGACGTCCTCCTGACATGAAAGGCGCTCTGCAAATGTGATGTGTTGTTGTTGAAGCCATTGCTTGTGTTTTTCCCTCCAGGGCCCCCGCCGACTCCCAATTCCGGAAAGTCCACACAGTGAGTGTATTCCCGTTTGTGCTCTGTCTAGCCTCTCATGTTTGCAGCGTGTGTATTACAGCCCGAGAGACCAACCCCACCCCCCCCCCCCAGCTGGCCACAGCTCCCTCCCCACGCGGACGCACTACGATGTGCGTGTCAGTTGCATAGAATAGCGTCCTCTGTGGCTGCTGATGATATATCACACCCCTCCCCTGTTCTCTCACCCTCCCTGGGGGGACTGGTTTTGTCTGGGATGGAGGTGGAGTGGGGGGGGGAGAAGCTTGTCCCCATGACGGGTGGGAGTGGGGGATTTAATCCAGTGCCTATTACACCAAAATTGTCACGGTAATCAATACAGCAGGTAACTTACAACGCAGCGACCTTCCGCGCACACTCGTGATGTGAGTGAGTGATCTTATCCGGAGTTGAGGGGACTGTAGACCAGGACCCTGGAAGAGAGAGAGAGAGAAACTCTACTCCCGATAGCACCGTGGGAGATCTTTAACGTCTACTTGAACAGGGCGTAGACAGGGAGTGAGGTTTAACGTCTCATCCGACCTTGCCGATGCAGTCCCCCCCCCCCACCACCACCACCCCGCCTTCGTTGGAGCGTCAGCCCGGACCGTGAGTTGAAAATCCTCGGCACACAATTCCTGAGGGTTGCAGGATGTGCTGTAATCTCCCCCCCACCCCCCGGGGGAGCCTCTCTGAGCACTTTACCAGACGCTACCGTTGCCTGATGTAAAGTGATCAGTGCCGAAGGGATTGGTTGCTTCCGGCTGTTTGATGTGGGGCCGAGAGGGTGTCAGACAGCGGGACATCACTGGCTCCCGGTGCTCAGGGCTGGAGCTGCTCCGACCAACGCTGTGAGGTGAACGTAGAGGCCTGCAGCTTGTAGTGGTTAGAGCACTCGCCTCGCAAGCGAGAGGACCTGGGTTCGATTCCCCGGCAGGGCGAAGCGTTGGGCAAGTTTCCTCACTCCACACACCTTACTCTCTGTTTACCCGCAGCAAGTAGGAACCCAGTTGTTAGTCGATATTGGCGGATTTTTTTCCGGGTTTAATAATCCCTTCAAAAAAATAACAATTATAATTTGGCCACTGTTTGTGGGACACTGCTTTGTGCAAATTCCATCCGCGTTTTGCCCCCAAAATATACAAGCAATTCACTTTAGAGTATATTGAAGCGCTTTGAGGCGTCTCGACGACGTGATAAGGCCTCATATCAAATGCAAGGATTATTATTATTATATTGTTCATAAAGGCCTTAACCGAGTTGGGGTCAAACATTTTAATCAGTTTCATTTGGCACTCCATCCCACAGTCCCTTCACCTCACTCCCTCCCTTGCCTCCTTCAAAGCACGTCTCAAGACCAACCTCCTAACCCCAACCCCCCCTCCCCGCCCTTAACCAAAACTGATCCCAACCCCCGGCTCAGGTCCAAATCACCGACTGTGCAAGGCCTTGGGACGTCTTCCCAACGTGAAAGTCACTGTGTAAATGTCATTTGTTGTTGTTGTATAGAGCGTGGGTTCGAACCCCACGTTGGGAACTCTGATGCTCCAGCCCAGTGCTGGGGGGAGAGAGTGCCATATAGTCAGAGACGCTGTCCTTCAGTTGAGACATTACCTCACAGGGTTCATTGGTGCCCTGTTCAGGCGGACGTTAAAGATCTCCCACGGCATTGCAGGAACTGAGAAGGGAGTTTCTCTCTCTCTCTCTCTCTCCTGGTGTCCTGGCCGACCATCCCCCGGAATGAAATCACTCGCTCGCTTTGTGGCTGTTTGCGGAGATTTGCTGTCTGTAAATCCTCTGCCTCAACGGTCACTACACTTGACAGCGAGTCCCTGTGAAGTGCTTTGAGGTGTTTTGATGTAATAATATTTATGACAAATTTTCCCCCTGAGAGGGATCACCCGCTCCCCAAGCTCTTGCCTGTAACTCTAGATGCCTCATCAGTGCAGAGAGCTCAGAGAGCCAGTGGTGCCGGCCGGGCAGGAATGTTCATTTGAAAGAGTTTAGGGTTAACCTTGGGCTGTGTTTATGATGGTGTTAGAGCCGGATTAGATGTTACAAAGCAGGAGAGTGAGACTGCACGTCACGCCAGCCTTTCCCGGCCTCTGCAACTGATACCTTTGACTAATGAAGGATTAATGGACGAGAAAGTCGGTGCGTTTCAGCCTCTCTGAGCTACGATGGTCTCTGAATCCCCCTCACTATTCCCATGTGCACTGCCCGAGGCTGGGCTGCAAGACACACAGTCACTACACGACACAGTGTAGAGGTGTAGTGGGAGTCCTGTAGGTCAGTGGTAAGAGCACTCGCCTCTCAAAACGAGAGGACCTGGGTTTGATTCCCGGGCAGGGTGAAACGTTGGGCAAATTTCCTTACTGCACACGCCTCTGTTTAGCGAGCAGTAAGTAGGAACATGGCTGTTAGTCGTTGGCCTGATCGCTTTTCTGGGGGTAATAAAGCCTTCAAAAAAATAATGATTTGGCCACTCAATCGACTGTTTTGTGGGGACGCTGCTGTGCATAATTGGCTGCCGCGTTTCGTCCATAAAATACAATCAATTCACTTTACAGTATATCCTGTGAAGCGCTCTGAGGCTGCTCGAAGACGTAATGAGGCACTGTATCAAACGCAAGGATTATTATTTTTGTTGTTGGGCCGTGGGATCTTTTACGTCCGAACAGGCAAACGGGGAGCTCAGTTTAGCGAAGGATCGCGTCTCCAACAATGCAACGCCCCCCCCACCCCACCACCACCACCACCACGCAGCACTGGGTGGGTTCAAGTCCCGACGTGGGGGCTTGAACCCACTATCTTCTGATTCAGAGCGCTCAACTGAGCCAGGCTGACACAGAGGGAAGTGGGAACGCTTTTGCCTTTAAGAGACGCTGTCTTGAGGCGTTCCCTGATGCTCCATGCTTGGCTGACGTGCTCCCTCCCCCTCCCAAGTGGGGTGGGGGGGGGAGAGGGGGCATGTCAGACAAGGGTGGAGCATCAGGCAACGGCTTGAAACCCCCCCACCTCCCCTCCCGTCCGCCCAGTCTCCCGGGCTGTGTGTAACATGTTACTGCCATGTCTGTGGTCAGGAGGCAGCCAGTGAGTCAGTGTGTGAAGAGCGTGGAGACAGTTTGGAGTCCACTGGCGCTGTGTGGAGTGCGAGTCGGTCACGCTCCATTCTGCCTCGTCATCACTTTCTTTTTTCTTTCTTTTTCTTCCTCTCTCGCCTCCTTTCCCTGACTCGTTCGCTCCCTCTCTCCCTCGCTCACTCACTCAAGCTCTCTCTCACACACACACACATGCTCTCACCCTTTTTCTCCCGCTCCCTGCATCTCTCTCCCTCCATCTTCCTTCCCCCCCACCCCACCCCCCCATTTCTCTCTCATTCTTTTCTCTCTCACATGCTCTCTCCCTTGAGATTCACGGTTTAAAGAACTTATATCATCTCCGTGTGTGTGATTCAGGTTGCGTCCATCTGGTTTGCCCTCAAATAACACATGCAGATCAGCGCCCCTCCCCACATCCCTACCCCCCCTTCATCTCCCGCCACCGCCCCCCCCCCCCCCCCCGTCGCTGTCTGTGCCTCCTCACCATGAGGGGGAGGAGGAGGGGGAATGGGGAGACTGGGGGTGGCGGGTGGATGGGGTCTGTATGACTTCAGTCTCATTATTAAAAAAATACTAACCTGTGCATCCGACCCAGCGCCTTTCATGTCGGGAGCACTTCTCAAAGCGCTTCACAATATTCAGCGTAAAGTGTAGTAACTGTGGGCGAAACATGGCTGCCGATTTGCACGCAGCGACATCCCGCAAACAGCCGTGAAGCGAGTGCGTTGGCGAGCGAGGGATATTATCTGGAGGATTGTCAGCCAGGACCCCGTGAGAGAGAGCGAGAGAAATTCCCTTCTCTGGCCCCGGTTAGACTCAGCCCTCTTGTCCGGGGGGGGGGGGGGATATTTATTTATTAATTTATAGCACAGTTTGACACGAGGCTGTAACTCTCGCTCGCCTCCTTTATTCGTATTTTTCTTATGAAAAAAATTAATTTTTTCAAGATGTTTTGAGCGGCGCAGAGTGTAACCGTGTGGCGCCCCCTGGCGCCCGCTCTGGGGGCCACTGGCAACCAAGGACTTTGGTTCTTTACCCTTAGAGCTCCGGCAACGCACGGGAATGCGCTACTCTCCAGCTCGCTCACTTGTTCATTTGCTTACCCGCGCCTCAGTCGCTGCTCATTCACTCACTGGCTCGCTTGCTCACTCACTCGCTCACTCATTCGCTCACTCCTGACTCACTGTGCTGTGTGGTGTTGCTCTTGCTAATCCCCAGAGTGATCTATGAGGAGGACGGCTTCTGCCAGCCGTACCGAGGCATCGCCTGCGCCCGCTTCATCGCCAACCGCAGCATCTACGTGGACTCCTTACAGATGCAGGGAGAGATCGAGAACCAGATCACAGGTCAGTCAGGCTGCTCACTGCGAGTGTGGATGGACAACGTAGAGGGAACTTTACTCTAGTCTCTAACCCTGACCTGGGAGTGTGGACGGACAGTGTAGAGGGAGCTTTACTCTGTCTCTTAACGGTGAGATGTCCTCCCCATGCCTCTGAAGCAGACGTCATTGTCATTGTTGTTTGGGTGTTGATGATGATGATGATATTGATGTTCCGCAGCTGCCTTCACCATGATCGGGACTTCTAACCACCTGACGGACCGTTGCTCGCAGTTTGCCATCCCCTCGCTGTGCCACTTTGCGTTCCCGTACTGCGAGGAGACCTCAGGGCTGCCCAAGCCACGGGACCTGTGCCGGGACGAGTGTGAGATCCTGGAGAACGACCTGTGTAAAGCCGAGTACATCTTCGCCCGCTCCAACCCCCTCATCCTCATGCGGCTCAAACTGCCCAACTGTGAGGACTTGCCCCTGCCCGACAGCCCAGAGGCCAGCACCTGTATGAGGATCGGCATCCCCATGGCGGAGCCCATCAACAAGAGTAAGGAGCCTCCCGCCCAGGCTGTCACACCCCACCCCACACCCGCCTCTCACACAGCACCCCAACAACTCTCACACCCTGCACCCTAGTATCCTACATCATGCTCTCTCGCTCTCTCTCTATAGTCTCTTGCTCTCTGTTGGGCTCTGCCTCTCTCTCTCTCTCTCTCTCTCTCTCTCTCCTCTGTGCTCTCTCACTCTCTCTCTCTGCTATATTCTCTCCCTCTCTTTTGGGTGTTCTTTCTCTGTATCTCTCTCTGAGACACTCTCTCTCTCTTCCGCTGTGTTCTCTCCTCCCTCTGTTGCTCTTTCCGCTATGTTCCCATTCTCTCCTCTGTGCTCTCTCCTCTCTGTCTCTCTCTCTCCGCTGTGCTCTTTCTCTCCAAACGGTGCTCTCTAGCTCTCTCTATATATATATATTTCCACTGTGCTCTCTCTCTCTCTCTCTCTCCCCGCTATGCTCTTTCACTCTCTCCCTTGCGCTCGCTGTCTCCCCTGCTATGTGCTCTCTCACTGATTCTCTCTCTCACTGACCCCCCCTCTCTCTCTCTCTCTCTCTCTCTGTGTGCTCTTCACAGACCACAAGTGCTTTAACAGCAGTGGGCTGGAGTACCGGGGCACCGTCAGCATGACACGGTCAGGCCGGCAGTGCCAACCCTGGAACTCCCAGTACCCGCACAGCCACTCCTTTGCCGCGGGCCGCTACCCCGAGCTCAACGGTGGCCACTCCTACTGCCGCAATCCTGGCAATCACCGGGACGGGCCCTGGTGCTTCACCCTGGACGAGGCCGTCAAGATGGAGCTGTGTGAGATCCCATTGTGTGGTAAGGCCGTCTCAACCACTTGCGACCGTTTTGGGCTTGGTTTGGGGTGGGGGTGGGGGTGGGGTGTGTGTATGGGGAAAATCATGGCTTTGAGTCGCCTCCCATCCCCTTCCCCCCACCTGCCTTCGATTTCACGATCCTCTCACTCGTTTTCAAATGCCTTAATGCCGTGGCACCTCCTTATCTCATCGCCCCAACCCACTACCTGCTGCCTCCGCTCGACTGGCTCTGGCCTCCTGCATGTCCCTCGTGCCCTTCATTCCACCATTGGCGGCCACACTTTCAGGCACTATCAACCGAATCTCTTCCTCAATCCCTCCGCCCTAGCCCTTCCTTCCCCATCTTCAGGTTGCGCCTGAAGACCTTCCTATTCCACCGTGCCTACGGTCACCCCCTCTTCCCTCAGCTCGGTGTCGTGCTCCGCCACTGTCAAGCGCTCACTGTTGGCTTGGGTGAGTAATAATAATAATCACTCCCCCAATTTCCTTCAAAAAATTTGCTTACAAAAGACACAGTCTTCACAGTATATCCTGTGAAGCGCTTTGAGATGTCTCGTAGACGTGATAAGGTGCTATATCAAATGCAAGGATTACTATTATTATATTATTATATGTAACTCTCTTCCCAAACTAGACTCCAAAGAGGGCAGCAAGCTGCAGATCCTATACATCCTGGTGCCCAGTGTGGCCATACCCCTGGCCATCACCCTCCTCTTCTTCTTCATCTGTATCTGCCGCAACAACCACAAGGCCTCAGCACCGCCCGCTCAGCTTCAGCCCAAGCCTGTGCGAGGCCAGAACGTCGAGATGTCCATGCTCAACGCTTACAAACCAAAGGTGAGGAAAGGGTTAAACTCCTGGCCAGGAGAGTCGCTGGTTCAAACAACAGCAACAACAAGTGATATTTACACACTGCCTTTCACATCAGGAGGATGTCTCAAGGCGCTGGACAGTCAGGGATTTGGACATGAGCTGGGGGTTGGGATCAGGAGGGCTGGAGGGCAGGGAGTCTGGGGGTAGGAGGATGACCGAAGGCACAGTCAAAGAGGGGGTCTGAGACGGGGATTGAAGGAGGCAAGGGAGGGAGGGAGGGAGCGAGGTGAAGGGACTATGGGATGGAGTTCCAAAGGGTAGGGGCAAAGAGGCTGAATGTCGGAGTTTATCACCTCTCCAACCTCCCAACCCCCTACCAACCTGTTCGCTCCCTCCGCTCAGTGGGCTCCGGCCTGCTTCATGTCCCCCGCCTTGCTCGCCCCACTATCGGCGGGCGGGTCTCCGCCACTCTGCATCCACCTTCTTGAACCTCATCCCACAGTCCCTCCGTCTTGCCCCTCCCTCACCACCTTCAAGACCCACCTCAAGACCCTCCTCTTCGACCGTGCTTTCGATCTCCCTGCTTCCCCCCCTGCCCTCCCCCCCTGCCCTCGCCCCTTCCTACCCCGACCCTCAGCTCAGGTCCATAACTCTGTCTGTCCAGCACCTTGGGACGTCCTCCTGACGTGAAAGGTGCTATACAAATGAAATTTTGTCGTCGTTGTTGTTTGAGCTCACAGTCCAGGCTGACACTCCAGCACAGTACTGGGGGAGTGAGCGCTGTCTTGTCTCAAGCGCGGTCCTCCAACTAAGACTTTAAACCACAGAGTAGAGAGCTCCAGTGGGGGAGCGAGTACCAGCACAGACACGATGGGGAGAGAGAGCAGGGAATGGGATTAGAGTAGAGAGCTCCAGTGGGGGAGCGAGCACCAGCACAGACACGATGGGTGAATGGGCTTCTCATGCGGTGTAAACTCTCTGTGAAGAGGAGCCTTTACACTCAGCGCTCCACCATAAGTAAACACCATAAAGTAAACACTGAGACAGCAGCCAGTGTGTATCACCACTCGGTCATTATTTAGAAGACGTCAAAACAGCCAGACAGAATTACTTATCCTGCCTCTGCTGCTTTACACAAAGCTCTTCGGTCAGACGCCAACAAGACATCGACCTGTCACCCTGAGACCTGACATGTCACGTTCCTCCCCTCAAGTCGGTGTACTTCTCAGGATTCACTGTAAAGTGGAGCGACTGTGTATTTTGTGGTTGAACACGGCAGCCAATTGCGCACGGCAGTGTTCCACAGACAGCCGTGGATTGAGTGATCACATTATTATTAGTTTTGGGAGGGATTATTAATAATAACACTGGGAGGACGTCCCAAAGCGCTTCCCAGTATTCCCTGTAAAATGCAGTGACTGTGCGTTTTGTGGGTGAGAGTGGCAGGCAGTTTGTTCACAGCGACATCTCCCCAAACAGGCGTGAAATTCAGAGAGGGATTGTATGTGGGTTTGTCGGCCGAGACTCTGGAGAGAGATAGAGAGAAACCATCTTTACAACAATATATGATAGTCTGAGCAGTGTTGGCCTTTGGATGAGACATTCAACTGAGTCCCTGTCTCTGCTTGTCACACGGGGTCCACAGTCCACTCCCATTCCCTATTGTTCAAACATTCCCTCCCTCCGCCTCTCTCCTTCTCCTAGTTTCCTGCCTGGAGCCTAACTCCCATCTCTCCCTCTCTCTCCCCCCACCCCATCAGAGCAAAGCCAAGGAGCTGCCTCTGTCCGCGGTGCGGTTCATGGAGGAGCTGGGCGAGTGCGCTTTCGGGAAGATCTACAAAGGCCACCTGTACTTGCCAGGGATGGAGCACGCCCAACTGCTGGCCATCAAGACCCTGAAGGAGTATGGCAACCCCCAGCTGTGGGCCGACTTCCAGCAGGAGGCTTCGCTGATGGCCGAGCTCCATCACCCCAACGTGGTGTGCCTGCTGGGTGTGGTGACCCAGGAACAGCCCGTCTGCCTGCTCTTCGAGTACCTGAGCCTGGGAGACCTGCATGAGTTCCTCATCATGAGGTCCCCGCACTCTGACATCGGTTGCAGCAGCGACGAGGACGGGACGGTCAGGTCAGGGCTTGACCACGCCGACTTCCTGCACATCTCCATCCAGATTGCGGCCGGCATGGACTACCTGGCCGGACGCTATTTCGTCCACAAGGACCTGGCCGCCCGCAACATCATTGTGGGCGAGCAGCTGAGGGTGAAGATCTCTGACCTGGGCTTGTCCAGGGAGATCTATGCGGCCGATTACTTCCGCGTCCAGAACAAGTCGCTGCTGCCCATCCGCTGGATGCCACCGGAGGCCATTCTGTACGGCAAGTTTTCCACCGACTCGGACGTGTGGTCCTTCGGCGTGGTGCTGTGGGAGATCTTCAGCTTCGGGCTGCAGCCTTACTACGGCTTCTCCAACCAGGAGGTGATCGAGATGGTGCGCAAGCGCCAGGTGCTGCCGTGCCCCGAGGACTGCCCACCCAGGATGTATGAGCTGATGGCGGAGACCTGGCACGAGATGCCCGCCAGGCGGCCGCACTTCAAGGACCTCCACGCCCGCCTGCGCTCCTGGGAGGGGCTGAGCTCCCACACCAGCTCCACCACCCCCTCGGGGGGCAACGCCACCACTCAGACCACCTCGCTGAGCGCCAGCCCGGTCAGCAACCTCAGCGCCGCCCGCTTCCCGGTGCACATCTACCAGCCCACGGGGCTCACCCAGACCCAGGTGGGGGGGCTGGTGGCCCAGGCCAGGGGGCAACACCAACGCTTCATCCAAGTCAACAGTTACCCGGTGCCCCCCGGCTACGCAGCATATGCGGCCGCCCACTACCAGCCGGGGCCCCCGCCGAGGGTCATGGCGCACGGACCACCTCCCAAGAGCCGCTCGCCCAGCAGCGGGAGCGGCTCCACCAGCACCGGCCACCTGACCAGCTTGCCCTCCTCGGGCTCGGCCCACGACGCCAGCACCCCCCTCCTCTCTCACCACCTCTCCGTGTCCGGACACCTGGCGAGCGCCACCATGCCCCTCTTCACTCACATATCGCACAAAGCCGTGCCTGTGGACTGCCCGTTGGGGGAGGGCGAGGGGCACATGCTCCCCACCTCCGAGCTCGGCCCCCGAGAACTGTAACGTCAGCCATGTAAATGTTATATATTATATAGAGAGAGATCCCACCCTCCCCCCGCACACACACACACACACACTCGGGGGGCCTCGCTTGCTCCCTCGCTCTCTCTCTCTCTCTCTCTCTGATGGTTTGTAATTATGTATAATCTGATTTTTTATATATATATAAAAATAGGGAGTGAGTGAGTGTAAAAAAAAAACGAAAAAAATTCCGAGGATTTTAGACTGTGAGGACAACTGGAGCCTGGGATTGTGTAATCCCACTGTACCCCATGCTGTGGGGAGCACGGGGTAGGGGGGGATAAGGGGGAAGTGCCTAAGGTTGGGGGGGGGGAGTGTGTGAGACGGGCTCGACCTCCCCCGGGACACAATTGTTGTGTTCGCACCCCACCCCCTCACCGCCCCCCCCCCCCCCACCCCCACACTCACCCACCCCGATTCCAATTTTTTAAAATATGAAGATTAAAATGTCACAGTATATTTGTTGCTAGGCAACTATTTAATACGGGGGGCGGGGGGGGTGAGTGCCCTGGTCGGGGGGGGGGTGCGGGGTGGGGAGAGAGAGGAGGGGCGGTGCGTGGGGGGGGAAAGAGAGAGCGCAAATGACAATCAGTCGAGTTTTTGAGAGTGGGGATAGTTGGGCTGAATGAAAGAATTGGGGGGGGAGAGGGTAACCTGGAGCGGGGGGGGTGCGGGTGTGGGGGTAGGAATGTGGCCCCTCTGAGAGTCACAGCTGATTGATGCTCAGTTGTGGGGGGGGGGGGACAACAAACCCCTGAGGCCCCCCTTGTCTGGGAAGCCAGGCATGTGGACAAACTCTCTCCTGTTTGTGAACAGCAACACATTACGTAGCGAAGCCGGCCAAGTTGTACAGATTTTTAGAATTTTTTTTAATATACAAATGAGCCCTCACCCCACCCTGTGTGTGTGTGTGTGTGTGTGTGTGTGTCTCCCCTTACCCCTTCTGTCTCTTCCCCCCACCCCACCGCCTCAAAATGGGGTGCGGACTGACTGTGAGCGAAGTCAGACTCACTCACCCATTCCTCTGTGACGAGTTCTATCATTGCTGTGAATGTGCGGATGAGACACGAGAGCCAGCAGGAGCCAGGCTAAGGCGGTCTCTGTCTTGTGTGTGTATTATTTGTTCAGTGGTTGTTGATGGGTCTATTATAACCCTGAACGTCAGGGCTCGATAGGCAGAGGGCGGGAGGGGATGGGACATGATTGGGAGAGGGAGTGGGGTGGTGGTGGGGGGGGGTGGGTGTTGATGGGAGGGAGAGGCCATATTGTAATAAGAATCCCTTCTGTATCTCAAAAATCAAATGTCTTTTTTGCACAAGAGATTTGAAGTTATTTTCGTACTTTGTGAAGTTTAAACCCACCCGTTTAAAGCTTGCGTTGCTTCCTTTCGCACGGACTGTCTCATTCAGTGTCACCGAGTCTTGTGTCTGCACCTATGACTGTGTGAGCGTCCCTTGACGGGACCCCACAAGCTGATTTCAATGCCCGCCGCACTGTTCCGTTTGGTTTGCCGCTTCCTTCTCTATTTTCAGATTGGGCCTGAAGACCTTCCTCTTCGACCGTGCTTACGGTCGCCTACCGCCTCCCCCCCGGCTCAGCGACGTGCTCCGCCACTGGCGAGCGCTCTGGGATGCTACCCTGTGTGAGGGATGCTGTGCAAATGCAAGTCGTTATTGTTTGATATTGTTGCATTTGAGTTTGCTTTCTTAAGTCATTGCGACGTCTTGCTGAGTCGCTGTGGACTGGAGAGTGTGAGAGCAGGTTCCCTCCAGCCCTGCTGGTCACCTACACACATACAATCACGCCACCCCCCCCCACACACACACATACACACACACACGCATACACACACGCACACACACACGCACACCCAACGCTGTTACGGAGCCGGATGCAGCAGCTCATCTGTGCCGTCGATGAGGTACAGATCAGCCGTGATCTAATTAAAATGGTGGAACAGGCTCGAGGGACTGAAACGCGTTCTCCTGTTCCTGTATGTTCCTATGAACTTGGGCAGACAGACTCCGCCAAACAGCGCAGCCTGAAAGCAACAAGTCCCACAGCGGCAGTGCTCGGTAACTAAACAGTGATCTTGTATCAAATACTAAATGTTGCGTGGTTAACCTGCACTAACTCTGCGCTAATTAACCTTCGCCAACTAATCTGCACTAATTAACCTCCAAACTAATTAACCTGCGCTAACTAACCTGCGCTAATTAACCTGCACTAACTGACCTGCGCTAACTGACCTGCACTAATTAACCTGCGCTAACTAACCTGCACTAACTAACCTGCGCTAACTAACCTGCGCTAACTGACCTGCACTAATTAACCTGCGCTAACTAACCTGCACTAACTAACCTGCGCTAACTGACCTGCGCTAACTAAGCTGCGCTAATTAACCTGCACTAATTAACCTGCGCTAACTAACCTGCGCTAACTAAGCTGCGCTAATTAACCTGCGCTAACTAACCTGCGCTAACTAACCTGCGCTAACTAACCTGCGCTAACTAACTGCACTAACTAACCTCCAACAACTAACCTCCGATAACTAGACCCAAAGTCTGAAGCAAACGCAGCAGTCGCTGGGAGCGCTCAGCAGGTCGGGGGCATCTATGGAGAAAGGAAAGTGAGTCAACGTTTCAGAATCCACGACCCTTCGATAAGGGTCGACGGAGGGGGTCATGGACCCGAAACCTCGACTCACTCTGATAACTAATGTGCGCAAACTAACCTCCGGTAATTAAACTCCGATAGAGAAACTCCCTGCAGCCCTGGCCGGGAGGCTGTGTTGAGGACTCAGCCTCTCAGTAAGATCACTTTACCTTCAGACGCTGCCCTGATCCCTTCTCCTCGGAGAAGAATGAAGCCCATTGAGTCTGCCATGTCGGCAGCCTATTGTGGGACCGCGCTGACGGAGGTGTCTTTAATAGGAACCAGGTCAACAGTGTCTGACCCCGTGTATTACATTTCATTGGCAGTTCATTGTGGACGGACAGAAACCTGCAGCGTGAAGTGACCGTCCTCTCACCCATCCGTTTCCAGTCACACACTGGGCTGGTTACAATCTTCCTCAAATCTATTTTATATTCTGTGAGGACCTCAGCAACTCCATCTTCCAATGGTGGGGAGAGGAGAGGAGGTGGGAAGTGATTGGTGGGAGGCCAAAGGTGGGACACAACTGAGTGTAGGCGGAAGGGAAGAAGGGAAGAGTGAGGGAGGTGAAGAGTGTAGGAGGAAGGGATGAATGAGTAAGGTGCGGAGTCCTGAGGTGTGGGAGAAAGGGAAGCATGAAGAAAGTGAGCAGACCTGGATGGTAGGATGAAGCAAACCGTAAAGGAAGTGAGGAGTCCTGGAGTGTAGGAGGAAGGGAAGCGTGAAGAAGGTTAGGAGTCCTGTATTGCGCGAGGAAGGGTGGTGAGGAGTCTTGGCGTGTAGGAGAGGAAAGTTCGAGGGAGCTGAGGTGTCCTGTAGTGTAGGAGGACAGGAAGAGTGAGGGAAGTGAGGAGTCCTAGAGTGTATGAGGAAGGGAAGAGTTAGCGGGTTAAGTGGACCTACAGTGTAGGAGAATGAGAAAAGTGAGTGTGGTGAGGAGTCTTGGAGTGTAGGAGGAAAGGAAGAGTGAGGGATGTGAGCAGTCCTGGAGTGTAGGAGGAAGGGAATAGTGAAGGGGGTGATGAATCCTGGAGTGTAGGAGGAAGGGAAGCGTGAGGGAGGTGTGGAGTTCTGGAAAGTAGGAGGAAGGGAAGAGAGAGGGAGGTGAGAAGTCCTGGAGTGTAGGAAGAAGGGAAGAATCAGGGAAATGAGGTGTCCTTGAGTCAAGGAGGAAGGGAAGAGAGGTGAGGTGTCCTGGAGTGTAGGAGGAAGGGAAGCATGAAGAAGGTGTGTAGTCCTGGATTGTCGGATGAAGGAAAACATGAGTGAGGTGAGGAATTCTGGAGAGTAGGAGGAAGAGAAGGGTGAGGGAGGTGAGGAGTCCTGGAGTGTAGGAGGAAGGGAGGAGTGAATGTGGTGTGGAGCCCTGGAGTGTAGGAGGAAGGGAATAGTGAAGGGGTTAATGAATCCTGGAGTATTGGAGAAAGGGAAGAGTGAGTGTGGTGAGGAGTCTTGGAGTGTAGGAAGAAAGAAAGAAAAGAAGGAAGTGAGTGTGGTGAGGAGTCTTGGAGTGTAGGAAGAAAGAAAAGAAAGAAGTGAGTGTGGTGAGGAGTCTTGGAGTGTAGAAAGAAAGAAAGAAAGAAAGAAAGAGAAAGGAAAGAGGGAGGGAGGCGAGGAGTTTTAGGAGTGTAGCAGGAAGGGAAGAGTGAGGGAGGTGAGGAGTCCTGAAGTGAAGGAGGAAGGGATGAGTGAAGAAGGAGAGGAGTCCTAGAGTGCAGAAGGAAAGGAAGAATGAGTGTGGCGAGGAGTCCTGGACTGTAGGTTGAAGGGAAGCTTGAAGAAGGTGAGTAGTCTTGGATTGTAGGAGGAAGGGAAGCATAAGGGAGGTGAGGAGTCCTGGAGTTTAGGAGGATGGGAAGTGTGAAGAAGGTGAGGATTCCTGGATTGTAGGAGGAAGGGATGCGTGAGGAAAGTGAGTAGTCCTGGATTGTAGGTAGAAGGGATGCGTAAGGGAGGTGAGGAGTCCTGGAGTGTAGGTGGATGAGAAAAGTGAGGTGGGTGAGGAGTCCTGGAGTGTAGGAGGAAGGGAAGAGATGGGGAGGAGAAGTGTCCTGGATTGTAGGAGGAAGGGATGCGTGAGGGGCATATGGAGTTCTGGAGTGTAGAAGGAATGGAAGAGAGATGAAACTGAGAAGGGAGGTGTGGAGTTCTGGAGTATAGGAGGAAGGGAAGCGTAAGGGGGATAAGGATTCCTGGAGTGTAGGAGGAAGGGAAGCGTAAGGGGGGGTGAGGATTCCTGGAGTGTAGGAGGAAGGGAAGCGTAAGGGGGGGTGAGGATTCCTGGAGTGTAGGAGGAAGGGAAGCGTAAGGGGGGGGTGAGGATTCCTGGAGTGTAGGAGGAAGAGAAGCGTGAGGGAGGTGTGGAGTTCTGGAGTGTAGGAGGAAGGGAAAAATGAAGGATGTGAGGAGTCCTGGATTGTAGGAGTAATAGAAGCGTAAGGGAGGTGAAGAGGCATCCTGGAGATTAGGAAGAAGAGAAGAGTGAGGGGGTGTGGGGGGGAAGGAATCCTTGATTGTAGGAGCATGGTAAGTGGGGGGGGAGAGAACAGGAGTTCTGAAGTGTAGGAGGAAGGGAAGAAAGAGGGAGGTTAGAAGTCCAGGTGTGTAGGAGGAAGGGAAATGTGAGGGAGGTGAGGAGTCCTGGAATATAGGAGGAAGGGAAGAGTGAGAGCAGTGAGGTGTTCTGGAGTGTTGGCGAAAGGGAAGAGTGAGTGTGGTTAAGAGTCTTTTAGTGTAGGAGGAAGGAAAGTGTGAGGGAGCTGAGGTTTCTTGTAGTGTAGCAGGAAGGGAAATGTGAGGAAGGTGAGGAATCCTTGAGAGTAGGAGGAAGGGAAGAGTGAGGGAGGTGTGGAGTTCTGGAGTATAGGAGGAAGGGAAGAGCGAGGTAGGTCAGAATTCCTGAAGTGTAGGAGGAAGGAATTGTGAGGGAGGTGAGGAGTGTGGGAGGAAGGGAAGATTGAGGGAAGTGAGGTGTCCTGGAGTATAGGAGGAAGGGAAGCATGAAGAAGGTCCTCACTCCTGGATTGTCGGAGGAAGCTAAACTTAAGGGAGGTGAGAATTCCTGAAATGTAGGAGGAAGGGAAGTGTGAGGTCGTTGATGAGTCCTGGAATAGTAGGAAGGGAAGTGTGAAGAAAGTAAGTAGTCCTGGATTGTAAGAGGAAGAGAAGAGTGAATGTGGAGAGGAAGGGAAGCGATAGGGATTCCTGGTGTGTAGGAGGACGGGAAGAGAGAGGGAGGTGCGAAGTCCTGAAGTGTAGGAGGAAGGGAAGAGTGAGCAGGTTGAGGAATCCCTGATTGTAGGAGGAAGGGAAGAGAGGAGAACAGGAGTTCTGGAGTGTAGGAGAAAAGGAAGAGAGAGTGAGGTGACAAGTCGTAGAAGGAAGAGAAGAGTTAGGTAGGTGAGGAGTCTTGGGAGTGTAGGAAGAAGGGAAGAGTGATGGAGGTGAGGATTTCTACATAGAAAAGAAAGCGGATCGAACATGGAGTAAACAGTTGGGAGAAAAGTCGGAGGGAGAAAATAGAGGACCACAGCTGGTGACACGGAGGGGGAGAGAGGGAGGGAGCAAAAGCAACCCGCTCGTTGCTTGATCGGCGGATCGGTTTTCTGGGGATAATAATCCCTCCAAAAATATAAATAAATAGTAATAATTTGTGTCACTCAATCCATCCACGGACACTGATGTGCGCAGTTGGCTGCCGTGTTTCGCCAGGAAAACGTACAGTCCATTCACTTGACAGTATATTCTGCGAAGCGCTTTGAAACGCTTCAAAGATGTGATAAGGCGCTGTATTGAATGCGAGGAAAATTGTTATTTGCGCCTTATCACATCAAGTTGACTGTTTTTTGAGCAGAATCTTTTTCGAACGTGACGATTTTCATTAAAATGCAGTCCGTTCTCTCTCTCTCTCTCCCTCCCTCCCTCCCTCCCTCCCTGCCTACCCCCCCCCCCCCCCCCTGCATTGAGGTCCCTAGGCTGGCCAGGGTTAGGGGAGTTCAGGAGTAGGTTTGAGGCAGTGGTCGTGATTAATGAGAAGGTGAGGAGAGACGAGAGCAAGAGCCGCAAAAACAAACAGAATCTCTCTTGTTGCAAAGCTACCCTGGAGCGTTGTGTGAGCGGAGAGCTGCTTGGTCGGACCTCGGTGACTGTGGCTGTCTACACGCTGTGGGGGCAAGACTCCCCCCCCCCCCCCCCCACCCCCCCACCCCACAACCATAACATGGGCCCCACAGTAAGGCAAAGAAAAGCAACATGCTGAGAACTCCATGGGAGATGTACACTGGCCTGATTTACTCCACAATTCATTCAGAGATACCTCACTGTGACTGATTCTGACGCTGCAATTTAACATTATATTTCACACCTATTTAGTACTGAATGAGGTGGGGGTGGACGGGAGGGAGAGAAACAGCGCTGCATTGTCAGAGATGCCGTCCTTCGGATGAGACGTTAAACCTAACTTCCCGTCTTTGCCTTGTTCAGGCGCATGTTAAAAGATCATGTGGTGTTGAACGGAGTTTCTTTCTCTCTCTCTTTCTCTCTCTCTTTCTCTCTCTCTCTCTCTCTTGCTGTCCTGGCCAACAATCCCCCAGATAAAGTCAGTCACTTGCTTCATGGTGTTTGTGGGATGTTGCTGTACGGGAAATTGTTTGCCTAGAAATAAACGACATAATTAGTGCAAAGCGCTTAATATAGCATCTTATCTCACTGTTGGGATGTCTCAAAGTGCTTCACAGCTAAATATTGTAAAGTGTGGAGTGACTGTGTATTTTAATGATGAAACACGGTAGATAATGGCGCTTTGAGCTGTTTGCGTGCCATAATGAGCTATAATAATAATAATAATAATCCTCGCATTTGATATAGCGCTTTTCACGTCGGGAGGACGTCCCAAAGCGCTTCACAGAACACACTGTGAAGTGACTGTATATTTGTGGGCGAATGCGGCAGCCAATTGCGCACAGCAATGTCCCACAAACAGTCGTAGATTGAAAATGACCAATTTATTATTGTTTTGGGGTTTTGGAGGGATTATTATTAGGCTCTGTGTGGAGTAAGGAAACTTGCCCAAGGTTTCGCCCTCTGCCTGGAAATGAACTCAGGTCTCTCACTTGCAAAGCGAGTGCTCTAACCACTGAGCTACAGGACTCCACACACACACACACACACTATAATGGCGGGTTAACGCCTTTCACATCAAGCGGAAATCTTGGAGTCGGCTGGAAGCTCGGTGTAAAACCGGGAATCCTTCCTTATCAACCAGCTACATTTCTCCGGATCACCGGCTATTCCTAGATCCTGTTTCCCCGGAATGTCTTGGCGGTGGACTGGTTCCCTAGATCTCTGGCTTTACTCCGCGATGAGCCAGGATCAGGCAACAATTCTCTCTCTCGCAGACACGCGGAAAACTCAGACAATGGGGCTCTGTGTGTGCGCGCGCGGAGAGGGGAGGTTTATAAAGCCCACAGGTGTGCGTGTGTGAGAGAGAGAGAGCCATTGTCCATGTCCGGCACCCCCCCCCCCTCCCCACCCGCCCCACACCCCGACACGGCTGCTGCTTTCATGGAATCAGATTCACACAAAAAAACGAGAGAAATTCAAGATCACTTTTCAGTACTTACAGGGGAGAGCAGCGTCAGGGGCAGCGTAGCTGGTGTGAGTTCCTCTGCTTTCAGCCATTACGCCCCGAAGCTGTGGAACACACTTCCTCTATCCCTCCGCCATTGCCCCTTCCTTCCCCATCTTCAGATCACGCCTGAAGGCCTTTCTCTTTGCCCGTGCCCATGGTCACCTCCACCCACCTCCCCCTCCGGCCTCGTGCTCCACCACTGTCAAGCACTCTGGGACTCTAACCTGCGTGGGGGGGGGGGGCAAGTTGTTGATGTTGTTATTGGACGAACTGACTGAGGAAGGCAATCGCTGTTATTTTTGTGAAAGAGAAATCAATCAAATTGGCGTTTGAGGGCGTTTAATAATAATTATAATTGTTATTGTCTTTACATTTGCTGTAGCACCTGTCGGGGACGTCGAGACGTCTCAAAGCGCTTTGGCAGGATATGCTGCACAGGGAACTGACTCTATAGTTTGTGGGCGAAACGTGGCAGCCAATCGCGCACGGCAGCGTCGCTCACGCGATCGTGGATCGTTGAGGGGTTATCGCGTCGACCCAGACGTCTGGAAGCGCTTCATAGGATACACCGTTAAAGTGGAGTGACCGTGTATTGTTGGGGGTGAAACGGTGGAAATCGCCAAGCGAGGGTGGAGAGCGCCTCCTGGTGGAGGATCCAAATCAAGAGGCACAATGAGAGGAGCAAAGGTTTCTCTACTGGGGGGGTTGGGGGTTGGGGGGGGTTATCGATGATGGATTGATGGATATTTCTTGGGAAGCAACAGGTGGTTGGGATTGGGATTGGGATTGCCATGATCACTGTCAGAGATGATTAGATGGCTGTATCTCTCTCTCTCTGTCTCTCTCTCTGTCTGTCTCTCCCTCTCTGTCTGTCTCTCCCTCTCTGTCTTTCTCTGTCTCTCTCTCTGTCTGTCTCTCTCTATCTTTCTCGCTGTCTCTCTCTGCCTCTCCCTCCCTCTCTCCCTCCTTTACCCTCCCTCTCTCTATCTTCTCTCTATATATACAGACGCGCAGATATGTGTTTTTTCTCTCTCTCTCTCTTTCTATCTCTCCCTCTCGATCGCTCTCTCTATCTCTTTATTTCTCTCGATAGCTCCCTTTATCTGACTCTTTCTCCTCTCTCTATCTATTCCTATCTATAATTTCTCTTTATCTTTCTTTTTTTCTTTCTCCTAATTATTTCTCTCTCTCTCTCTATCTATCTATCTATTCTATAATTTCTCTTTATCTTTCTTTTTCGCTCTCTCTCCTAACTATTTCTCTCTCTCTCTCTCTCTCTATCTAACTGTCTATTCCTATCTATAATTCCTCTTTATCTTTCTTTTTCTCTATCTCTCCAAACTATTTTCTCTCTCTCTCTCTATCTCTCTTTCTATTCCTATCTACAATTTCTCTTTATCTTTCTTTTTCTCTCTCTCCTAACTATTTCTCTCTCTCTTTCTCTCTATTCCTATCTATAATTCCTCTTTATCTTTCTTTTTCTCTATATCTCCAAACTATTTCTCTCTCTCTCTCTCTCTATTTTTCTCTCTCTATCTATCTATCTATCTATCTATCTATCTATCTATCTATCTATCTATCTATCTATCTATCTATCTATCTATCTATCTATCTATCTATCTATCTATCTATCTATCTATCTATCTATCTATCTATCTATCTATCTATCTATCTATCTATCTATCTATCTATCTATCTATCTATCTATCTATCTATCTATCTATCTATCTATCTATCTATCTATCTATCTATTCCTATCTACAATTTCTCTTTATCTTTCTTTTTCTCTCTCTCCTAACTATTTCTCTCTCTCTCTCTCTCTCTCTCTCTATTCCTATCTATAATTTCTCTTTATCTTTCTTTTGCTCTCTCCAAACTATTTTCTCTCTCTCTCTCTCTCTCTCTATCTATCTGTCTATTCCTAACTATAATTTCTCTTTATCTTTCTGTTCCTCCCCCCCCCCCTCCCCTGTCTCCCCTCCCCCCTGTCTCCCCCCCTCTCCCCCCCCCCCCCTCCCCCCCTGTCCCCCCCTCCCCCTGTCCCCCCCCCCCCCCCCCTCCCCCTGTCTCCCCCCCCCTCCCCCTGTCCCCCCCCCCAGTAACCAGTGGGTGTGTTGTCAGGGCAACAGACAACAATTCCCTGGCTCCTCGCTGCTGACACCGGAAGCTCAGGACGGCACTGATCACCGGGTTACAGGTGTGTGTGCACCGACTCCCGGAGTGGGGGGACCTCAGGTGTGTGTGTCTCTGCCCAGTGCCCCCTCTCTCGTGATCGCCCTCTATCGCCCTTTCTCACCCCCTCTGTCCTCCTCTGTCCATCCTTCTCATTGTCATCTGTCTCTCTCTATCTCTTTCTATCTCTATTTTTCTGTCTCTCTATTTTTCTGTCTCTCTATTTTTCTGTCTCTCTATTTTTCTGTCTCTCTATTTTTCTGTCTCTCTATTTTTCTGTCTCTCTATTTTTCTGTCTCTCTATTTTTCTATCTCTCTATTTTTCTATCTCTCTCTCTCTCTCTATCTCTCTCTCTCTCTCTCTCTCTCTCTCTCTCTCTCTTCTCTCTCTCTCTCTCTCTATCTATCTATCTATCTATCTATCTATCTATCTATCTATCTATCTATCTATCTATCTATCTATCTATCTATCTATCTATCTATCTATCTATCTATCTATCTATCTATCTATCTATCTATCTATCTATCTATCTATCTATCTATCTATCTATCTATCTATCTATCTATCTATCTATCTATCTATCTATCTATCTATCTATCTATCTATCTATCTCTCCTCTCTCTCTCTCTCTATCTATCTATCTTTATTATTATGTTGTTTGGCTGAGGAATGAAGGATTGTGTGGTGGGCTGTGAGTGAGGAGGTGACGGAGGTGCCATGCGTTCCCGAGCCTCGCTGCTGCTGGAGAGAGAATACCTTCAGCTTCAAACCTCCCCGATCATCGTAAGTCATTGCAGAGTCCAATGTTGGAATCACAAGTGCGGGACGTTAGGGATCAGCTTGTTCCGGTTCTGGCTGCTCTCAGAGCCTCCGGCCGTCACCGCAGTATGTGACTGTGTCACGGCCCAAACCCTGCTCCTGGCCTCACCCCGCGGCCACTCCGTAGTGATCAGGACCAGGAACCCCGGCTGATTGCACCCCTCCTCACCCGGGGGGCAATGGGAGAGGCTCAGAGCGGGGCCGAGATCAACGGATCAGCGCTGCCCTGGTTAGAGCATTCACACTGCGGACTTGAACATCCGCAGTCACTGCACCCTAACCTCTGGGACTCTGCCTCAATCCCTCTAGCTTTAAATCCCACCTCAAGACCTTCCTCTTCAACCATGCCTATGGTTACCTCCTCCTCCCCCTCGCTCGCTTAGTGTTTGGTCTGCTGTCCTGCGTGAAGGACCCTGTGCAAATGCAGGTGGTGGTTGTTGTTGAAGCATGAGGCTGTGTGGGCCAGGCTGACCTAACATCTCTCTGCGTTCCTCAGGGAATGATTGCGTCTCCTCATGAGGACAACTTGCTGGAATGGATGGCCACCATCCAGGGGCTGAAGGACACCCCGTGGGAAGGTGAGGGTCGATGTGGAAAAGGGTAATTTTGTTTCAGTGTCAAAACTCCAGACAGGCACATCAGGCTCGTAAAAAAAGATTTTATTTGTGTGCCCGTAGTGCTCTTGCTCAATCAGAAGATTGTGGGTTCAAGTGCAAGTCTCCGCATCGGGACTTGGAATCACACGGACTAAGTTGACGCTCCAATGCAGCGCTGGGGGTGTGCTGCTTTGTCAGAGGCGCCGTCCTTCAGATCAGACGTTAATCCGAGGTCCTGTCTGCCTATTGAGGTGGAGTTAAAGATTCCATGACACTATCTCTCTCCTGGCCAACAATCCCCCAAATAAAATTGATCACTCACTCAGAGCGATTCACATAATATACTGTAAAGTGAATTGACCATATACTTTGTGGGCAAAATGTGGCATCCAACTGCGCACAACAGTGTCCCACAAACAGTCGTGGATTGAGTGACCAAATTATTATTATTAGGATTATTAGCCCCGGAAAGCGATCTGCCAATCGACTAAAAATCAGGTTCCTACTTCCTGCTCGACAAACAGAGGTGAGTAGAGTAAGGAAACTTGCCTAATATTTTGCTCTGCCCGGGAATCGAATCCAGATCCTCTTACTTGTGAGTGATTGCTCTAACCACTAAGCTACCGGACTCCACAAATATTGTAGGATAACGTGTGGAGGTGCCTAAGGGTGGGGACAGCCTGTGTGACATCTTCTCTGTTTCTCCGCAGGTGCTAAATATAAACTCTCGCTGAAATTCACCGATGATTACAACTCTGTTCCCCCCACTGTCACCTTCCATACCATCCCTTTTCATCCCAACGGTGAGCCGGGGTGGGGGGGGAGGAGAGAGACGGGGAGGGGCAGCGACACTCAGTGACAGCCTGCGCTAGCGAAACGTTTACAGGGCATGGGGTGCGGGGACAAAGGATCACAACAACAACAAATTACATTTACTCAGCGCCGACAGCGCCAATCAGACATTTGCACCCGAGCTGGGGTTTGGGATCAGGGAGGGTGGGCGTAAGAGGGTGACCGTAGGCACCGTCGAGGAGGAAGCTCCTCCTTGAAGGAGGCAAGGGAAGGGGCGAGGCGGGTGGGCTCTGGGATGGACTTCCAGACGGTGGGGGCAGAGGGGCTGAAAGCCCGACCGCAGATGGTGGGGTCGGCAAGGCGGGGGACATGGAGCAGGCCGGAGCTCGCTGAGTGGAGGGAACGGGTCACAGGAGGAGCAATGCCGTGGAGGGCTTCGCAGGCATTATTATTGTTATTAATATTTTAACTCAATCAAATGTAACTTTGATCCTTTCGCTCCCAGTGGATAAAGCCACGGGCAGACCCTGTATCGGGTTCCTCGATGAGCCCCGACTATGGAAGCAAAGCCTGACGGTCAGCAGTATCCTGCTCGGCATCCAGGTGAGAGAGAGAGAAACCTCAGCGTCCAGGTAAAGGGTTAGACTCCCTGTGGCTGCAGGTAAGAGTGTGTCCAGCAGAGGGCGCCATTGGCCATACATTATAACAATAATAATAATAATCCTCGCATTTGATATAGCGCTTTTCACGTCGGGAGGACGTCCCAAAGCGCTTCACAGAACACACTGTAAAGTGAATTGACTGTATATTTGTGGGCGAACGCGGCAGCCAATTGCACACAGCAATGTCCCACAAACAGCCGTGGATTGAAAATGACCAATTTATTATTGTTTTTGGTTTTGGAGGATTATTATTAGGCTCTGTGTGGAGTAAGGAAACTTGCCCAAGGTTTCCCCCTCTGCCTGGAATTGAACTCAGGTCTCTAACCACTGAGCTACAGGACTCCACATTGTCCCTGAGTATTCAGTGTCTTCAGGTCACAAGGCGCTGGACAGTCAGGGACCAAACCAGGTTGCGCTATCCCTGCTCTGGGCTCATCTATTCTCCCCACAAAACCCCCCAACCCCCCCACACCCCTCCCTCCCTCCCCCTGTACCTCTAGGCAGAGAGTGCACATTCCATTCCAATCAATATCTCGGGAATTTCCCTGTGGAGGTGGGATGCGTGGAATTCTGGATTGGACACTCTAATAATAATAATAATAATCCTTGCATTTGATGCAGCGCCTGAGCACGTCTTCGAGACATCTCAAAGCGCTTCGCAGGTGAAGTGAATTGACTGTGAAGTGAATTGACTGTATATTTGTGCGTGAAACACAGCAGCCAATTGCGCACCGCAGTGTCCCTACAAACAGTCGTGGATTGAAGGGACCAATTTATTATTGTTTTTTTGAGGGATTATTATGAGGCGTGTGGAGTAACTTGCCCACGATTTCGCCCTGACCTGCCGGGAATCAAACCCAGGTCTCTCGCTTGCGAGGCGAGCGCTCTAACCACTGAGTTACAGGACTCCTCACTCTTTCGCCATGTGTCAGACACCCGGTTGACCAAAATAATCGCTCTCCACTTCCAGTCTCTCTCTCTCTCTCCATTCCTCCATCTCTCTTTCCTCCAGTCTCTCTCTTTCTTTCCTAATCTCTCGTTCTCTCACTCACTCTATCTCTCTCTCCCTCAGTCTCTCTCTTTCGCCACTACCCCCTTTTTTCTCTCCCTCTGACTCACTCACTTCAGGGCTGTTTGCGGGATGTTGAGGTGTGCAAACTGGCTGTCGCATTTGCTTAGAAAATACAAAGTTATCACTGTAAAATCCTGTGGATCGCCTTTAGACGTCCTCCCTGAGATGTGATAAGGTGTTGTATCAAATGCAAGGATTATTATTATTATAATAATGATGAATAATACAGTGGAGTCCTGCAGCTCAAAGGTTAGAGCACTCTCCTCGCAAGTGAGAGACCTGGGTTCGATTCCCAGCAGAGCAAAATTTTAGGCAAGTAGGAACCTGGTTGTTAGTCGATTGACGGATTGCTTTCACGGGGGTAATAATTCCTTCAAAACAAAACAAGTAATAACAATAATTTGGCCACTCAATCACGACTGTTTGTGGGACATTGCCTTGCGCAATTTACTGACACTTTTCAACCACAAAATATACATTCAATTACTTTACATTATCTTCTGTGCAGCGCTTTGAGACGTCTTGAAGACTTGATAAGGCGCTATATCAAATGCCAGGATTATTATTATAATGTATAATTGATGAAGTGGCTATTGCTGTGTGACTGAGTTGAGACTGTGCTGCGTGACAGGTGCTGCTGTCTAACCCGGTGCTGGAGAGAGCCGTCAACACAGACGCCGCGGAGATCCTAAGGTTTGACCCATCTCGTTACTGGGAGATCGTTCGCGATTGTGTGCGGATTAGCCACGGGCCCAGGCCAGGTGAGTGTGACTGGCCAGAGAGCCAGAGCAAACCTGGCTCAACAACAATACATCACGCTTACACAGCACCTTTCACGTCAGGAGGACGTCCCACGGATTGGGACCCGAGCTGGGGAGGAATGGAAGGCAGGGAGGGTGGGGTTAGAAGGGTAGCCTAAGTCGCGGTTGAAGAGCAGGGTTGTGAGACCGAGCTTGAAGGAGGCAAGGGAGGGGGCGAGGTGAGGGGGCTCCAGGATGGAGTTCCAAAGGGTGGGGCAAAGAGGTTGAAGGCTGATGGGGTTCGGCCGGGCGGGGGACCTGGAGCAGGCCGGAGCCTACTGAGCGGAGGGAGTGGACAGGTTGGTATGGAGTTAGCGGATCACAGAGATAGGGTGAAAGTATTAAATAAAAACTGGCTCTGACTGGCGCTTTCTGTTCTCCCCCCACCCACCCCCACCCCTAGATGTGTGTTCTTCCACTGTGGCTAACGTGTGCTGCACCCCACTGCCGCAACCCCCCCCGACGATGGACGTAAAGAGCAGGTCAGTGAGTGGGCGTGAACGAGACAGCTCACCGAATATCAGAGAGCTCACAGAATATTCCTTCCTTCCCAACTCCCCCCAAACCTTCCCCCGCACACCCTTCCCCCTCTCCTCCGCTCCCCCTCCCACCACGAACACCCATCCCCCTCCCCTCTCGCCCACCGCAGGATGGAGGGGTTACAACGACAACAACAACACATGACATTAACACAACATTGATCACGTATGGAGGACGTCCCAAGGCGCTGGACAATCAGGAATTTGGACCCGAGCTGGAGGTTTGGATCAGGAGGGGTAGAGGGCAGGGAGGGTGGGGGTGGAAGGGTGACCAAAGGCGCAGCCGATGAGGTAGGGTTTTTGAAACATCTTAGAAGGATTTTGAAGGAGGCGAGGGAGGGGGCAAGATGAAGGGATTGTGGGATCGAGTTCCAAAGAGTGGGGGCAGAGAGGCTGAATGCCTGACCGCTGATGGTGGAGCGACCGAACCGGAAGGGGGTGACTTTGCAGGTTCCTGACGGCTCTGGGAGTTACTCAGCCTCTCCCCCCACTCCCCAGGATTAAGAAGGTGCCGTTTGATGACTATCTGAGGACCTGGACTGAAATCGCCACCTCCAGAGCCTGTCCCAGCTCCAAGAATTCACGTGAGAGCTCCCGTGGCCACTGAGCCAGCACCTCCCCCCACCCCACCCCCATCCCCACCCCCAGGGAGTGTACAGGGAGTGTGTGTACAGGGGGTGAGAGTGTAGAGGGAATGACTGTAGAGGGAGTGTGTGTAGAGGGAGTGTGTGTAGAGGGAGTGTGTGGTGAGTGAGTGTGTGTGTGTACAGGGAGTGTAGATGGAGTGTGTGTAGAGGGGTGAGTCCACAAGGAGTGTGTGTACAGGGAGTTTGTGTACGGGGAGTGTGTGTAGAGGGAGTGTGTAAAGGGAGTGAGTGACTGTGATCTGGATTGTGTTGTCCCGATGCTCAGTGTTGGAGTCGCTGCAGTTCTATCCCAGTTTACAGAGGATGCATTACAGACTGCCGCGGGAGATCCTAGAGCAGGCGATCGAGGAACAGAATGAGGAGTGGGTATATCTGTCTCTGCATATACTCTGCTCTCAGTGTACATCACACCCCAGTCAGTGTACACCACACCCCCCCAGCCAGTGTACACCACACACCCCAGTCAGTGTACACCACACCCCCCCAGTCAGTGTACACCACACACCCCAGTCAGTGTACACCACACCCCCCCAGTCAGTGTACACCACACCCCCCCAGCCAGTGTACATCGTGCCATTAGTGTACATAACAGTTGTAACTCTCTGGATCACCGCTCGGACACTGACTCCAGCGAAGCTCCGGGTTTCCCTGTTGTAAATTGTAATCGGATCATCCCAGGCCGGCCTGGTGGGAGGTGTATGTGTGAGTGTGTCAGCAAGCGGACCATGATCCTCATCTTTGATTGTCAGAGACTTGAGTGATGCACACAGTCACTACACCTGACAGTAAATCCTGGGAAACTGGGTGACTGTTATAGGATGTGGGACACCCGGCAGATTGAGGGGTTGGAGGCAGAGGCCAGTGTGTGTTTGTAAAGGGCAGTAGAGGGCGTGTGAGACACAGAGGCTGGAAGGCGTGTGGGGGCATAGGATTGGATGGATGACTGACTTGATGGGCTGAATGGCCTCCTTCTGTGTTCCCCTGCCTTTCCCCCTCCCCCCCCGCACCCCCTCTTCCCCCACAGGTTCAGCGCCATCATGTTCGGGAGGTTCGGGGAGCTGAGGAGAGCCAGCCCCACTGTGGATGAGAAATTGGCTCGGATCAGCCGCATGAAACACATCTACATCCAGGAAAGCCCCGGTGAGGGGAGTGGGGGGAGGGAGGGAGGGACGTAGAGAGGGAGGAAGCAAGAGATGGAGAGAGGGAGGGAGGGAACAAGAGCGAGGGTGGAAAGGAGAGAGAGAAAGCGAGAGATGGAGGGAGAAGGTGGGGGGTGGGAGGGAGAAAGGGAGAGATGGAGGAAGGGAAGTGAGGAAGGGACGAGGGAGGGAATGAGGGAGAGCGCGAAAGAAGGAACGATGATGGAGCGAGGGAGGGAAGAAAAATGGTGAGGGAGTGAGTGAGTGAGTGAGGGAGAAGGAGAGAGAGAGTGAGAGAACAATTTGTATTTATATAGGGCCCTTCACTTGGGGTAGCGTCCCAGAGTGCTTCGGAAGTGGTAGGAAGTAAGAGCCAGGGAGCGGGGGAGCGAGACAGAGGGAGCAAACTGGGAGCTGGTGTGTGTGTGTGTGTGGGGGAGAGGGTAAGGCGCTATCTGACTGTCTGCTCCCTGTTTGCCGTACCCCTGACCAGTGCAATGGAGCCCACACGCATACCACCCCCAACGCACACACATCTACCCCCCCCACATACACACACATATATATACACACACACACGCGCGCACACCTCTCTCCCCCACCCCCACCCCCCCCCCCGAATCCCTTCCCATCACCACCACTACCAACTCTCGCCCCAGTGCAAGATTTGAATTTTTTTGTTATTGAGCTGAACAGTTCAGCAGGAAATGCCCTCCTTGGTCGCGGTTGCCATGGCGCCCTTTTTCTCTCTGGTTGCATTCAGATGAAAAGAAAACTGACAATCTTTTGAAAATAAGCCACTAATTGGGGATGGCTGTGTGTGTGAGAGAGAGAGAGAGAGAGAGAGAGCGCTAGACCGAGCTCAGATGAAACCCAGAGAGGGAGCGAGAGAGAGAGGCCTATAACAGCTGTGGGTTTTATGATTGCAGGAACCAGGGCTGATGGCATTTAGCAGGGCCTCAGCAATAAAATGTGCAGGTTTATGGGATGTTTTAGGCCTGGGGGGGGGGGGGGGGGGGCGCGGGAAGAAAGGGGACGTTAGCAGTTTCTTTTACGCACGAGGAAAGATTTTTTTTGTTCCAACAACGGTTTGAGTTTCGTTAAAGCCGGACGCCTTTCCGTCCCAGTCAATAAAATGGCCATTTTTCAGGGCTGGATTATAAAATGGAGGTTATTTGGGGTGGGGGGTGGTGGGGGGGGGGCGGTGTAGTGACTAAAAAGTTGAAATAAATATTTGTTTGATGCGAGACTGAGCTCACGTC